>NW_020175018.1:14749429-14795328 GCF_003031525.2 Neophocaena asiaeorientalis asiaeorientalis | reverse complement strand
GTGTGTGTGTGTGTGTGTGTGTGTGTGTGTGTGTGTGTCGCGAGGTGTCCGGCTGTCGACCGTTTGGAAACCCAGAGAGGAGTGACCTGGCTTTCCCTAGACGGCACCCTGGCTGCCCCTCTCAGAAATGACCATCGATTAGGAATACTGGGACTGAGCGCTTTGAAATGGCACCGTGAGGACCCAGAGGGAGGCTGGAGGGCAAGGAACAGCACCACAAAATACTGACCCACGTTTACAGAGTCCTGGGCCCGAATTCTTGCGTCGTAATCAGTTTCCTCGAGGATGGATGGGCTAATGCCACACCTGGGGTTGCCTAGCGACACAGCTTAGGAAGGGCGCTTCTACTGGAAAGCCAGCGCGGTGTCCTCTTACACATTCCTTCACGAACTCTGGGACTCTGGGGATACAGGAAATACCACAGGACCATCATTGCTTTCCTGCCTGCTGAGTCAAAACAGTATTGCAAGAGGGCTTCTTGGAATGCTTAAGTAACTTTTAAAAATGATGGTAACTAGATATAGATATTTCAAAGCAAGGGAAGGAATCTTAACGGTGGAACACACTTGAGCTTTTGAGGTGGATTTTACAAATGAGCCAACAGCTACCCCCCACCCCCACCAAGAAACAAGGCTTAGGGGCTTGACACACATTTTGTCAGTGGCAGGTCCAAATAGAGGTGCCCCTCTTTGGATTAACAAGATTGCCCTCATGATTAATATTTCCAAGCTCTATGGTGCCAAGGAATCGAATTTAATGGAGAGTCATGTTGTCAACTATTTTATGCCCATCTTGAAGTTATGAAGGAAGATGAGCACTAAGAAAGGGGAAATAAAGGAGTAAAATTCAAGGTGACTTCTCTTGAGCTCTCATGTCAGCATGATGGGAGAACTTTAGATTTTGGAAAGTAGTATGAGCAATAAATGGCCAATAATCAAAGAGCAGTTCTTCATTTGTTAATGATTCACTACTAGACTGTGAGTTCCTTTAGAGCAGAGACTGAGTCTTATTTTCCCCTGTATCCCTAGGTGCTTAGGAAACTTATTTTGAATTGAATAAAGCCAAATCGGATTAATTCCTAGATTATGGTAAAATAAAAGAATCTGGCAAAATTGCAATATTGGAGAGTATCGCTTTTGGACAAAATGTTTCGAGCCATGTAGGAAAGCACATAGTTGGCGGTGTTGCTGTTGTTGAAGTGCTATCGTGAGGCAGGACCGACACATGCCAACATATCTATCTGTGGTCCGGCTTGGGTGTGTTGAGTGTTTTAATTTGCTATCCTTGTAAAAATCAAGGATATGGCATCAACCTTCCCAAACAGGGATGGTTCTGCTGACCCAGTATCAGTGATACTTGAGTTTTGAATACTTTCAAAAATCTGAGGTGAGTATGTTGGTTCATCCAAATTCCAGCTGGCTCTCCCTATGAGTGAAAACAGGGTTATTGGCCCAAATATAAGGCACAGTTCAAGGTTTGGTCCAAAGATCACAGAATGCCTAAGTAAGAGGATGATGTTCTGGTTCTTCCCCCTATTAGTTGTTGAGTAACTCTGGGCAACTCACTTATTTCTGGGGGCATCAAAGAGGAGGATGACCCAGACCCAGTCAGGTCCAGTGTTCTATGTTCTACTAACACCGTAGACTTCATCATCTTAGCATTTATCGCGACTGTTTTTAAATCACTGTGTAATTGTTTGTTTATTGTCTGTCTTTTCCACTAGAATGAAACCTCTGTTGAGGCAGGGACCGCACCTGCCTTGTTCATTGCTGTTCCCAGTACCTAACAGAATGCCTGGCATTTTGTTGGCCCTCAATATTTCTGAAATGAATGAATGAGAATGATTTTGCCCAAACTGGATAGGAAAAGATTCTCAGAGGTTAAAAAAGAATCCACGTACTCTGGTTGTGACTCGCTTTGCATATGAGACTGTCACCTAAATAAGCCATCCCACCCTGGGATTTAGAGGTACATTACTGATGACATTGAAATGCTTCCTTAGATATTACCGACTAGAAGCCACTCTAAAATGAAATTTTATCTGTAGGAGTCTAGGTTACGCTTGAGTAACAAACGTCAAAGTATCAGTGGCTGATAACAAGAAAGGTTTTTCACGTGAACGTTCACGCTACGTGATGAACATCACTGGTAGGTTGTGCCTCTGCTACACATTGCCTTCACTCTTCAACCAAAGCTGATAGAACAGCCTGTCTCAAACATTAAACGCCATTGAGGCAAAGGGAAGAGAAAGTGCGGTAAATCATGGACTGTGTTTTTTTTTTTTTTTTTTTCGGTACGCGGGCCTCTCACTGTTGTGGCCTCTCCCGTTGCAGAGCACAGGTTCCGGACGCGCAGGCTCAGCAGCCATGGCTCACGGGCCTAGCTGCTCCGCGGCACGTGGGATCTTCCTGGACTGGGGCACGAACCCATGTCCCCTGATTCGGCAGGCGGACTCTCAACCACTGTGCCACCAGGGAAGCCCCATGGACTGTGTTTTAAAGCTCCTGCCTCACCGCAGAAATGCTATGCATTACATTTGCTCACACTTCATTGACCAAAACAAGCCAGTGGTCAAGTATTGGCCAAATGGCAGAGAAATATAATCCACCTCCAGAGAGAAAAGGCGAACATTTCTGAACAGTGACGTGATTTTTCTAAAGAAATTAAGAGGAACAAAATATGGGGAATGTTGTATAGTAGACCCTTACCCTAAAGGACATAGTATGGGTATTTCCAGTATTCATTATGCTAAGGATCCTTGACATCTGGTCATTTGTAATCTGGGGAAGGCTTGCATTCCTATCGCAGGAGCTGCACTGTTTTTCTTTCTCTCTGAGGTAGAACGAATTCATAGCAGTAACACTCTGTGAGTGGGGTGTTCTCCATTTAGAGGTTTTCATAGACCCCCTTTTCTGTTGTCAAACATCCACTGGAATTTCAAATGCAGACTAAAGAGCATGTCAGCATCAAATCTAAAAATAAAGGAGAGTTACTAAGAATCTCCAGCACTGATGAGGAATAAGGACATTCCTTAGAGCAACGTTAAGACACAGGTACCCTGTGTCTTACCGTCAGAGTAAGAGTACCAGTCTTGCCCTCATACCACCCTACTCTTCATAGAGCTACATCCTCAAGTAAGTTCCTATGAGGGTACATGCAGTAAATATTCTGGGGCCATGCTTGTCCAAAGCAATCTTTATTCTGCTGTCTCAATTAACAATTTAGATAGTTGTAGAAATTGGTATTGCAAATAATTCTCCTTTAGGACACTGAAGTCATCATTCATTGTCTTCTAACATCCAGTATTTTTTTACAACAGTTTTATTGATAAATTTTGATATATAATAAAGAACAAAAAATTTTGATACACAATAAGCTGCACATATTTAATGTGTATACTTTTACATATACATATATACTTTTACATATATGTTTTACATATACACCCAAGAAACCATCATTACTATCAAAGTCATGAACATGCACACCCCCCCCAAAGTTTCCTCATGCCTCCTTGTAATTTTTCCATCCCACCCCTCCCCGTTCTCCAGCCTCCCCGCCTTCGGCCTCCTCATCCACGAATAACCACCAACCTATTTTCTGTCACTATAGATGAGTTTGTGTTTTCTGGAATTTTAGATAAATAAAAGCACACGGTGTGCACTCTTTTGTCAGAGTTCTTTCACGTAACATAATTATTTTGATATTCACCCATGGGGTGCTGTGTATCAGTAGCTCATTCCTTTTCCTTGCTGAATAGTGTTCAGTTGAATGGGCATACCACAACTTGTTTATCCATTTACTTGTTGGTGGATATTTGGACAGTTTCCAATTTGGGGCTGTTATAGATACAGTTGAATATCAGTCTTTATTATGGACATATACTATTATTTCTCTTGGGTAAATACCTAGGCATGGCTGGATCATATGGTAAGTGTACATTTATGGTGAGTTAGTGTTTAATGGGTACTATTTCAGTTTGGAACGATGAAAAAGTTCTGGAAATGGATGGTGGTGATGGTTGCACAACATTGTGAACGTTCTTTTTTTTTTTTGCAGTTCGCAGGCCTCTCACCGCTGTGGCCCCTCCCGCTGCGGAGCACAGGCTCCGGACGCGCAGGCTCAGCGGCCATGGCTCACGGGCCCAGCCGCTCCGCGGCATGTGGGATCTTCCTGGACCGGGGCACGAACCCGCGTCCCCTGCATCGGCAGGCGGACTCTCAACCACTGCGCCACCAGGGAAGCCCTGTGAACGTTCTTAATGCCATTGAATTGTGCACTTAAAATGGTTAAAATGGTAAATTTTATGTTATATGTATATTTTACTACAATAAAAAATTTAATCACCCTAGGAAATAAAATACTGAGGTGTCAAAAAAGGGGGGATCTGTTGGAGTGCTGCTGCGGGAAGCTTGTGAAATGCAGGCCGTGAAAAGAATGGGTTTGACAATGGAGCAAGGCTGCCAAGTCAGGAAGGGTTCTCTTTTCATCTCTCACCTTGGTAACTGTCTTGTGCCTTTTGGGGCTTCATCCTTTCTTGTGGCCAACTTGCTATTTCTGCTCCTCAGACTGGAAGGTGGAATATCGAAGCAAACAGCACTGGAGTTTACACAACATCATTGCCAGCCCCCTGTAGAGAAACTGACTTCTATATCTCCATTTCAGTTTAAGAATTCCAGGGCGGGGCTTCCCTGGTGGCTCAGTAGTTAAGAATCCGCCTGCCAATGGCAATCCGCGTGCTAAACACGGGTTCAATCCCTGGTCCGGGAAGATCACACATGCCGCGGAGCAACTGAGCCCGTGTACCACAACTACCGAGCCTGTGCTCTAGAGCCCACGAGCCACAACTACTGAGCCCACGTGCTGCAACTACTGAAGCCCATGTGCCTAGAGCCCATGCTCCACAACAAGAGATGCCACCGCAATGAGAAGCCCATGGACCGCAACGAAGAGTAGCTCATGCTCGCCACGGCTAGAGAAAGCCCGCATGCAGCAACGAAGACCCAATGCAGCCAAAAATAAATAAAAACTATATATATATATATATATATATAAAGAATTCCAGGGCAAGATTCTGATTGGCTTAGAAAGGTTGGGTGTCCACCCTAAACCAATCGGCTGTGGTCAGGAGTGGAGTTCCCCATCAACTTCAGAATTGGAGTGGAAGGGAGGCACCCTGCTCTCCAAATGCACTGTGTGCCTGGAGATGTTTGCTGGGCAGACAAAAGTCAGTGCTGATAACAGAGCTAAGCAGAGAAAGAACTGGATTCATATTTGTTCATATTTTCCTTTTGAGGAGCTGAAATTACTCTCTCTCTCATACTCTTGTCTTTTCCATCATCTTTGTGAGGCAAAGTAGGTGAGCATCCAATCCATTCTAGTAGTGGAGAAAGTAAGGACATAGTGAAGTCAAGTGATATATCCAGATTCCTGATAGAAATTACACTGTGCTGTTTGTCGGTATTCCCAACACCAAGTATCTGGTCCACAGAGACACTAAATTATGTTGAGCGGATGAATCCCAGTTTATCAAATCCCAGCATATTATCACTTGGATACAATTTCCCTCAGATGATCTGCTAGAATTTAAGTAGTAGAATCAGTCCCACTCCTTGCTGACAGTAGGAAAATTACTCTAGATCGTTACTGATCACTCTCACCGTTGATGCATAGATTGGCTGGGTATAGAATTTTAGATTGAGGCAATAATTTCCAAGGCATTCTTTCATTATCTTCTAGCAAGCATTGTTGCTCTTGAGAAGGCTGATGCTATTCTGATGTATTATCCTTTTGGACTTTTTCCCCCTTTTCTTTGGAAATCTAATAGATTCTTCTTTTGTTCTCCAGTGTTCTGAAATTCCATGGTGATGTGTCTTGAAGTGGATCTTTTTTCATCCATTATGCTGGCCACTCAGTTACCCTTTTGTTGTGGAAATTAATGTCCCTCAATTCTGGGATATTATCCTGAACTATTTAATTGAGGATTTCCTCCATCATTTTCTCCATGTATCTCTCTAGAGCTTCTATTATTTGGATACTGGACCTCCTTTACTGGTCCTCTAATTGTCCTATCTTTTCTGTTTCCCATCTCTTTGTCTTTTGCTTTTCTTTCTGGAGAAAAAAAGAGTATTCCCTCAATTTGATCTTCCAGTCTTTCTGTAGAGTTTTTCATTTATGCTGTCATGTTTTTAATTCCTAAGAGATCTCCTTTGCTCTCCCAACAGTCCTTTCTTTAAAAAGTAGCCTTCCGGGGCTTCCCTGGTGGTGCAGTGGTTAAGAATGCACCTGCCAATGCAGGGGACACAGGCTCAAGTCCTGGTCCGGGAAGATCCCACATGCTGTGGAACAAGTAAGTCAGTGCTCCACAACTACTGAGCCTGTGCTCTAGAGCCCATGAGCCACACCTACTGAAGCCCGCGTGCCTAGAGCCTGTGCTCCGCAACAAGAGAAGCCACGGCAATGAGAAGCCTGCGCAACGCAACGAAGAGTAGCCCCCGCTCGCCACAACTAGAGAAAGCCCGCGCACAGCAACGAAGACCCAATGCAGCCAAAAATAAATAAATAAAATAAATAAATTTAAAAAATGAAAAAGTAGCCTTCCGTTCTTGTTTTGTGGATGGAATACCTTCCCTTATCTCTCTGAGGATGATAAACATAGTTTTTTAACAAAAGTTTTTTCTCCCTGCACTGTTCATGTTGCCCTGATCTCAGTTGTTTTATGTACGTATGTATGTATGTAAGTAGGTAGGCTTTATGGTTCCTATCTTTCGTGTTACAGACTTTCCTCAGATGTTTGGGAATACATGGTGGCCTGTTCACGCTTCTGGGTGGGTGAGGATTGTTGACTGTGGGTTTCAATGTAGAATGGCCCAGCTGGGCTGTTTGATGGGCATCTCCCAATGTCAGCACCTTTAAGTTGTTTCTCTTGGACCAGTTAAACCCCTCCATAGAAAGCTCCCAGTGTCCCTCCTGGAAGTCAGAGCAGCTATTTTAGTTTAAGTTATACATTCATTCACCTGATTATCTGATTAAAACTTGTCTCCCCGACAAGATCATCAGCTTCAGAGACAGCAACACTATCCATGCTGTTCGCCATTGTGTCTCCAGCACTGAGCCCGTAGTATGTGTTCAATAAACAACGATTTCTATAAATTAATGCATAGACCCTTTTGGCAATGTCCCATCATATTCTTTTAATGTCTGATTTCTTATTTTTTATTATGAAATATTTCAAGTACATAGAATAATGTAATGAACAGCCATGTACCCAATGCCAACAAAGGAAGTCAGCACCGCAGTTACTAGTGAAGAGCCCTGTGTAACCCTCCACGATCCTAGTCTGTTCCTTCCTCTCCAGTGGTAACTGCCTTCCTGAACTTGGTAATCTGCATTCTAATGGATGCTGTATTCTTGTGTGTGTGTATAATGCTTTTAAACATTACATTGATATAAATGGTATCACGCTCTATGTATCTTTCTGTCCTTTGTGTCTTTTTTTATTTTTTGACCCCACGTGTATTTCTGAGGTTTATCCAAGTTCACCCACGTAGGCTTACTTCATTACTTTCCCTGTTATTCCACTATATGAATAAACTAGAAATTATGTATTCTTTCTCCTGTGGATCATCATTTAAATTGTTTCCATTTTTTCTCTGCCACAAAATGATGTTGCAGTAAGCTTTCTTGAACTTGTCTCCTTATGCAGTGTTTGGCAGATTCTCTAGGATATACACCCAGGCGTGGAGATGCTAGGGGTGGGGGAGGGTGGTAGGGAATATGCCACCTCATCTTTGCTAGAGAAAGCCCAGTTGCTCTCCAATGTGGACAAAATATCTCCAGAGTGGCACACACATCCCACCAGCTGCAGGTGAGCTCTTTTGACTTCTCATCCTGGCTGACACTTGTTAATACCACAATTTTTATTTTTTGAAATCTAATGAGTTAAATTTTAAAAATAAATATTTAAATTTTAATTGTTATATTGTGAATATATACATATATTACCATTTAAACTGTTGTTAAGTGTGCTGTTCAGTCACATTAAGTACATTCACATTGCCGGGCAACCATCACCACCATCCATCTCCAGGACTTCTCTCATCTTCTCAAACTGAGACTCTGTACCTCTTAAACATGAATTCCCTGTTTTCCTCTCTCCCAGGCTCTGGATACCTCCACTTTACTTTCTGTCTCTATGAATTTGGCTACTCTAGGTACCTCATGTAAGTGAAATCATACAGTATTTGTCCTTTTGTAACTGGCTTATTTCACTTAGTATAATGTCTTAAAGTTTCATCCATGTTGTATTGTGTGTCAGAATTTCCTTCCTTTAAAAAAATTTTTTTATTGAAGTATAGTTGATTTACAATGCTGTGTTAGTTTCTGGTGTACAGCAAAGTGATTCAGTTATATATAAATATATATCTATTTTTTCAGACTATTTTCCCTTCCTTTTCAGATTCTTATCCTTTTTTCAGATTTTTTTCCCTTTTTCAGATTCCTTTCCCTTGTTATTATAAAATATTGAGTATAGTTCCCTGTGCTATACTGTAGGTCCTTCTTTATTATCTATTTTATGTATAGTAATGTGTATATGTTAATCTCAAACTCCTAATTTATCCCTCCTCCCCTTCCCCTTTGGTAATCGTAAGTTTGTTTTCTATGCCTGTGGGTCTATTTCTGGGTTTTTGTTTGTTTGTTTTTTAAAGGAGACCAAAGAGACATAACAATCAGATACAGTTCATGCACCTTGATTGGGTCTTTTTTTAATATATATATTTATTTATTTATTTATTTATGGCTGTGTTGGGTCTTTGTTGCTGCTCACAGACTTTCTTTAGCTGCAGAGAGTGGGCGCTACTCTTTTTTTTTTCTCAGTGTTGTGGCCTCTCCCATTGCGGAGCACAGGCTCCGGACGCGCAGGCTCAGCGGCCATGGCTCACGGTCCCAGCCACTCCGCGGCATGTGGGATCTTCCCGGACTGGGGCATGAACCCGTGTCCCCTGCATCGGCAGGCGGACTCTCAACCACTGTGCCACCAGGGAAGCCCAAGGGGGCTACTCTTCATTGCAGTGCACGGGTTTCTCATTGCAGTGGCTTCTCTTGTTGCGGAACACGGGCTCTAGGCACGCAGGCTTCAGTAGTTGTGGAATGCACGCTCAGTAGTTGTGGTGCGCGGGCTCTAGAGCACAGGCTCAGTAGTTGTGGCGCACGGGCTTACTTGCTCCACAGCATGTGGGATCTTCCCGGACCAGGGATCAAACCCGTGTCCCCTGTATTGGCAGGCAGATTCCTAACCACTGCGCCACCAGGGAAGTCCCTCTATTTCTGTTTTGTATATAAATTCATTTGTAGCATTTCTTTTAGATTCCACGTATAAGTGATAACATATGATATTTGCCTTTCTCTTTCTGACTTACTTCACTTAGTGTGATAATCTCTAGGTCCATCCACATTGCTGCAAATGGCATTATTTCATTCTTTTTTATGGCCGAGTAATATTCCTTTGTATAAATATACATCTTCTTTATTCATTTGTCTGTCAGTGGACATTTAGGTTGTTTCCATGTCTTCGCTGTATATAGTGCTGCAATGCATGTACCTTTTCGAATGGGCAAAAAATTCAGACACATTCCAAAGGAAGATGAATAAATGGTCAATAAGCACAAGAAAATGTACTCAACATTATTTGTCATTAAGCGGATGCAAGCTAAAACCGCTACACACCCACCAGAATGGCTAAAACTAAAACTGAAAAGATATCAAATGTTGACAAAGTATGGAACAACTGGAATGCTAACACATGGTTCTTAGGAGTGTAAAATGGTACAGCCACTTAGAAAAAAAAGAGTGGAAGTTTCTTAATAAATTAAAAATATACCCACTCTTTAACCCAGCAATTCCACTCCTACATATTTACCGAAAAGAAATGAAAATATGTGTCCATAAAAAAAGTTGTATGGTAATTATCATAGCAGCTTCATAATAGCCTAAAACTGGAAGCAGCCCAAGTGGAAAGATCAGAACAGTAGCTGCCTCTGAAAGTTGAGGAAAGAGATTGAGGGAACATTCTATATGTATTGATAGGAATTTGGGTTACACAGTATATACAAAATTCAGCATATGTCAAGATTTGTGTATTTTATTGTATGTGAACTTTATAATGAAAGAAAAAACATGCAGACAGATATTGTACTCTAGTCAATGATACACATTTAGGAGGAAATGTACTGATGCCTGCAATTTACTTTGAAATGCAACAAAAATAAGATGGATTAATTGCTTGATGGAGGGACAGATAGATGGATAGACATGAGATAAAGCAAATGTAGTGAAATGTTCATAGTAGAAACGAGGGCGTGGGTTAATGGGTGTTCACTATTGAATTCTTTCAATTTTGCTCAGTCTGAAAATTTCATAGTAATATGTTGGAAAAAAGATTACATAAGCCATCTTGCCGGGAGGAAGTTGAGTCATGGATCTCAGCCATAGAGTTCTGAGAGCTCAGAGATCTCAGAGCCATAGATATTGAGAGGGAATGAAGGGATGGAGGAAAATATAACTGTTACCAGAAGAAAAGTGGATACAATGGAAATAAACAACTCTTGTCCACTAAAAATGGTGACACAAAACCAGTTTGAGTGTGAGAGAAGAAACAGATTTGGTTGAAAGAGGATGCATTCAAATGGGTCATACTCAGACAGCATTCAAAAATATATGTGCCCTCAGGGAACTATATTTAACATCTTGTGATAAACCATAATGGAAAAGAATATGAAAAAGAATATATATATATATATATATATGAGTCACTTTGCTGTACAGAAGAAATTAACACAACATTGTAAATCAACTATACTTCAGTAAATTATATGTGCCCCACTGGTCACATCCATCCTCCCTCATCCTTAGCTAAGATTTGGATCGACTTATCTTCTTTCCTGGCTAGACCAACACAAAATCATTTGATTGCCTATGAAACTGTTTCTTTTCCTTCTGCATAGAGAGTAAATAATGACTGCTAGAGATTGTTACATTAAACTTTCTCCCTTCCAACCATCCATCTAACCATCTATCCATCCACCTGTCCATCCATC
Source organism: Neophocaena asiaeorientalis asiaeorientalis (assembly GCF_003031525.2). Lineage (NCBI taxonomy): Eukaryota > Metazoa > Chordata > Mammalia > Artiodactyla > Phocoenidae > Neophocaena > Neophocaena asiaeorientalis. Next base: position 14,784,232 of record NW_020175018.1, on the reverse strand, counting down.
CATCCATCCATCCATCCATCCACCCATCCATCCATCCATCCACCCATCCACCCACCATCCATCCATCCATCTATCACCATCTATCCATACAACCATCCATCCATCCATCCATCCATCCATCCACCATCCATCAGTCTATCCACCATTCATCCACGCATGTATCCATCCATCCATCTACCCTTCCAACAAAGTCTCTTCCTGTGGATGGATTATTGAGGTATGGTCTCTGAAAGGCCCTTGTCTTCAATAATCATCTTCACCAAGATGGCATGATATCAGGAAAAAGATAGCTAGGATGGGGCTGGAAATGAAATCCAGGAAGGAGTTGCAAGGAACACAAGATAATAACCAAACCATAAAGAAAGCCTGCAATTGATATCTGTGACAGGAAAGAGACATGAGTCAGCAGACAGAAATGGGCCGGAGGGGTGGTGGTAGCAGTGACGAACACTGCAAAGAATAAACTAGGCGCGGAGGCTGAGTTGCTTGCTGTAAAGGAAAAGAACAGTTTCTATCAGAACATATGCTCTATTTGTTACACAGAGATTTCTAGAGATTCTCAAGCCTCTTGGTCCCACAAATTAGGGATAGAGTTAAAAGTGTGTGTGTGTTTGTGTGTGCACGCGCACGTGTGTGTGTGTGTGTGTGTGTGTGTGTTGAATCTGGTTGAGCCTGGAAGTATCTGGAAAAGAGAGAGGCAGGTAGGCAGGCTTCTCTCTCCCAGTCACATAGGTGTCCTGCTTCTATTCTATGCCCATTTTAGGAACACCAGTTTTCTGCTCTGCTGCTTGGTTTTTTGTTTTTGTTGTTTTTAACTTTTTTTGTTGTTGTTTGTTTTTTATTTATTTTTATTTTTTAATTTTTAAATTAATTTTTATTGAAGTATAGTTGCTTTCCAATGTTGTGTTAGTTTCTACTGTAAGCAAAATGAATCAGCTATACATATATCTCCTCTTTTCTGGATTTTCTTCCCACTTAGGTCACCACAGTGCATCAAGGAGAATTCCCTGTTCTGTACAGTAGGTTCTCATTAGTTGTCTATTTTATCTGTGGCTTGGTGCTTGACTCAGCTCCGGACCTGGAGGCCAGGGGGAAAAACAATGACTACTTCACTAGAACCAGGCTGCCATGAAGCAGGAAAAATGTGATACTTCCAAAGAAAATTCTACCCCATGTGGAAGCAGGAAGTAACCTGGCTGCATTTTCAACAAAATGTCACTCTTGGTTAAGGGCCTTTCATCCCTAAGACAAAAACAGTGGCTGGGATTGCCTCAAGGGTCAAAAAGTCTTAAAGGCCAGGTGATGGGTTATCCTTTCTCACTCCAATGCCTGGGACAAGCTCTGATTCCAGGGTCGAATCACAGGCTGCTTTTGTAATATTCGGGTGTATTTTCCATGCTTCACAGTGACACATGTCTTTCTGGTTTTTCTTGTTGATGATCACAGCTTCCAAAAACTTGGGGCTCAAAAAAGAGGCCTTGACAACAGGCCTGGACCTCGTAGCCGCAGACCCTGAGCTGTCCTTTCATAATCTTGTAAAGAAAGCCTCCCTCCCACTGGCTGGGTTTGATGGATACTCTGGTCCGACTGAGTGGAGAGAAAGATGTTTTCATGTTTTAGAACCTGAGGCTTGCAGGTGATTCAGACAGAGAACAACTGTGATTTGTTTGCAAAGATAAAACAGATAAGCCACAGGGAGAGCAAAGGTGAGCCCAGCAAATTCAAGTGTCCCAGTGGAATGACTAGTCTGTGAGCTGCAGTCTTTGGTCGTGAAGTTTCCAGACCTAGGATGCCCATCCTTCTTCCTTTCTCACTGACATTAGTAAATCGAAAGAGGTGTTATTGAGTAAAAAAAGCAAATAGTAGAAAGATATGATCGGTCTGATCCCTTTATGTAAAAAGCAAATCAGATGTACTGCACACACATAAATTCATGTGCTGACAAATGCAAAGAAAAAAAAAAAAACGCCCGAGGCAGAGGCAGCAAATGATAATAGAGATTACCTTTGGAGAATGATGGGGAAGGATGGGGTGGGGAGGGAAGGGATGAGAAGATGGTGGAGCCTATAGGACAGGCACTCAGAAGAGACTTTAGTCTTACCTAGAACATGTGGCACATATATATGCAATGGAATATTACTCAGCCATGAAAAGGAAAGAAATTGAGTTATTTGTAATGAGGTGGATGGACCTAGAGTCTGTCATACAGAGTGAAGTAAGTCAGAAAGAGAGAAACAAATACTGTATGCTAACGCATGTATATGGAATCCAAAAAAAACAGTACTGATGAACCTAGTGGCAGGACAGGAATAAAGATGCAGACGTACAGAACAGACTTGAGGACCCAGTGGGGGAAGGGGAAGCTGGGATGAAGTGAGAGAGTGGCATGGACATATATACACTACCAAACGTAAAATAGATAGCTAGTGGGAAGCAGCCACATAGCACAGGGAGATCAGCTCGGTGCTTTGTGATGACCTAGAGGGGTGGGATAGGGAGGGTGGGAGGGAGGTTCAAGAGGGAGGGGATATGGGGATATATGTATATATAGAGCTGATTCACTTTGTTGTACAGCAGAAACTAACACAAAAATGTAAAGCAATTATACTCCAATAAAGATAAAAAAAAAAGAGACTTTAGTCTTACCTATAATGGTAGTTTTTTAAAAACAAGTAGTATGTATTTGTGCATTGCTCATATAATTAACAGTCAATTAAAGATATTTCCTTTATTTTTTTAATTGAAGTATAGTTGATTTACAAAGTTATGTTAGTTTCAGGTGTACAGCAAAGTGATTCCGTTTTATGTATATATAACTGAATATTATATATATATTCTTTTTCAGATACTTTTCTATTATAGGTTATTATAAGACATTGAATATAGTTCCCAATTAAAAATCAATTTTGAAAAAAGATCTTATTCTTTAGTGCATAGTGAGAATATCTAACCAGGTGAAAAATATATTGTAGGTCAGATAAAGGAAGGATAGAAATGAACATTTGCCTGTCGTTTGCCCCTCATCATAACAAGTGACAATGGTGACAGTGGTGACGATGATGTCCAGTTTATTGAACTAGGGGCAGCTTTATCTAATTTAAGTTTTATGACCTATGAGTTGGGTACTGTTAATTATTCCCGTGTTACAGATGAGGAACCTGAGACTCAGAGAGCTGAAGGGATCTGCCCAAGGTTAGTACACCGCAGAGCTAGATTTCAAGGCCATGTCTGCTGGACTTCACAGCCTCAAATTTTAACTACAATGTTACACCATCTGGTAAAAATTTTCCCCTGCTACTCAGACTCCCTTATCTTCTAAGAATGTTAGGAGAGTGATGAGAGTGGGGCAGGGAGGAAGGAGAAGGAGGAGAAAGAGACAGGGCAGAGAAAAGAGGTGCTGGGAGCCCTGTGGCGTGAAGCCTCAAGAATCCCGAGGGTCCTGAGCTGGTTGGAAACTTCCACCAGGTGCCACACCTGGGCTGAGGCAGGGTTGCCCAGTGGCTAGGAGCACAGGTTCTGGAGTCAGACCCGGCTCCAAGCCCAGCTCTGCCACTTAGTAACTAAGTCACCTTGAACAAGTCCCTTAAGTCTCTGACTGAGCTGAGCCATCTCGCCTGGAAAATGGCCATGTTCCAAGGCTGCTCTAGGAGTGCACATGGGATGCTCGCAGAGCACTCCGGCAGACGATGGCAAGAGGATGCTCAGAAGTGCCCGTTATTAGGATTGGCATCACCGATGAGGCTGTGGGTTGGGTCCTAAGCAAGCACCGAGCCACCGATCTGTGAGCATTTCCACTCTGTAGCAGAGACCAGGGAGGACGGGGCCTGTAGCACAGCAGCAGGAAGGTACTCCCATCCCTACCAGGCCTGCCTCTGTTGCCTGAGGGTTCTGAGAATGGGAGCTTGAGGGCGGGGACTCTGTCTCTCTAGTTTGCACTGTAGCCGTGTGCCCGGAACAGTGTCCAGCGCACAGTAAGTACTCAGGGATTATTTTTAGCGGAGCAAGAAGGGTGGGCACTCAATTATGTTTCCCGTGTGAAGAAATAAATGTATGAGTATATAAATGAAGACTTCTCTGCGACAGCCCAGTCCACACAGCCTCCTCCTTCTCTCCGGAGGTCTCAGCATTTAACACCCACAAAAAGGCACGTCTCTAAGTCTTTCTGGTTTATCTTTGCAGCCTTGGTTTTATCTCTAAGGAGTAAGGGGTTCCCAGTAGCACCTGTGTCTACAGGAGCTGAGCTATCAAACGAACTTTAGAGTTCACATTTTTATATCCCTCCCATGCTTTCTACAAAAAGGACTGAACATTCAAAAAATTTTTTTTTTCTACAAATGAACCTATTTGCAAAACAGGAATAGAGTCACAGATGTAGAAAACAAACTTACAGTTACCAAGGCGGAAAGGGAGGGGGAGGGATAAATTGGGAGATTGAGATTGACATATACACACTACTATATACAAAATAGATAATCAACAAGGACCTACTGTATAGCACAGGGGACTCTACTCAATACTCTGTAATGGCTACAATACACGGGAAAAGAATCTAAAAAAGAGTTGATATATGTATATGTATAACGGAATCACTTTGCTGTACAGCAGAAAGTAACACAACATTGTAAATCACCTATACTCCGATAAAAATTAATTAAAAATTTTTGAAGATGAATTCCTGATTTACACACATAGCAGGTTATTAAAGGAAAGGTAGAAATGGCTGTTGCCAAATCCTGATTCTGTGACAATGATATATGGATGGATTAAAATTGCCAGAATTTAATTCATGACTCTTGCATCTGTATTTGTAAGACACATAGTCCGTGATTTCCTTTTTTTGTGCTGTGTTACCATTTGACAATGAAGTTACTGCAAATTTCATAAGATAAGTTGGGATGCTTCCATTCTTTTCTCTGCTGTGGAAGAGTCTGAATCTTGGGATTACTTATTCCATGGATGTCTGAAATAATCCAGACATAAAACTATCAGGGCCTGGATACTTTCTTTGGGGAGGGAATTCTTGCAGAAAATTGTCTACCTCTTCCATAGTTAATGTATTATTTGGTTTTCCACTTCTTTTAAAGTCAATTTTAGTAATTTTATAATGTCTTGAAAACTGTAAATCATTCATTCCATCCAGATTTTCAGTTTTACTAGCCAGATCTGTACATGGAATCCCCAATCATTTTTTTTTTTGCGGTACGTGGGCCCCTCACCGCTGTGGCCCCTCCCGCCACGGAGCACAGGCTCCGGACGCGCAAGCTCAACGGCCATGGCCCACGGGCCCAGCCGCTCCGCGGCACGCGGGAGGAGGCACGCGGGATCCTCCCGGACCGGGGCACAAATCCGCGTCCCCTGCATCGGCAGGCGGACTCCCGTCCACCGCGCCACCAGGGAAGCCCCGCAATCATTTTTGAAATCTCCTCCATCATTGTATTCCCTTTCCCATTCCTAATGTTTATATTTGTTGTTTTTCTCTTTTCTTCCTTTTTAGGTTTTTACTTTTAACGAAGCTGTTTTCTTTCTAATGTACAAAACACTTAAATTGTAGTGAAATATACATAACATTTACCATTGTAACCATTCTTAAGTGCACAGTTCACTGGCCTTAAGTACATTCATACTGTTGTACAACCATCACCACCATCCATCTCTAGAGTTTTTTCATCTTGCGAAACTGAAACTCTGACCCTTTAAACATTAATTCCCCATTCTTCTTTCCCCTCAGCCTCTGGCAACCACCATTCTACTTTCTGTCTATATTAATATTCAACTTCTTTAGATACCTCATATAAGTGGAATCATACAATATTTGTCTTTTTCTGTCTGGCTTATTTCACTTAGCGTAATGTCCTCACGATTCATCCATTGTGTAGCATGTGTCAGAATTTCCTTCCTTTTTAATCCCACTGTATGTATATACCACATTTTGTTTACCCATTCATCTGTCAGTGGGCACTTGGGTTGTTTCTACCTTTTGGCCGCTGTGAATAATGCTGCTATGAACATGGGTGTGCAAATATAGAAGCTGACTTTTTTTTTTTTTTCTTGCGGTACGCGGGCCTCTCGCTGTTGTGGCCTCTCCTGTTGCGGAGCACAGGCTCCGGACGCGCAGGCTCAGCGGCCATGGCTCACGGGCCCAGCCGCTCCGCGGCACGTGGGATCTTCCCGGACCGGGGCACGAACCCGCGTGCCCTGCATCGGCAGGTGGACTCTCAACCACTGTGCCACCAGGGAAGCCCTAGAAGCTGACTCTTGAAGCCTTTGTCATGGCGGGCGGTGCGCGGAAAACCAAGAACTCCCCCTGCCGGTTCCTTGCTGGAGAAATCAGAATTAGGGGAAGCCCTGGTGGCAAAGACCTCATCATTTCTTCCACAGATGAAGAATTGAGGCTCAGAGGGGACAAGCAATGTTACTGAAGCCACACAGCCAGCAAGTGGAGGCGTCAAGGTTTGGACCCAGAACTGCCGCAGGAGATGCTGCTTCCCAGCCAGCTGGCCTCTCTTGTCCATCCTTCCGGGCCATGCTGGTGTCTGCTCAGTGATGGGCCTGGCCCAAATGTATCCTGGGGAGAGCTGCTTCTCAGCACTGGGCAAGCTGGCTGAGGGAGTCTGAAAGCCATTTTGTTCATTACAAATGAAAAGCAGATGAGACTTTACATGTTATGCTTTGGCCACCAGTGCTGTGTGCAGCAGGGCCCCTGTGAGCAGTCACACCAAATAAAACATATTATTTAGGAGTGATTGGAAGGCAGACAAGCTGAAAACATTGTGCATGGAAGGACTGCCGCTATCTGCTCACGAGCATCACTTTCCCCGGGCTTGCACGTGGACTTAAATTTAGGGCAATTTCCCTTGTGGTACCACAACTCCGTGAGTAGACTTGGGCTTCTGGACAAGTGATTTCCCAGCCACATGGCTTCCAGCCCCAATACAGAGCATGGGGCTTGGCTTCCTGGGTCTGCTCTGATGCTGCCTGTGGAGATGTCATCTCAGCACTCAAGACTCATCCTCCTAGTTTCTGCTGGGATGAGAATGGTGGGCAGAGCCTTGACCCCAGACATTGGTTGAGCACTTACTCTGTGTACCGTAACCAGCAGCCTGGCCCTAGGAGCAGCAAAGCAGGAAACTGAGGCTCAGAGAGGTTAAGGTGCACATCCAAAATCACAGAGCTCCCCCGAGGATCTCCTAAATGGTAGGAAGGCAGGGCTGGCCAGCAGGTGTGGTCCTGTGTGGTATTGGCACCCCTAACACAGACATTTAGAGAGAGGAGGTAGGGTAACACTGCCCAGCTATGGCATCTGACTCAGGGGCTTCTCAGAGCCTCTGAAGCCAAATCCTGGGAAGGCTCCTTAGACCCCTGCATAGGACCTCTAAGCCTGGGGTCTGAGGCATGGCCATAGTTTGGGGAATCCTGCAGTGGATGTTGACACATCTTTCTCACATCGTGAATGGAGGCAGGGCTGAGTCTACAGCTATAGGGAGGAAGGCTACTGAGGCCAGGAGCCACCAGCCTGAGGTATCCCTGACAGAATGACAGGGAGCCCAGCTCTTAGAGACTGGAGGCCTGGGAAGGGGACACTGACCCAAAGGCTGGATGCAGGTACACGAGGCATCTGATGTGTATTTATGAGCATCCGCTATGTGCCGGGCCCTTGGAGCTCACACTCCAGCAGGACGGAGCTGTGGAACAATGATGGTAACTCATTAACCAGAACTTCATAAACACTAAGCGCTGTACTGAGCACTTTGGAGAGATTCACCCTTCAGTCCTCATGAGAGCTAGATGGGGAGGGTGTTCATAAGAGCAGGCTAACTATCTTAACAAATAACCCCACAATAAGAGCTCATTTCCTGCTCATTTCATAGTCCAATGTGGGGCAAGGGTGTTGGGTGGGGACTCTGTTCCACGTGGTCATTCATGGGCCCAGGGTAGAGAGTGGGAAGAATGGTGCAGGACGTTTTAGGAGCCAGGCCTAGGAGTTGTGACATCACTTCCTCCTACTTTCCATTGGCCAGAACTCTGTCACATGGCACCTGCAGGGGAGCCTGGGAAATGTAGTCTGGCTGGGAGTGCCTGGGAGGAAAAGGGAAACAGCTTGGTGGACAGCAGCCAGTATTTGCCACTGGTAGGAGCCATTAGTGTTCCAATTTTCATTGAGGAGATCAGTTCTCGGAGTGTCCTACGGCTCAGCTGGGAGGGGATGGAGCTGACATTCAGCTGTGGGCAGCCTGACTCCAGAGAGCATGCCCTAATCACCAGGTACACTGCCTTTCTGGAAGTGAGTGCTGAGTTAAACAAATGGGTATTGTGGAGGGCCGTGTGTGTTGAGAGTGAGGGCTCTGTCCCAAACCTCCTGGGTTCAATTCCCCGATTCCACCTCTTACCAGCTGCGTGATTTGGGGCAGGTCATGTAACCTCTCTGTGTCTCAGGTCCTGGGGAAGGGCCCTGGCCTTTTCTAGGCCCTTTTCTGCTCTCTCCCAGGGACAGAACAAGAGAGGAAAGCAGGACAACACAGGAGAAAACCAAGCAGCTCACACTAGGAGCCTGGGTGGACCAAGGAGGAAGAAGGGGATTGAGAAGTAGGGGCTGGCCCTCCACCTCATCCACGTCCATCTTCATGTGGTGACTGTGGTCCCAAGGTGGCCACTTCTCTGCAGCCTCTGTGCTGACACACCAGCTACGTGGTGGGATGTGTCCCAGAGTGGATGTATTGTCACTCAGCCCCCTCAGCTAAACAGTGTTCTGTACACCAGGTGCTCTGTGAGGGCCATTAACCAAGGGGGCAATGGGGGAAGAGCTGGGGAACCAGGAGCTAGCTGACCTGTTTCTTCTTTTGACAGACTCTGGTGGGGGGCCATGAGGGACAGGCTGCGTTGTGAGCCCCAGAACCCACTGGTGAGTAAACCAGGCCTGCCTGGCTCTGGAGCACGCGCTGAAGGGGAAGAGAAAGTAAGGGAGTGGGAGAAAAAAGATGTCTCACCTCCAGCGCTTTCTTTGTAACCAGGGTGTGCATTTAACAAAGCTCATCCCGAAATGCAAATCAAAACTACAATGAGGTACCACCTCACACAGTCAGAATGGCCACCATGAAAAAATCCACAAATAACGAATGCTGGAGGGGGTGTGGAGAAAAAGGAAGCCTTCTACCCTGTCAGTGGGAATGTAAGTTGGTGCAGCCACTGTGGAAAACAGTATGGAGGTTCCTCAGAAAACTAAAAATAGAATTACTGTATGATCCAGCAATCCCCACTTCTGGGCACGTATCTGACAAAACTATAATTCAAAGAGATACATGCACCCCAATGTTTATAGTAGCACTATTTACAAGAGCCAAGACATGGAAACAACCTAAATGTCCATCAACTGTTGAATGGATAAAGATGTGGTGCATATATACAATGGAATATTACTCAGCCATGAAAAAGGAACTAATGCTATTTGCAGCAACATGGATGCAACTAGAGATTACCATACTAAGTGAAGTAAGCCAGAAAGAGAAATACAAATACCATATGATATCACTTATATGTGGAATCTAAAATATGACACAAACGAACCTATCTACAAAACAGAAACAGAATCATGGACATAGAGAACAGACTGGTGGTTGCCAAGGGGGAGAGGGTTGGGGGAGGGAGGGAGTGAGAGGTTGGGGTCAGCAGATGTAAGCTTTTATATATAGAATGGATAAACAGCAAGGTCCTACTGTATAGCACAGAGAACTATATTCAACATCCTGTGATAAACCATAATGGAAAAGAATATTTAAAAAAAAGAGGGACTTCCCTGGTGTTCCACTGGTAAAAATTCTGCTCTACAGCGCAGGGGATGTGGGTTTGATCCTGGTCAGGGAACTAAGATCCCACATACCGCGGGGCAACTGAGCCTATGCGCCACAACTACTGAGCTCCGTGTGCGTCAACTAGAGCCCACATGATGCAAAGTACAGAGCCCGTGCGCTCTGGAGCCTGTGCACCACAACTACAGAGAGAAAACCCACACGCCACAACTAGAGAGAAGCCGTGTGCCACAGCGAAGAGCCCGTGCCTCAACGAAAGATCCAGCATGCCTCAACGAAGACCCCGCATACCCCAACGAAGACCTGACACGGCCAAAAATAGAATAAATAATAAAAATTTAAAAAATCTTAAAAGGGCTTCCCTGGTGGCGCAGTGGTTGAGAGTCCGCCTGCCGATGCAGGGGACACGGGTTCGCGCCCCGGTCCGGGAAGATCCCACATGCCGCGGAGCGGCTGGGCCCGTGAGCCATGGCCGCTGAGCCTGCGCGTCTGGAGCCTGTGCTCCGCAACGGGAGAGGCCACAGCAGTGAGAGGCCCGCGTACCGCAAAAATAACAAAAAACAAACAAACAAAAAAATCTTAAAAAAAAAGAATATGTATATGTATACCTGAATCACTTTGCTGTACAGCGGAAATTAACACAACATTGTAAATCAACTATACTTCAATTTAAAAAATTGAAAGAAAACAATGTTCATCCCATCCCACCCCCTTTCTGCTTAAAATGCTCTCATGCCCCCCACCTGCTCTCCAGATAATGTCTCCCATTTTGCAGGATCTGGCCCTGCTGTGCTCCAGCCCCACCCCTTTCAAACTCCCAGCACCCACCTTGCTGAATCACACACACTTCTCAGAACATGTTGTTTCATGCTCCCCAGGTGTATTAGTTTACTGGGGCTGCTGTCATAAAGCACCGCAAACTGGGTGGCTTCAACAGCAGCGTTTACTGTCTCTCAGATCTGGAGTCTAGAAGTCTGAGATCAAGGTGTCCACAGGGTTGGTTCCTTCTGAGGGCTGTGAGGCAGAACCCAGCTTCTGGTAGTTTGCTGGCTCTCGGTGGCACTCTTGGGCTTGTAGAAGCGTCACTCTAATCTCTGCCTTCATTTTCTCGCGGCCTTCTCTCCCTGTGTGTGCGTCTGTGTCATGTTGGATTAGGGTCCCCTCCTACTCCTATGTGACCTTATCTTAACTAATTACATCTGTCAGGATCCTATTTCCAAAAAGTTCATATTCTGAGGTACTGGGGGTTAGGACTTTGGCATAGGAATTTGGGGGTTGGCATAGGAATTTGGGGGTTACAATTCAACTGATAACACTAGGCTTTGCCCATGCTGTTCCCTCTGTGTGGAACTCCCTTCCCTTACTTGTCTGGCAGGCAAGCTTCCATTTGCTTCCAAATGTCAGCTCAAGCACCGCTCCTTGGCAAAGTCTTCCTAGTAGCTGAGCTGCTGTGACCTAGCCTCCACTGTACCCCACTGTCCTTGCACAGCCACCGGCCAGCACACCAAATGCTTTGTACCAATCTGTCTGCCTTCCTGACTCTACCAGATTGTCGTTTCCTCAAGGGTAAGGATTGTGACTGCTGACCTTCATGTGTCCAGAACCCTGGCAGGATGGGCACGTAGGAGGCGGCCCTGGCTCAATGTCCCTTGAATTAATGCATAAATTAAGAAGGAAAGAAAGATGAGAGAAAAGATGAGAGAAATGGGGAAGAGTGGGCCAAATCAATGTCACTTGTCCCCACTGGCCCTCCCTCTACCAGGGGAGACGTGAGTGGTTCCCACGCTTCTGATAGAACCTCAAGCATCAGTGTTGTGTTTGGGGTCTGGGTTTTCTCTGGTGGATGGTTGGGGTCGGGGTGGGTGGCGAGAAGAGAATGGTGGGAGTCCCTGAGGGCTCAAGGTGGTGGACCTGGAGGTGTGCATGGGGGAGGGGGGGAAGCTGGAAACCTACAAGGCCAGGCCCAGTTTCCCACAGAAGCAAACCACAGTCCTTAAACACTCCCCAAACAAATTTATGATGTAAATCTGGTTTCAGAATAATAACAATAACGATAAATAAAAAGAGTGAGCGGACGCGAGCGGGAGGGAACGGGGGCTCAGCCAGGCCCCTCCCCTGGGACACCGAGGCGGGAAAAGCACATGGAAAAATTGAAATTAGTTGTGACAGCTGAAATTCTCTGCTCTGCAGACGACATTTGACAGGGTACTTAAAAAAATAATAAGAAAAGGGAAAGTGGATTGGGCTGCCCGGGGAAGGGGGAGATGGGGGGATTTCAAGTGACACAAGACGCATAATTCAAGCTTCTTAGATTGCAAAAGCTCTTCTTACCTAAGGGGCCTGCTGCCTTTATTTTTATCCAAATGGCTCAATTACCTCAAAGCCCCACAGAGAAAATTACCGATGTTTGCCTCTATTTTTCTCCTCTTGTCTCGACAACTGTAGATATTTTGTTTTCCTTCTTTCTCTCGTGCTCTCTCTCTCTCTCTGCCTTTTTTTTTTTTTTTTTTTTTTTTGTGGGCGGGAGTGAAGAGAGTAGGGGGGAGTAGGGGGGTGTTCACATGGGCTAAGGGGCTGGAGGCTTTTGAAATTGCTCCTCCAAGCCCGCGTCGTACACACACACACACACACACACACACACACCCCACAGTCTTAGGCCACACCACAACTGGTCTTTGTGTGCGTGTCCATTTTGACGTTTGTCCTTTCCCTCTTCCGATCGTGTCCGACTGTGCTGTTCCGTTATCCTCCCTGTGCCTCCTTTCCCTCCTCGGCCTCCTGCCCTGCACCAGTAGCAGCAGTTCCCTGTGGCCTCCCAGCTGCCCAGTGGGCACCCCGCCTTGCGGCTCTCTTTTCATCTCAGCTATTTCCAAACCCTGCAATAGACACAGGGAGGCGCCAAGGTGCCCATTTTCCAACCTTCTTATTGGGTCTCCATTTGTCATTTTCAGAATTGGTGCTCCTGGGAGCCGGGCCTGGACGCTGCAGCGCTCACACCTGCCTGCCCTGAGACTTGGAAGCTGCCTCCGGTTCCAGAAAGCTCCCTTTGGGGCTCTGGGGGTCCAAGGAATGATGTCTGAGCATGAGGCTCCAGGACCCTGGTGGGTGGGCTCTATGGGGGATTTGACCTCTCTTTTGACCTCTCACTTGACTGGGGCCTGTGCCTCCCTCTCCAGCCCACTTTCCTGGCCTTCTCCTCACCATGGCCCCGGCCTCCCCTTCCACCCATCTCCCTTCCCCCTTCTGGTCCCTCCCACCAAGCCAGGACCCTCTCTTTCCTTGAACCTCTTCTGGTTCTTTGACCTTGGGATAAGCCCTTCATTGGCCTGGCTTTGGGATAAAAACTAAATCTCACCCCACTCCCACCCCTCAAGGGCCTCCTTCCCTCCAGCTTCATCATGGAGTCTCTCTCCGTCCCCTCCTAGCACCTTCCCACCCTGGGCCTTTGCAGCTGTGTCTCCTTCCTCCTGGCTTGTCTCTCTTCACCCACCTCACTCTCACTCAGCCTCAGGTATCCCTGAAATGTCCCCTCCTCAAGCAGCCTTCCCAGCTCACTCCTGTCCGCCATCAGGGCGGGCCCTCAAAGCTCTCTGTAGGGCTTCCCTGGTGGCGCAGTGGTTGAGAGTCTGCCTGCCGATGCAGGGGACACGGGTTCGTGCCCCGGTCCGGGAAGATCCCACATGCCGCGGAGCGGCTGCGCCCGTGAGCCATGGCCGCTGAGCCTGCGCGTCCGGAGCCTGTGCTCCGCAACGGAAGAGGCCACAACAGTGAGAGGCCCGCATATCGCAAAAAACAAAACAAAAAGGTCTCTGTAGCCTCTGCACCTGGGGGTACCACACAAAATCCTGAATGGCTGCATGGACCAGGTACAGCCAATCACAATGGGCGCTGACTGCAGCCCTGCAGCGGGGGCCTGGAGACCCCCAGGTGGGCAGGCTTTAACTCTTTAGTTAGTGGGCCTGGCGAGGCATGTGCGGTGGGTCCCAGGGGACGGAAATGGACACAGACACATCCCCATAGTGCACCCACCATTTCTGCCAGTGAACATCAGCTTGCCTGTCCTTGTCCAACGCGGCTCTCCACCCACTAGTCATTCTTGGTTTCATGTCCATCACCTCCACGAGCTGTAAGCCTCATGCGGACAGACCGTGCTCCCTGTTGTACCTACAGGGCAGTGCACAGCGCAGGTGCTGGATAAATAGCTGTTGACGGGGACTTCCCTGGCGGTCCAGTGGTTAAGACACCACACTTCTGACGCAGGGGTGCGGGTTCCATCCCTGGTCGGGGAACTAGGATCCCACATGCCGCGCGGCACGGTCAAAAGTTTTTTAAAAATTAAAAAAAAAAAAAAAAAGCTGTTGGTGGACTGAAAGGCCGTTGGGACAAGGCCCTTTCTGGGGACCATTGATTTCTGTGCCCACCAGTCCCCTCTTATGCCTGCATGTAGCTTAGCTGCGTGTGGGAAGCCAAAAGGTAAGTAAATCAAGTGGAACAGGACATGGGTAGGACCCATGGCATCATAGTCGTTCTTCAAAGGTTCAGGGTCAAAGGGCCTGGATGCAAATTCCAGCCTCAGAGCTCTCTCTCTCTGGGTGGCCTTGGGCAATTGATTGAGCCTGTGTGCCCTCACCTGTAAATGGGCAGGGAAAATGTTATTGTGTGTAAGTTACTCAGCTTTTTGTGCCGGCTTATATCGTTTTGATCACTGAATTAGGTTTATTTCTTATTTTCTTATCCTCTTGTCTTCCGTAATCAAGAGGGATCCCTGGTTGATCCCTGCTTGCCTCTCCAATCCACTGTCTACTTCTCCATTCACTTGACATGTATTTACGGCATGTCCATTATTTCCGGGTGTGAAGATGCAACAGTGAGCAAATCAAGCAAAAAGCCTGCCCACAGATGACACCGTCCACGGAGCGCCCACTGCATGTGGGTCCTGGGCTGATGGCTTCACACAGTGTCTCAGTGACTCCTCTCCACACCTCTTGGTGGTAGAACCTATGACTGTCCCCATTTTATAGCTGGAGAAACTGAGGCTCAGAGCTTGAGCAATCTGCCCGAGGTCAATGGTTAGTGTCAGAATTGAGATTTGAATTCAAACCCTTCTGAAGCCAGACCCTGAACGTTCCTCCACTAATCACGCATCTGAATTGTGCCACGCTTTTGCATCATCCTCCTGCATGGCCTCCCCTGCCTTCATTTTCTCCCTCAAGTCTCTCCTGTCCCCCCTGAGCCCCTTCACCCTGGCTGGGTACTTCCCTCCAGCCACACGGATCTGTCAGGTCCCCAGACAGGTCTATGGCTCTCTGACCTCCTAGCCTTTGCACGTGCTGTTCCCTCTACCCAGAACACCCTTCCCCTCCTCTTGGTCTGGTTAACATTCCTTCTCCTCCAGGTCCCAGCCAGACCTAACCTCCTCAGGGATGCTCTCCTCCTTTTCCTGAGGCTGTTATACTAACTGGCTAATCCCTCTACTAGCCTGTGAGTTCCCAAGGTCAGGACCGTGGTTTGCCCTTTTCAAAGTTATATCCTGAGCACATAACACGGGGTCTGCCTGGCACACAACAGGAGCTCAACAATATTTGCCGAATTAACGAATCAATGAAAAACTGCCGAAGTCACTCTCCTGGCCTCTTCTTCTCACCCATGTACTGCAAAAGTGAGCTGTAACATAAACATAGGGGATAGTTTTTTATGAGAAATGAAGATGGGCAGTTGTTAACAGGCTTATTGACTGTATATAAACTTGACATATCTGGGGAACAGGAAAATAAGCATTCCACTAGCATTTAAAGAATTATTTTCCCCTTAAAAAGAAAGATGTGAACAACCTGGGAAAGATCAATGAGCTCCCTGTGCGGAGAGACTATGCCATAAAAGCGCCCATGACGACATACTTTGTAGAGAGGGCAGCGCTGAGAAGCAGAGCGGCTCCTCCAGAGGGGAGCACGCTCCCCAGTCGTGGTACCCCATGTGGGTTACTGCACAGCTTAATCCAGCATCAGTGTTGCAAAGCAATGTGTCGCAGGGGCAGACTTACTGGAACTCCGTGCCAAACCACGCGGCAGCTTTCTCGAGCGGGGGCTGGATGAGAGTTCCAGGAGGGACCCAAGACATCAGAGGTGTCAGGAGGTGCCCTGCAGAGCAGAGGGAGAAGAATTGGGGGGTCTTTGGGGCTGGGGGTGATGAGCAGAGGTGTGGGGGGAGCACGGGCCTCTCTGAGACCCCCTAGCCCAAGCATCTCCAGGAAAGGCCACAAAATCCATAGATGCCGGTGTGAGCGACTCTACAGTGGGAGATGAGGATGGAACTGGGGCTCCTCTTGTAGTTGCTGTGAGAGAAGGTGGACCCCCAGAGGCAAAGCAGGAGGCCAAGAGGAAGGACCCCTAATGCTGCCCCCAGCACAGGTATCCTGGGCAGGGCCCACATCCCAGGATTGGAAGTGACCGCCCACAGTCAAGGGCAGGGAGGCAATTAAGTTACTTTCATTTGCAAGATTTTTTTTTTGTGTGTGGTGCCTCTGAAATCACACGCACCAAGGACGGTTAAAGTTTGCAAAGCAAAAATAAAGGAGGCAGCAGAAGCAATGATGAAGGGGGTGGTATTTATACCAGGAACCTGGGAAGAGTGAGTTATTTTGACCAACGGTTCACTTTGGCTTTGAGCTTCCAAAGACATGGCCAAAAGGGAAACTGGCAGAAGCGAAAGACCGGGTGATAATAATAACCAGCATCTCGCAATGTAGCAAGGCAGGCAAAAGAAGTAGGGAATATGATAGCAGCTCCGGTGTGCTGGGCACTTCCTTGAAGCCTAGGCCCTTGTCGAGACCTCTCCGTGGCCTCCTGGGGAGGCTGCCGTCACCATTTTCACCGTGCAGATGAGAGAGCTGAAGCTCAGAGGACTGAGCATGATATCCGAGGTCCAGGAGCTGCAGAGGCAGGCTTCAGACTGGGGCTGCTCAGACCCAAGCCCGCACGTGCTGCCTGCTCCCATGGCTCTCCTGCCTCTGGGGAGGCGGCAGGTGGAGGCTGCAGCGTGGACCAGCGGACAGGGCTCTCTCCACATGCAGGTGCAGAGGGGTAAGGACTTGCCGTCCTCAAGACCCCTGGCCTGACAGCTGCCAGCCAGCGCCTGGGCCCCCTAATGGAGTCCTGATGCAGTGCACAGCGGTGACAGTTGAGCCCAGAGATAGCAGGGTGCGTCGCACCTGTCTGACAGAAGGGACGGGTCACCCGCAACCCTGTAATCCCCTGATTTCTGCAAGGCTGTGGCGCTTAACCCCTGCCTCTCCAGACTGGGCAGCAGCCACACCAGCAGGGCCAGCGAGCAGGGGACACTGGCTCCTCCCTCTTCCCATCCCAGGGAGGACCTTTCACTTCTGCCACCCAGCCAGCGCCTGCTTGGGCTGTTGGAGCAGCGGAGGGAGAGCTCCCTACCTCCGCTCTCAACCCCTGCCTCCCAACTCCTTCTCCACCTGGAAGCCAGTAGGGGTCTTTGAAAAAGAGAAATTTCGTGAGAACACCTTGCTGTTCTCATCCCTTCCGTGGCTCCTTATTGCCCTCAAGATAAAGCCAAGCTCCTTACTGTGTCCCGCAGGGTCCTTCTGGCCCGGTTCTTGTCACTTCGCCAGCCTTTCCCCTGGGCTCCTTTCCGGTCCTCCAGTTCAGCCCTGCCTCAGGACCTTTGCATATACCGTTCCTTCCAACTGCGGTCCCGCCCCACCTCACCTCTGCCCACACAGTGTGCAGGCTCAGCTCTTAACCTTCAGGTCTCAGCTTAACCTGCCTGATTCCTGAGATTGGGTCAGGGTGCCCTGTAATGGTCGCCAGCAGCCCCCGTCCTTCAGACTGTGATTCTCTGAGGGCTGGGGAGGGCCTGTGCTCACGACTCCAAGATCCAAACAGGCACCACCTCAGTGAATCCTCGTAGCATCCGTGAGGGCTGACATTGCAACTATCCTGCTTTCCCCGCCAGGAAAGTGATGCTCTGAGAGGCTGGGGCTACACGTCACATGGCCTGTCTGGAGCAGAGTGAGGATTTGAACCCGGGTCTGTCCAAGGCTCTGGAGCAGTACACCAGGCAGGCTCTGGGAGCTGGGAGAGACCTTAGCCGCCACAGTCCAAAACCCTCCAGGGACGTAAGGGGAAACTGAGTCCTAGAGTTGGGCAGTGACCCCTCCCCCTCCCAGGGCCCCGTCGCAAGTTGGTGGGGTGCCGGGAGAGAATCCTGTCCCCCGACCCAGGCCTGTATTCTTCTCTGCCCCCCACCCAGTGAGCCCTGTCTCTTCTCTCCTAGCGAGAGCCTCCCGGTGCAGAGGCAGGAGAGGGAGGCGATGCCTGGGCTAGGACCCTTCCCTAGGAGCTGGGCTGGGAGCAAAGGGGCTTCTCGCAGAGGTCCCCTCCTCACCCCTCCCCCAGCCCTGCCGGCAGCCGCTCATAGCACAATTAGCCAACAAGTGGCTGTTTTGTGGGGTTTACTGCTGATGTGTTTTAAGTGGCTTTCTGAGTGGGAAATGCTCAGTAGGAGAGCCAGGCAGACTAAGGGGAGAAAATGCATTAGGTTTTATCGGTCTGTTTGGCACACATCTGACAGCGCTCTTTGAAACAAGTTCTCTTTAGCCCTGGGAGAATGACAAAGAGACGAGAGCAAGACAGTGCAGACAGGCAGGCACGCTCGCTCGCTTGCGCACGCACCCGTCCTCCGAGTGGAGGCATAATGGCCGGAGACATTGGAGCGAACTGTCCGACAGATGGGGCCTGCCCTGCTCCGAAGGAGAGGCTCAGGCAGCAAAGACAGTCTTCAGAAACAGAATAACTGAATTAGCCAACCATTGTGCGGCGAGAGGGTACTGCGTCCGCCTCCTCCTAATGGCCGCCCGGTTGCCAGAGAATGAAACCTCTTCTGATCGCGCAGACTATCCAAGGACAAAAGTCACCGAGAGATGGCAGAGGGAGAGGGGAGAAGGGAGCCCCCCTACCTGGGTTGAGGCTTGGACAAAGGGTCCATCTCCTGGCCACCCTCATGCCCAGGGCTTCTGCTCTAGGCTTGGTAAGAAGTAGTGAGCAAGGAAGTAGCTACTTGTGAGGGGATGCTGGAGTCGGGGGCAGGGGTCCTGGGAGCAGGAAGGAGTGTGGCAGACAGGCAGTTGACACAAGGGTACGTAGACAGTGGGATATGGTCTGGAGTTAAGGCAGTTTTCCTTAACCTCAATTCAATGCAGCCATCTTTATTTATTATTATTATTATTTTTTTTTGCAGTATGCGGGCCTCTCACTGTTGTGGCCTCTCCCATTGCGGAGCACAGGCTCCGGACGCGCAGGTCCAGCAGCCATGGCTCACTGGCCCAGCCGCTCTGCGGCATGTGGGATCCTCCCGGACTGGGGCACGAACCCGTGTCCCCTGCATCGGCAGGTGGACTCTCAACCACTGCGCTACCAGGGAAGCCCAGCCGTCTTTATTAATCCTCTTTTCTCCCAGGTCTTGTTTCTTAAAAGGAGAGTATTTGATTTAACCCATTGTCCATCCATCCATCCACTCAATTATTCATCCATCCAGATGGACAGTCACTCATTTAACAAGCACTTTTGTTCAATAAAGGTTAAAAATATTTTATTTTGCTGTACATACAGCTTTGAGTACTGAGGTTGACATACACTTTCCTACTATCATTCCTTTTTCATAGTGAGCTCTTTCCCTGGAAACCCCCATCTTTCCACCTTTGTTGATTGACATTTAATCTACTTTCAAAGTCCATTTTGCATGCTAGCTCCTGGGTGGCTCTTTTTCAGATCCATTCACCTCTATTTGAGTTATAGATCATTTAATAAGTATTTTTTGAGCCCGGATTATGGGCCAGGCATTCTACTAGGGGCTGGGAATGCAGAGTGAACGAGAAGCTCACAGGCTAGCAGACGGACAGATGATAATGAAAAATCCCAGAGATAATCATTAATTATAGTCGTGACGTGTACTCCGTGGAGAAGCTGCACGGACCTGTAGGGCACCTTGGTGGAGGGTCGGGAAGACTGCCTGGAGGAAGAGACCTTGGGGGGGGGCGGTGCTGGGAAGTGGGGCAGGAGGAGGGGGATGGGGGACACTGAGAGCCTCAGATGGGCAGAGAGGGAAGGAAAGGAGACATCTGGGCAGCAGAAGGGTAGTGAGAAGCCTCTGAGGACGGACAGAGGCCTGAGAAGTGGGAGGGGACACACAGAGGGCCAGTGAGCCCATGTGAGCCTGGGCACAGGGGTGAGACCAGGATGGGTCTCTGTTCCCCACGTTTCAATTGTAAACACTGGCAGTGACAGAGGGGCGGATGAAGGGAGATGCCAAGGACAGTCCTTGCCCAGGAGGAACTGGCCTTGGAGGGGAACACAGTCTGGGCTGGGAATCTAGTTGATGGAGGAGAAGGACGCTCTTTTTATCAAAAGCAAGAATTTCATTCAACTCACCAAAACCTTCTTGCGGCCCCTGTTCCTCGCCCCACCCCCCAGGCCTCTGTTCTGGGCCTTCATCTGCTCTGTGCATCCCTGTGGGCCTTGGTCAGAGGCTGGAGGACAGGAAGGGCATAGAACGAACAAGGAGAATAAGAGACCGACGTGTGTTAACAGGCCGGCTCGGACCCACCCTGCTTAAAGTTCCCTAAGTTGGATAAACCATCTTCAAGGGGCACCTGGGGAAAGATGGCGCCTCCTGTAATGCACTCCCCTCAGGATCGCTTTCAACAAAGAGGATGCTTATTTCTCCCTTCAGTAAAAGATGTACTTTCTTTTTTCTTTCTCATTACAATAGTAACAGGTATTTGCTGAAAGAAAAGGTCAGAAGTCACAGAACTCAACAGACCAGAACCTTGGGGCCCCCTTTTCTCCCACCCCCAGGTCCAGTCCATCAGCTAATCCAATTGGCTCCACTTTCAGAATCAATCCTGACTCCAGCCCTGGCTATACCACTGCCACTCTATCGCCCGGCCCCAGCCCCCATCATGCGTCTTCTAGACCTGGCAGTAGCTTCCGGATGGTCTCCAGACTGAGCTCCTGCCTCAGGCTCTTCTCGCAGCAGCCAGTGGGTACCATGCCATTGCTGCAGGGGAACAGCGAGGGACCATGACACATCTCTGCCTAAGCGCGTCCGGTGCCTTTTGTCTCACTCAGAGCAAAAGTCGAAGTCCTGGGACTTCCCTGGTGGCGCAGTGGTTAAGAATCCGCCTGCCTTCAATCCCTGGTCTGGGCAGATCCCACATGCCACGGAGCAACTAAGCCTGTGCGCCACAACTACTGAGCCTGTGCTCTAGAGCCCGCGAGTCACAACTACTGAGCCCGCGCACCTGGAGCCCATGCTCCACAACAAGAGAAGTCACCGCAGTGAGAAGCCCGCGCACCGCAACGAAGAGTAGACCCCGCTCGCCCCAGCTAGAGAAAGCCCGCGTGCAGCAACGAAGACCCAACGCAGCCAAAAAAAATAAATAAATAAAAGTCAAAGTCCTCTTCTCTACCCACAAGACACTATATGATCTGCCCTCCGTCTCTCTCCTCTTCTCTCCCTGCCTTCCTCCCTAGTCTTTCTCCCCTTCTGTCCTCTACCCACCCCCTTCCCCACTAGCAGCTTCCTTGCTGCCCTTTAAACCCATGACCTCACTCTCGCCTCAGGGCCTTTGCACCTGCTACTTTGAACATCCCTCCCCCACCCCCCCATCTGGAGGGCTAGCTCAGGTTGCTCCCCAAATGTCACCACTTCAGAAAGGCTTCCCTCACTGCCTTGTTTCAAATAACCCCTTCCCGGGCTTGAGGGGAGAGGGAAATGGGGAGTTACTGTTTAATGGGCACAGAGTTTCAGTTTAACAAGGTGAAAAGTGTTCTGGAGATGATGGTGGTGATGGTTGCATGACAACGTGAGTGTATCTAATGTCACTGAACTGTACACTTGAAGATGCTAAATTTTACATTATATGTATTTACCACAATTAAAAATAAAAATTCAATCAGGTATGCAAATACAGCAGATGGTACTCCCATGGGTAGAACTCATAGGAGGTATAAATACCTGAAATGCAGCCTCTAACCTATGAGCAGGTATTTTCATTCTTTGAGACTCTGGAAACAAGTGGATGGTTTAAATGCAATTTTCAATTACCAAGTAACGTAATGGCTCTAGGGAAGAGGGCAGTGCCAGCATTCACTGCCATGGAGCTAATTATGATAAAGCAAGTCCCAATGAAAGAAAAAAAAAATAGTACGTTACCATCACTCTCCACCTCTTTGCTCTGCTTCATGTATCCTACTAGCCCTCATCACCATGTGACATTTTATGCTATTTGTTTCCAAGTCTGTGATCTGCTCCCCTGCCCCTTGCGTGTGGGCCCCATAGGCATAAAAACTTGGCTTGCCAACCAGGGCATCCTCAACGCCTGGTGGAGTGGAAGTTCACAGAACGACTGTGGCTGGACCAAACGCTGACCTTCCACCACCTTCCTTTCCCTCCTTCTCCATTCTGGTCGTCAGAACAGGAAAGGGGGTGGCTTCTCCAGCCTCGTTCGTTCGTTCTTTCATTCATTTATTCCGTGCATGTTTATTAACTCCCGCTCTGCCCCAGTTGTCCTCCCCTTTAGGATCAGGACAAGATCTTATTCCTTTCTGTCCCTTCTGGTCCCCGCCCCCCCAGGGTTAGCCCAACAGCTGGCGCACAGCCCATCAGTACCCACTGTGTGCAGTGCCTTGTGCCACAACTGAACTCCCTCCCGTTGGTCTCTGCCACCCTGGCTTCTGAGATGAGCCTGGCTGTGATGGGTTCCTTGCTATCATCCAGTGTGAGTGAGATAAGGAAGCCAGGCGGTGGGTAGAGGGAGATGGACACTTGCAGAGCTTGCGGGTCAGGGACACAGGTTTTATTTTTCTAAGGATAGTTTGTCCAAATGAATCAGGTGTGATTTTATTTTCCTTCTCCTTGGCCTGACTCTGGTGGTGCAGGAGAGATTTAGAACAACAATGACAGAAATGTTGGGTTTCATCTGAGGGCACCGACTCCAGCCCACACTGAGGGAGAGACAAGAGACGTCAGGGAGATGGAGGCCCTCAAGGGCCCTGCCCAGCATTCTCCTGGTAAAAACTCACAGGCTGTGGACCCCAGAGTTGGGTGCTGATTGCCCCTCGTAGACACATTAAAATAGTGTGAAGACTAGGGGACAGGCTGGGTCTGGGGCTCCTTCCTCTTAACCTCTCAAGCAGCTGAATGAATAATTTTAGTAAAACTACAGTGAGACCCAGCAATTCCACTCCTGAGCAATAATAGATGAGTGCCTATGAGACTAATGTACAAGAATGTTCAAAGGAGCTTTACACCTGTACCTCTAGTACTTTTTGATTATATACTGAACATTGTAATGATGCATTGTAGAGACTCTGGATTCTGTTATCTTCTTAGGAAGACTATTGGTTCTTATTGGAACAGGCAGTTTCATTGCTAGCTGATCACCTTGGGCTCAGGCATGCTTGGTTTTGTACCTTGTTAGAGCAGATCTGTAGAGAGCCCAAGGTGTTTCTCAAATCCCTCTAACTTGGCAGGTATGAAACTCTTAATTTTGCTTCCCCTGTGGTTCTTGTCAGGGCTTGTTTTTTTGTTACTAGGACATGTAGACCTTACTGTAGGGCACAGTCCTCATTCCTAAGGGGAGACTCTTCAGGTGTCAGAGCTGGAGGCCCACGATGTTAATGAGGTCTCTCCTCTCTGGCTGGACCAGAATGCCAGCATCTCCCCCGCATTGCTTGATTTCAGTGTCTCCGTCCCACTCCCCGCCCTGTAGCAGCTGCTGTCTGGGCAGACCCAAGGGGTCTTGTCCTGAGCACATACAGCCCAGATCTGGACCAAGGACTTGCTGAGAAACCCATCGCTGTGCAGCAACTTCTTCTCCAGCCCCACAGGTTCCAGCTGCTTTAGCAGCTCCAAACTCTGACCTCTGCCTCTCCAGCTCAGTGGGATGACTGTATTTAGCTTGGACCCCAGCTCTCTGGTCTGTGGTTGGGGCACTGGCCCCAGGCAGAGGGCCAGGTGAGTGCGGAGCTCACCTCACAGGTTTCCCTTCTCCCAGGGATTGTAGTCTTGTACTTCCTGAAAATAACTGCCTCGTATATTTGATCCAGTTTTATGGATGTTTAGAGTGGGAGGGTTAGCTGATTACTCCACCATGGCCAGTAGCAGATGGCTGCTAGCAGCATTATTCATTTGCTTCTTAAGTAAAATGTTTATTTTGGGATAATTGTAGCTCTATAGAAAACTTTCAAAGATAGTACAGAGAGTTCCTCCATATGCTTCACCCAGTTTCCCACCCTGCAGTTAACATCTCATATGTAACCATGGCACATTTGTCAAAACTCAGAAATTAACATTGGTCCAATATTATTAAATCAGACTTAGACCTGATTTTACCAGTTTTTCCATTAATGTCCTTTTACTGTTCTAGAATCCAAACCAGAATCCCAGGTGCTAGCAGCTCGATTTGACTAGCCAGAAACCAGGAACTGAAATATCCATCAACAGAGGATGGGTGAATAAATCATGGTACATTCATGGAATGAAATACTATGTAACTGTGAAAAGAAACAAATTGCTACATAGGCAACAACATGGATAGATAGATAACAGTGAAGTTACATCACTGTTACTATGTAACTGTGAAAAGAAACAAATTGCTACATAGGCAACAACATGGATAGATATCATAGACACAGTGTTGACTGAAAGGAGCCTTACACAAAGAGACACTGATTCCTTTAATGTAAAGTTCAAATTGATGACGATAGAGGTCAGGTAGTCATTACCATTTGGGAGACAGATCCTAGGATGAGCCCCATAATTCCTGGTGTCTACATCCTGTATAATCCTCTTCTCCTAACTGTGGGTGGGACCAGGGATTTGCTTTTAGCCAATAGACTGTGACGAAGGGGAAGGAGTTTTGTGGATGTAATTAAGGTCCCAGATCAGTTGGATTTTGAGTTCACCCAAAGGGTGGGCCGGACTTAATCAGGCAAAAGCCTTAAAAAGAGAGATTCTCCTTTTTAAGCAAGCTTCTGTGTTGTGAACTGCCTGTATGAGGGCCACATGGCAAAAGCAGCCACAGCTGACAGCCAGCAGGAAAACAGAGACCTCAGTCCTACTGCTGCAAGGACCTGGATTGCTGCCAACAACCGTGAGGTCTCAGAAGACAGTTCTGGGCCCCAGAAAGGGACACGGCCTGGCCGATGCCTTGCCTGCAGCCGTGGGGGGTCCTGAGCAGCAGATCACAAAGCTGTGCTCAGACTCCTGACCCACGGAGCCTGTGAGATCATAAACGGATGCTGTTTCAAGCTGCTAAGCTTGTGATCATTTGTTGTGCTGTGATAGGTACCTAACACACCCTTGGAAGGACAGTGACCGGGAGAGGGTATAAGGGGGCTTCCAGGATGCTGGAAATGTTCATATCTGGATCTGGGTGGTGGTTATGTAGGTGTATTAAGTAGTAAAAATTCATCAAGTACACTTAAGATTTGTGGAATTTATCGTATGTAACTTATACCTAAATTAAAAAAAATTTTTTTTCCATTGGCGAGCACAGTGGATGACCAGCCCTGGTTTTCTATCCCTCCCTCCCTCTCCCACCCACCATCGTCTCTTATCTATCCAGGCACTCAGGACCACCAAGGCCTCCCTCCAAGTGTCAGACATCCTCTCTCCTCTTTCCCTATTAGTCATCACTTGCAGAAAATCTCACTTACTTGGGCAGCATTTAGAGAGCAGAGGCGGTAGCCCTTTTCAGGTGACCATCTTTCCAAAAATTTAAATCAAAACACGTCACCCCTTTCCAAAATCCTCCAGTGGCCCGAGACTCTGAGTGATTAGGGTCCTGCCCAAACTACCACCCATCTGAGACCACCCCTGTCTCAGCCACCCCACCTCTCTCTGCTTTGTTCGGGTGGGATCTGTTTTGTTTTTCTTTTTTGTTTGTTTGGTCACACCGCACGGCTTATGGGATCTTAGTTCCCCGACCAGGGATCAAACCTGGGGCCCCAGCAGTGAAAGCACCGAGTCCTAACCACTGGGCAGCCAGGGAATTCCCTATTTTGTTTTTCTTCAAGTGAGTTGCCATGTGCTGTTCTGAAGTTACATCAAATACTTTTGGACACAAGAGAGTATCCTCAACCCAGCCCCCTTCTTCCCTTCCTCCTTTCTTTCTTCATCTTCAGACTCTTTCTTTAGGGTAAAGATCTTAATATGTACACAAACCCCCTCCACACACACGCCTACTTATTTAACTTTATGAGACCAGCACCTCTCATTCCTTAACGTGTATGTGAATCAGCTGACAGCCTTGCTAAAACACAGATTCTGATCTGTACATCCTAGGGAAATGGGCCCCTGATTCTGCTTTTCTAGTAAGCTTCCAGGTGACCCCTTTGGTCCATGGACCCTGCTTGGTGTAGGAGACCGGAGAACCACCCCCTCTTCCTGCTGGCCCCACTGGTGAGGGTGGCAAGTCACACGATGACTGAGGAAAATTTGGACTCAAGGCCCTCCAGCTTTTGGTAAATTTCCTCCCTAAATAAAGGTCACTGTTCTTTCTGGGGAGTGAGAGGGTCTGAACACAGGGTGGCTCGGTGCCTCTGGCCTCTGCCCTTGGTGGGATGGTTTCAGCTGAGACAGAAGACTGTCCTGAGGTCTGGTTTCTACACGTGGAGTCAAGGGCGGGGAGCTCCATCCTGGTGGCACGTTGGATCCACTGAGGTCCGACCTGAAGGCTGTGGGAGAGACAAGCTTGGCCTTCCAAGGTGCCAGTGACACCCCAAATACCAGGACTGCCACCCTTGCCCACAGGAAAAGGCAGAAGTGCTGAGCAGGGAGAGGAGAAACCAGAGACCTCCTTGAACTTGCTCTGTGACCTTGAGGCGCTCCCTCAGCCTCAGTTTCCCCATCTGAAACCTAGGTGGCTGGGCTCAGCAATGTCCAGCTCTTGCGGGCTCGTGCCTGAGACACTTGGGTGGACAAGCCTGGAGCTGCCCTGCGCCCACGTGTGCACGCAGACCTCAGCTCAGTGGCTGCCACGGTGGGGTTTCTGGGGGAAGGGGTCCTTCTCTGCTGTCCTAACTGGCCCACTCGGGGCTGTTTTTCACAGCACCGCTGATCCTGGAGATGCATTACATCCCCCCCACACACACACCGAGGTCAGGGGTTGGGCAGCCCAGCTGGTAAATCGCCCAGGGGCAGTGTTTTAAAGCCCTGCCCTGTGTTTTGCCTCCTTGGGGCCTAGCGTGGGAGCAGCGAGGCTGGGGGGAGGCTGCTGAAGTTCGATATGGCTCTGGGGGCTGGCAGGGGCAAAGGGCTCCAGCCAAGGGAGGGACAAATAGATCAATGGGAAACTACCGTGACCTCATGACCTCAGAGATGGCTTCAAACCATGTTCTTAACATGCCCTAGTAAATCTGGGAGTGGATCTACCTCCCCTGGGGACAGTGGGGACTGTGTGCACAGGGGCAAGGGGGAGGTGAGGCAGGAGATGCCAGGGAAGTGACAGACAATGGCCCAAGTGGCTAGATGCCCAGCATCCCTGGGCAGCCCGGGTTTGTCTGCTCTCCTTTGTCATCACAGAATGGGGTCACAGCATTTTACAGTTTGCATTGAACTCTCCACGCCCTGTCCTTGTTGCAGCAGACTCCGAGGGGGTGGGGTTCCTGGCCTCCTCTGACAGTGGGGAAACCGGGCTCAGACTTGGCCCAGCTCGCTGGTGGCAGAGCTTTTGAGGATCTGCAAAAGGGCCGCTTTGGCTGGGGGACAAAGAACAAGGAGGTCCAGACAAGTGGGGATGAGGCCCCAGAGGTGGCCAGAGACCAGCTTCACTCTTTAAGGAGACACAGGGTGATGTCAGCTCAGGGTGGGGAGGGGCACGGCCTGATGCGATCACTGCTCTGGAATGCTCATGGGGCGTGGGTGTGGCGAAGGCTCACGCATGGGCATCTGGGGGCTGCTGATGGATGATGGGGTTTAAACTTCCCTCCCAGCACCACTCCTGGCCCCCACCATCTTCCCAGGCAATCACCCCACAGTTCCCAGACAGACCTGAGTTCCATCTCTGCCCACGACTTGCTGCGTGGATGTGGGCAAGGGACTTCGCCTTCTTTGAACCTCCATTTCCCCAAACTTACCCCTATGAGTGTGAAAGGTTTAGCAGCGCCTGGGGTGGAGAAGTGAGTATGGCTGCTGTCTTTACCCCATTTCCCGTTTCGTCGACCTCAGCATCCCTCCCCCCTGATGACTCAGTGCTCCTGGCCTTGGACTGCTCTAGCTGCCCTCCAAGGGGGCCTCCGGAGGTAGACATCTCACCTGCAGGTCCGTGGTGCCCAACACGGTGGGCTGAGGGCACAGATTCAATGCAGAAGACGGGGGCATCTGCCTCCTGGCGACACTAACTGTCCTTGCTGGACCCTCCAGCCCTCCCGGTGAGGTTCATCCAGACGCCAGTGGGCCCAGGTTCCGGCCTAGGCTTTGCTACAACTGGCCCTGCACTGCATCTTCTCTTTGGGCCTCAGTCTCCCCATTTATATGATGACTGGTGTTTCCCCAAGACAACAGGCACAGCTGGAGGCCCACAGGCTGTTAGGATTTTGCATGTAATAACATCAGACCCTGTTGTGATAAATACACCGTCCTTTCAGTTCTCTTCCAACCCTTCTCATTATGTCAGGGAGACTTGGGTTGGTGTTGATTTGTCTTTAGTGGCTTTTTAAAAAAACTTTTTATTTCATATTGGAGTATAGTTGATAAACAATGTTGCGTAGTTTCAGGGGTACAGCAAAGTGATTCACTTATACACGTATCTATCCTTTTTCAAATCCTTTTCCCATTTTAGTTGTTACATAATATTGAGCAGGGTTCCCTGTGCTATATAGTAGGTCCTTGCTGGTAATCCATTTTAAATAGAGCAGTGTGTACATGGAAATCTCAAACCCCCTAACCATCCCTTCCCCCTACCCTCCACCCCTGGTAACCATAAGTTCGTTCTCTAAGTTTGTGAGTCTGTTTCTGTTTTGTAAATAAGTTCATTTGCATCATTTCCTTTTAGATTCCACATATAAGCGAGGTCATAGTTCTCTTTCTCTGTCTCACTTACTTCTCTCTATATGACAACCTCTAGGTCCATCCATGTTGCTGCAAATGGCATTATTTCATTCTTTTTAATGGCTGAGTGATATTCCATTGTATATATGTTTAGTGCCTTTTTAATCCTCGCTAAACTGACTTTTAAAATCCACAACTCCTGAAGCCCAGGCGCCTAGAGCCCGTGCTCCGCAACAAGAGAAGCCACCGCCATGAGAAGCCCGCGCGCCGCAATGAAGAGTAGCCCCCGCTCGCCGCAACTAGAGAAAGCCCGCGCGCAGCAACAAAGGCCCAACACAGCCAAAAATAGATAAATAAAATAATAATTTTTTTAAATTAAAAAAATGTTTGAACATTAAAAATTGTTTTAAAAAATGTGGTAAAATACACATAACATAAAATTTACCATTTAACCATTAAGTGTACGGTTCTGTAGGGCTAATGATCTCCCTTTTTATCAGAGAGAGCAGAGTCCCTTAAAGAAATAAAGGCAGGGCTTCCCTGGTGGCGCAGTGGCTGAGAGTCTGCCTGCCGATGCAGGGGACACGGGTTCGTGCCCCGGTCCAGGAGGATCCCACATGCCGCGGAGCGGCTGGGCCCGTGAGCCATGGCCGCTGAGCCTGCGCGTCCGGAGCCTGTGCTCCGCAACGGGAGAGGCCACAACAGTGAGAGGCCCACGCGCCCCAAAAAAAAAAAAAAAAAAAAAAAAAAAAAGAAAGAAGGGCAAGTAAGCAGATAATAGCAGTAAGTTGGTCCCCTGCAGGAGGATGACCAGGTGTCCTCCCCATTCTTACACCTGCTGTGTCCACAGATGGAGCTGACGTGGGGCTTCTGCACATACCTGCAGAAGGCACTAAACATATAGACAACGGAATACTACTCGGCCGTGAAAAAGAATGAAATAATGCCATTTACAGCAACACGGATGGACCTAGAGGTTGTCGTATGGAGTGAAGTACGTTGGCTGGTGGGCAGACCCAGCTCAGCCGGGAGGCCTGGCGTTCAGGGCCTGGGCTCTGGCCTCTGACAGTCCCGGGTTCGAATCCTGACTCTGCTTCTCACCAGCTGGGTGGCTTTAGGCAGAGAGTCTAACCTCTCGGCTGCTGTGTCCCCACCTGTGAAACAGGGCTGCCATCCCCTGCCACAGAGGGTCTCGCGGACCTCAGAGGTAATCTCCTAAGAGGCACGTCATGGACACCACGGCTGCCATGGTCAACGTTAACCAGGGCTAAGCAGGGGTGACAGATGCCGCTGGAAGGCATCTCTTTCTGGTTCTCATCCTAATCTCCAGACTGCCCGATGGTGGCTTAGGGCACAGGTCTTTCTAGAGGCTCCTTTTCATTTGGAAGACTGCCCTCCTTGACACTTGTTCCCACCCTGACGCTTCCCAGGACCAGAGAAAGGGAGTGGGGAGCGGGCCCAGGAGATCTGGTTACAGGCAGCTCGGCCTCACCTGTCTCCCTTCTCCCAAAGGGCAGGGCCGCACAAAGGGCCGTGTCACTGACCAGTGCGATGGAGTGACCAGATTGCAAGAGGGTGCCTGTGTAGTTCTCTTGTCCCCCTCTGAGGTGGGGGACAGCTTTGACAGGCTGCCCCCCCAGGGCATTCGTTTGTCCCCGGCCTCTTTCTGCATCTGTGGCCTCAGGAGTCAAGGCTGAGGCTGCCGCCTGGCCCATGTACCAGCCCCGGCCGTCCGCTTCCCAGCGATCTGCCCCGAGACACACATAAAGCCGCCTTTCAGAGCTTCGTTCAGGCCGCAGTAGGGGGCCGGGGAGGAGTCTTGGGGTCCATGGAGCTGGCAGACAAAGCCGCCTTGTTGGGAGGGTTCAGAGAGAGCAGGGACCCCCCCCTCCCGCTAACCGCTCCGGTGAGACCCTTCCCCTTAGGGTCTCTCCAGGGTGCATGGGGCCAGCTGCTCCCAGGGGCAGGGCATCGGTCTCACTGAGTCCTACGCGCAGGAGGGCAGAGAGGATGGGACTAAGTGGCCTGGATCCCTGAGAGCAGGGCTCCTGGATTTGGGGGTGCTCTTCTCAACCACATAAGCCACCCGTTACCCTGAATGCTCTTAGAGCACCCCAAGGCCCATGAGGCTGTGGGTGACCCAGCTGAGCCTACCTCCTCAGGCCCTCATTCTCTCTCTCTCCTGAACCCACTCAGCCCTTTCGGATGCTGGGATCAACGGTTCCCTCTGCCTGGAATGCCCTTCCCAGCACTTCTCACATGGCTGCCCCCTGCTTACTATCCTCGGAGGCCTCCCTGGCTCTCCTGTCCAACCCCGCTCCCACCTCAAATCCCATTAGGCGGACTCTCAACCACTACGCCACCAGGGAAGCCTATTCCCCCTCTCAACGTCCCTCCAGGACACAGTGGAGGTGGGGGGAGCTTGTTTTCCTCACCTAAAACAGTGACGAATCTAGAACAGCCAAGCACCTAGGACATGGGAAGTAAATAATTGTCGAATAAAAGAAGCAGCCCTGTTTCTGACTTACTTCACTTACCATGTGACATCACGTATATGTGGAATCTAAAATATGGCCCAAATGAACCTATCTACGAAACAGAAACAGACTCACAGACATGGAGAAAACACTTGTGGTTGCCAAGGGGGAGGGCTGGACTGAGAGTTTGGGTTTAGTAGCTGCAAACTATTACGTATAGAAGGGATAAACGGCAGGGTCCTGCTGTAGAGCACAGGAAACTATATTTAATACCCTGGGATAAACCATAATGAAAAAGAATATAAAAAAGAATGTATATATGTGTATAACTGAGTCACTTTGCTATACAGCAGAAACTAACGCAGCATTGTAAATCCACTATACTCCAATAAAAAAATTAAAAACGAAAAGAAGAAGCAGTCCTCGTCCCCGAGGGGGTGTCACCCAGCGAGTAGAAGCAGAGGCCAGGGCCTGGAGCCTGCCCGTGTTTATCCCAAAGCTTTTCTAGGGCCTCACAATCTCCCACCCACAGCTGTAGAGTGTCGCCCTTGGGGCACTCCCACCGCAGGAAAGGGGAGAGGTCCCTGTGCCCCTACCTCTGTCTCATCACCCACCCTGTCCTCTGAGTGGTGCTGAAGGGCTGGGGGCTGCCTCTCCACAGCCATGGCCGGGACATCTGTCTTCATGATCGGGGCCTGGCAGGGGCAGGGCGAGGCCCAGGGGAAGACCAGCAAAGACACATGGGAGATGGGAACTGGGCCCGTGCCTGTGTAACACGGATGTAAATAAATGATCACACCAGGCATAAACAGCCGGGCGGCAGGGGGGGGTTGGAGTCCACACAGTGATTTCTCAAACCTCAGGCGGGAGTCGGGTCAGCCGGGGTCCCAGATGGGAAGGCACCCTGTGTCACGGCCGCTTCATTGCCGTCTTAACTGAGTGGCCGGCTGGGTCCCTAACGTCGTGATTAGTCGCAATTGGTGCCTGTGCCCGCCCTCAGGGTCAGGGTGTGGGGGAGGGGAGTGTGTGGGGTGCTGGTGGAGCTGTGATCATTAATAATAATAGAGCAACAGTTCTCGTTTCTTGGTCAGTTACCGGGGGGCCTGGCCTGGTTTAAGCTCTTCAAGTGCGTTATTTATTCCTCAGGCCAGACTCAAAATGGACCCATTTCACGGATGAGGAAACTGAGACTCAGAGAGATGAAGTGATCGACTCCAAATCCAGGTCCACCTGAGCTCTAAGTGGAGTTTGCAGCCGCTGTGCTCTCCACTGTTACCGTGGCGCTGCAGGGAGCCCTCAGAGGCCCTGGCAGCTGTGGGCCTCTTCCCCAGGGAGGCTGGTGAACACGGCCAGTGCCGGCTGAGTCCGCACAGTCCTGGTTAAACACACAGGTACTTGGCCTCACCTAGATCCTACGGAGGCGAGATGCGTACAGAGGAACCACCACCGAACACATTCATCAGGCCTCCCCCTTGGTGGATGCAATCAGCCACCATCTCTCCAGGCCTATGGTTTTCAAGTTTCAGTGAGTACCAGAATCACACAGGCAGCTTGTTAAACAGACAAGAAGCGCCCAACTCAGGAATCTGCCTGTTTATCAAGAAACATCGCGCCACCAGTGGCAAAACACAGCTCTACCATTTCAGGAGTCACAAAGGAAATGAGCCCAGAGTGCTGTCTCATCGGCCTCCCTGAGCTCGTCCAGAATGCCGACAAGTGGGCTGGAACCACATCTAAAATTCTGACTTGTTCTCACTGAGCCCTCCAGGCTGTCACCAGCTGGGACCCTGGAGATTCACGGGGAGGATGCTGGAGTGGCTTTCACAGCCTCACAAGCTGGAAAAAGAACATGTGAAAAGAAAGGGAACCTAGAGGTCGTGCAATCTAAGCCCTTTGTTTTACATTTGGGGAAACTAAGGTCCCTAAAGTTAAGGGACCTACCTAAGGCCACACAGCACGTTAGTGGTAGAGTCATTTCAACAATTTTCCATGATGTCAAGATGCTTGGGGCAACAGGTGTCTGGGGTTCCATCCCTGGAGGGCTAGTACTTACTGCCAAGTTCTCTCAGGTGCACGTGGAGCCATTACAGTAAAGGGCTTTGTGTTAGCTGGGCTGATGTGTTCCAGCCTGGCCCGGGGCCAGGAATATAGAAATTGCTCAGTTAATATTTTAGAAATATGCACTGAACATCATCTACAGCAGTGGGCAAAACAGACGCAGCCCTTGCTGTTACGGGGCTCACAGCCCGTCAGGCCTCCGTGGCCTGTGAGCCAGGGTAAGGAAGATTAGGCAGTGGCTCCTCTTTTCCAGGGGAGAAGGCTGATTCTCTTCCTTTTCCTCACCTCTCTATGCCAAGACCTCAGTTTCACTGATCCCAGGTCAGACAGGGAACTACGTGTATGAAGCGGGTGGAGTGTGAGACATTAGGAAGAGGTAGGGACTGTGGCCAACAGCGATGGCCTTTGAATCCCAGTTTTTTTCAAGAAGCATCGAGCCAGACAATGGAAAACACTGACATACCTAAAGGCCAAGTGCGGCCCATGGCCATGGGTTTGCCACGGCCAGCATGCTGTGTAGTACTGGATCAGGAGTCTGAAGACCAGCATTTATTTCTGGTCCTTGGCTGACTGAGTGACATTGTGTGAATCACTGGCTTCAGTCTCCTCAACTATGCCCAGAAGGACTGGGTCATGGTCACCTCTGAGGCTTTGCGCCAGGAAACCAGGACGGACACCAGCATGCAGCGAGGCTGCTGTGGCTTTAAAAGTGCCTGGACAGCCCCAGTGGCAGCAGCTAGCGGTGCGGGCCACCTGCGGAGCCCGCCACAGCTGGGAAGATTAGTCTCTTCCACTAGACAACACCCATTACCGTGTTCCAATAGCCATCACTTCCGCTAGGAGAGCTACAGATGAGATATCGATTGCACTGACCCCAGGTGAGCCCTTTCCCCAGCCTGAGAGGCGTGCAGATCAGCTCTGCACACTGCCGGCGGCTGCCGGGGCCCTGCCGCCTCCTATCTGCAGCCCACCCCCACCACACACACACCGTGTGCTCAGGATCCAGGGGAAGCTGACAGCAGCCCCGCCAGGTGCGCTGATCTGGGTTGGCCAAGGCCTGAGCTCTACAGGTTCTTTGCTTTCAAGAGGGAGATGGGGAGGGGGCAACCTCGAGAGTGAGGTCTGGCTGGACGCCCGGGAGAGGGAGAAGCAGGAGGCCAGGCTGCAGGTCGGGGAGGACGGCCTGATGCCAGCATTTGGGTGGGCAGTGCAAACTTTGGGACAGGAGGTGACACGACCTCAACTCCACCTTTGCCCCTTGAGAATCCAGCCTCGTCTCTAGGCAGCCTGGCCTGCTGGCAGCTCCTAAGGTCTGTTCCTTCTCCCTCGGTTCAGACGCTGGAGCACCAGAAATGGAAAGGGGATGCCCACGGGCCTGGGTCCTGGAGGTA
>NW_020175018.1:14740615-14749233 GCF_003031525.2 Neophocaena asiaeorientalis asiaeorientalis | reverse complement strand
CCCCCCCACACCGCCCCCACCACGGCACGGGGCTGGGCGCATCGCGCACGTGAGAGGTGGAATTGCCTTAGTAGAAATCAGCTGAGCGCCAGAGGCAGGTGCGGCCTCCTTCACGCATTCACTCATTTGTGGAATCCTGCAGGGCAGTAACCAATCAGAGCTCTTCTCTCACAAGCAAGATGCTCTCGCTGGCCCCGGCCATCCATGGGCACTGTGACGGCCGCAGCCCAGATGGCTTGAAACTTTCTTATTTGCCCAGCACACCCCCGTACATTTTTTAAAAGAAGAAAGGCATTCTCCTTTTCTTTTTTTTAAACCCTGTGATTCCCACCAGTCTCACCACGGCACCAAGGAGCCTTCTGGGCACTGGAAAGTTTCCGGAGCTTCACCTGGGTGGTGGTTACACAGGTGGATACACAGGGAAAATTTATCAAGCTGTCCACCTCAGACGTATGCACTTTTCTGTGTGTGTACGTGTCTCTGCGAGTGTATGCATGTGTACGTGTACACGTGTATGTGCGTATGTGTACATGTTTTTATGCGCGTGTCTGTGTATGTATATTTTACCTCAACAAAAGCCAACTCTGTCTTCCGCCTTTGAACAGGAATGTTTTGCTTCTTCCAGGGAAGCAGGAGGGGTCTGGAAGGTGGGTTTGGCTGGCCGGTGGCCTGGACCCCACCTCGGCTCCCCAGCCACCGAAGGTGAGGGGACCTGGGGTCCTTGCTTAACCCACCCTGCTGAAGCCCAGCCTCCCAGCACCTGACTTCTCAGGACTCCCCCAGACATGAGAAACCCCCCATTGCCCAGCCAGGAGCTAGAGGAAGGAGTGGGGGGATTTACAAACAGTAAAGAAAATAATAAAATGATAACCAAGAGGGGATGGGAGAATCCATCATTCATTCAATACAATTCCATTGAGAGCCTCTTACCTGCTAAGCCCCGTGCTGAGTGCCAGGTGATACTGTGGTGGGCACAGCAGACATGGTCACTGCTCCCAGGGTTGCCTGCAGCCTGCAAGGAAATGGAATCCATCCCAGGCAGGTCCAGCGCTGGGCATTTAAGGAAAGCTGGAGGATGTGGTTCTAACCTCAAAGGCCAAGAAGGTCACCCTTGTCAGGGCCCAGGCTCACCAGCTCAGAGACAGCAGCTGCCAATAAACAAAGTGCTCCCGACTGCCATGTTGTGACCTTGTAACAAAAAACTGAACTGTCACACAGGCCAAACTCGCGATAGCAGCCGCTCCCTATAAGCGTGCTGCACGGGCTGTCACACTGTGGTCACGAGCCAGGAGCCCCGAGACCCACGATTGCTGAATAAAAAAGTGCTCCTGCAGGGTGGGCGCTATTGTTATCCTGTTTTTATAGCCAAGGACACTGAGGGCCATCAGAAGTACTGAAGAAGTCAACCCAGGTCCCCAGTTAGGAAGTGGCACAGGCAAGATTTGAACTCAGGTCTGTGCAGCCTCGCCTGTAAAATGGGGATTCCCCTCCCCGATTCCCTCACCACGATGGTTTTCCATGGCATAAAGGAGAAAAAGAAAGGGTCCTCTGAAGTGTCCACCCAGGGCACACATGAAGGACAGCTTTTATTTGCCTTGACGAGATTTTGTGATGCTTCCGTGCCTGTATGTGGAGTGGTGACTGAGACCAGGCTCTGTCTCTGATGTCCCGCTGGGTGCCTCAGTGGGGCCTCCAATATCCCAGGAGGAAGGGCCCCTTAAGGTCCCATCCTACAAACGGAGAAACTGAGGCTCAGGGGGAGTGAAGTTCTCACAATGGAGGGGGTGTAGCCAGGATTTAGCATGAGTCTAGCCTCAGTCTGGCCCCTGAGCTGGGGATCCATCCCCCGCACTGCCCTGCCACCCTACCTGCTTGCCCACGGTTGCCTTTCGAGGATCCGCTGCTCCACTCTGGCCGAACACCTTCTCTGTACATGTCAGAGGCTTGCTGCAGCCCAGCGCTTTCCTGGCCCACGCTCTTTTCCATTCCTTTCTTTAACACTGGCCATCTTCCCCCTACCCCTTATCTTTAAAAATGTATTTATTTTTAACAGCTTTATTGAGATGCAATCTATATCTCATACAAGGTTCACCCATTTTAAGTATACAATTTAAGTTTGTTAAGAAGCCTGTTAACAACGTGGAACATTAATTGCACTATTATGATAAAAAGGGAGAAAACGAAGCCAATGTGCAGGTACACGATGTAGACAAATTACGTTACCTGCGTGAAAACGCTGCACGTGCAAAATGACTAGCAGGAAACCCACAGAAATATTAACCAAAATGTTCTGGTTAACGTGTTGGATTCGGAAATGAAATTTTTTCCTAATGATTTTCCAAAGTTTCTGTAATTTTCGATATTATTCTACTAGGACACTCTGGCTGAGCCCCGGTAAAAAATGGTGTGAGATTCCAACACCCCCATCTATACCCCAATATCTGTTTGCATTTCCTGATTGAGTCGAGCTAAGAACATGCCCAGAAAGAGATCTCCAGCGTTGGGAGTGACCTGATTCAGACATACTCAGCCTTCTGTAATGGTCTGGGGGCAACTCCATAAAAGCCTTATAGCCACGGGTGGGGAGATCTAGGGTCTCCCAAGGACAGAATCTACCCTGAGAAGGCAGAATCAGTCCAGACCAGCTAACCCCTGCGATAGGATCTGCTAGCTGGGGGACGAGGTGGTTCTAGTGGCAGCTGGGGGGGTGTTGATTGAAACTACTGCCAATCCAGACCATTTGGCGACACCTGCACACTCAGGTGGAGAGCGGCTGTGTACACGAAAAAGTAAGAGTTCTAACATCTCGGTGTCCAAACAACCCTACTCCAGATCCCCTAAGTGGTGGTTTCCTACCCACTTCTCAGTGGAGTTGGGGTTAATGGTCTTGAGAGCTGGAGCAGCAGCCAGTGGCATGGACAGGGGCTGAAGTGGAGTGACAGGAGGGACAGGGAGGTGGGTGAAGGCAGGTCCTGGGCTGTGGCATGAGGACTGGATTGGAATGGCCCCCGAACACCTGCGCACCGCTCCTTGGGCTTCTAGAGCAGAGAAAGCCCTGAAGTGGGGGGAGGGAGTGTGTGTTCCTGAAGTTCTTTGGACGTGGCTTCTGAGCTAGCAAAGGTTGGATTGATAGTCATTCATTCAAGAAATATTTATTGAGTAAATGTTATGGACCAGACATGGTGTTGGCACCTGAGACACAGCTGTGAACCAGACAGAGCCAGTCTCTTCCCACGTGGAGTTTCCAGTCTAGTGGGAGAGACATTCAACAATGCCCAGCACCCAATAAAAAATTATTAGACACACAGAGCAAATCAGTGCATAATGTCAGGTGCTGTTATGTGCTATGGAGAAGAGAAAGGCAGGGTAAAGGGTATATGCCAGGTTTAGGCTCTATAACAAGTGAGCCTCGTGGCTATATCTGGGGGAGGGAGGAGGAGGCTCCAGGCAGAGCTTGGCCTGTTTGAGGAACAGCAAGTAACACAGTGGGCTGGAGTGGAGTGAGAGGGAGAGTGAAGGGAGGTGAGAAAGAGAGGAGGTAGCGAGCCAGATCATGAAGGAATTTGAAGGTCATTGTAAGTGTGTCAGTTATCTGTTGCAGTGAAATAAGTAATGAAAACTTAGTGCAATAGAACAGAACTTTATTTATTCATTCTCATGTACCTATAGGTTGTCAGTCTGGTGGTTCTTCTGCTGGTCTCATGTGGGATCATTTAAGCAGCTACTGTCATCTTATGGCTTGCCTGGGTCTGGAGGTTCCCATGCACTTCCATGTCAGGGAGTTAGTGCTGGCGGACTTTAGATTTTATGCCGAGTGAGACAGAAGCCATGGTGGGTGGCTGTTGGTTCAACAAGGATGAGAAATTATGTGACTTATGTTAATAAGATAGTAAACGGGACCCCAGGCCAGGGTGGGGTCCATGAAGCAGTAAGGCGGTCTAGAATTATACTCCCCTCGTAAACAACAGAGACTGGACAAAACACAAGGCACAACTATTTTCAGACATTCAACCAAAGGCAGCTCAGGACTGTGAAAACAGAAAAACAAGATGAATCCTACTATTGTCTATCTTTCTGCCTGGAGATAATTCCCAAAATGCAGAATGGAGAAGGCAAGACAAAAAAGTCCAGTGATCTCACTGAGCTAAGAAGACAGATGGGATCTGGGGAGACCAAGGCAGCTGGAACTGATGGGACTGGTGACCAGAGAGGAGGGAGTTACTAAGAGAAAGAGCTCCAGTCATCTGCATAGTGTCCGGCTGAGACTTTGGCAGGTGCCACTCTCTTCAAGCAAAATCCCACGAGCATACACGAGAACAATTTTCAAGGAAAGAAAAATTACTAGGAATCTCATACAGGACTGGGAATTGTTTAAGAGTCCTCCGGCTAGAGGAGAGAGACCTCATTGACTACAAGTCATCAAGTAAGAACACTAGAAAGGCCACACCTTAGAGGTAGAGCTAAATTATCCCTAGAATAAAAACTAGAGCTGCTCTGGGCTTCCCTGGTGGCGCAGTGGTTGAGAGTCCGCCTGCCGATACAGGGGACGCGGGTTCGTGCCCCAGCCCGGGAGGATCCCACGTGCCGTGGAGCGGCTGGGCCCGTGAGCCATGGCCGCTGAGCCTGCGCGTCCGGACGCTGTTCTCCGCAATGGGAGAGGCCACAACAGTGAGAGGCCCGTGTACTGCAAAAAAAAACAAAACAAAACTAGAGCTGCTCTAAAAGAGCTTAAAAACAAATCTTGAAAGGATCAAACTAATCTATAAGTAACTAAACTGCCTTCTCTAAAGAAGTCCAATACTCTTTAAGGAAATACAAGAAAACCTAACCATGCATCATTACAATGCCCAGGGTCAAAGTTTTTAAATTATGAGCTATACAAAGAAGTAGGAAAAAAAATCCCATAGTTAAGAGAAAGATCAGTCAATAGGGGCAGACCAAGCAGTGACGGGGACGATAGGAGTAACAGAAAAGGACATTAAAGCAGCCATTATGAATATGTTCCATATGCTCAAGGATGTAAAGGAAAATGTAACCATGAAATTGGATATACAAAAATGACTCATACAGCGATGACAAAAATACCTGAAATGAAAAATACACTTGATGAGATTAATAGCAGATTTGATAGTGTCGAAGGTCAATGAAGTTGAACACGTAGCAACAGATACTGTACAAAATGAAGCTCAGGAACTTCCCTGGTGGTCCAGTGGTTAAGAATCTGCCTTCTAATGCATAAAAAAAAAAATGAAGCTCAGAGAGAAAATAGACTAAACAAAGAATGAACTGAGTCTCAGTGACTTATGGAACGATTCAAATGGTCTATGATATGCATAATTAGAGTGCCAGAAAGGAGGGTAGACAAATTTGAGGAAAAAACTCCTGCAAATGTTCAAATTTGATAAAAATCCACAGGTTCAAGCTCAAGGAATGTCAAGTAGAATAAACATAAGAAAACCATAACAAGGCACACCATAATCAGATGGCTGAAGATCAGCGGTAAAGAGAAAGTCTGAAAAGCAGGAAGAAAAAAGACACGTTACATATAGAGGAACAACAACAAAAGCTTTTAGTTACTTTGATCAAGAATAAGGGAGAGGGGCTTCCCTGGTGGCGCAGTGGTTGAGAGTCCGCCTGCCGATGCAGGGGACACGGGTTCGTGCCCCGGTCCGGGAAGATCCCACATGCCGCAGAGCGGCTGGGCCCGTGAGCCATGGCTGCTGAGCCTGCGCGTCTGGAGCCTGTGCTCCGCAACGGGAGAGGCCACAGCAGTGAGAGGCCCAAGTACCGCAAAAAAAAACCCTCTGTGCTCTGCAACGGGAGAGGCCACAACAGTGAGAGGTCCGGGTATGGCAAAAAAAAAAAAGAATGAGGGTAAGCAATTATACTCCAATAAAGATGTTTTAAAAAAAAAAAAGAATAAGGGAGGACAACCTACTATGTACTAGATGTTATGCTAGACCCCTGAGCTCTACTAATACCTACTAACAGCCCGCTCTTCTGTGACTCTGTTCTACAAGTAAAAATAAGTAGTAACATACGTGATAAATAAAAAGTCTCAGAATTCCCTGGCAGTCCAGTGGTTAGGACTCTGTGCTGTCACTGCCTAGGGCCCAGGTTTGATCCCTGGCTGGGGAACTAAGATACCACAAACCACGTGGCACGGCAAAAAAAAAAAAAAAAAAAATCTCTGCATGTCTCAGCAATCTCTGGGGAGAAAAAAAAAGAATACGGGAGGACACAAACCACCAAGGTAAGTAATGAAACAGGGACATTGCTATCAATCCTGTAAACAGTTAAGGATAATAAGAAAATATTATGAAAAGCTTTATGCCAATAAAACTGACAATCTAAATGGAATGGGCAAATTCCTCAAAAGACACAAATTACCCAAAGTTGACCCAAGAGGAAATGGACAACATGAATAACCCAATATAAATAAAAGAAACTGAATTTATACCTTAAAAGCATCCGCCAAGAAAATTCTAGGCCCAGATGGTTTCACTAGCGAATTCTATCAGATATTTATGAAAGAAACATTGCCAATCCTACACAGGATAAATATAAAACACATACCGTTCTTATTTTTAATCTTTTAAAAACGATATTTGACTACCTAAAGAAAAAATAGCAACATATTGTGGGTTTTTGTAGAAGCAATATATATGACAACAAAAGCACAAACTGAATGTTCTAAGATTGTATTGTTGTAAGATTCTTATATTACACGTGAGACGGTACAACATTAATGAACGTAGCCAATTGTAAACTAAAGATATACGGATACTGTAGACCCAAGAGAAACCACTGAAAAGACAGAAAGCATAGCTAATAAACCAGCTACTAAGAATATTCAAGTCCAACGAAAGGCAGGAAAACAGCTTAGAGTGAAAAAGTAAATCTATAAATGGGGAAAGGTTAAAACAGCTATCAATATAATAGAATATTACATAGTTGTTGAAAGTGTTTAAGAGTTTTTGATGAAGAAAACTGTTTATGATGTAATGTTAATTTAAAAGCAGGGCAGGGCAAAACACTTGCTTTTAAAATACTTTAGGGACTTCCCTGGACGTCCAGTGGTTAAGGCTCCCCACTTCCACTGCAGAGGGCATGGGTTCAATCCCTGGTGGGGGAATTAAGATCCTGCATGCTACGTTGCATGGCCAAAAAGAAGAAAGAATACTTTATCTTAAATAACTCTGCAAAAATATTTATAAACATAGAAAAATTTGACGGAGAAGAAATTCACTAAGTATAAGCAGTGTTTATAATTGGGTGGTGAGATGATGGGTGATAGTTATTTCTATAAGATTGTGTTTTGTTTTGTTTTTTTAATAAGATGCAGCCAATGACGGTTAAGGACATAAACACACAAAATTTGGGGGTTCAGCCAGGCCAGAGTTTGGTTCTTGCCTCTGTCACTTGCTAGCTGACTGAAAGCTGGCAAAGCACTTCCTCTGCACCTCAGTTGCCTCCTCCACCAAACAGAGATAAAAGCATCTACCTGTGTCATTTTGAGATTCAAAGAGATAATGTGAATAAAGTGTGTAGCAAAGTGTCTGGCACAAAGTTAAGATTCATTGAATAATTCATTTGTAACCTTCACAATAAGAGGAAAACAAGTTTTAAAAACAAAATTTCTTTTGAAAGAAACCCTCATTCACGAAGGCAATGGAGTGGAGGTCAGAACCAGAGCAACCAGCACTCAAGGCTTCCCGATAACAGTGCTTCTGTCTGCAAATACCACAAACTCTCTCACCAGCTTAATTAAGCTCTAAATGGTAAATGGTTATGAGAACACCACAGTGTCTCAGAGAATCCGAGCTAAGAAATGCCGCCAGCTTCCATGAGGCCTACCAGGATGGGAACTGGGATTCTAAACCGGACGCCCACTCTTGCCATCACTCCTTTTTCCCTCTCTGCTTTTCCAGCCACAGGGAATCCCACCACGCCTAAATTCCCTTGTCCTCGCTTCTGGCCGGTTCCCAGGGCCCCATTACTGGGACTGAGATTCTGATTGGCCCAGCTCTAGTCAGGTGCCCAGCCATTGTCCAATCAGATATGACCAAAGGGGTGGAGTCAAGTACAAACATGGCGGCTTTGGGCCGTGGTTTGTGGAGGGAACCATGTAAACACTCCACGCCCCCCACCACCAAATTATGTGTGTTTTTGTCCTCTGTGCTCAGGCTGCTCTTCTTACTTGGGTTCTTTCTCCTCCTTGATGTAGGATGCTTAAGGCCACCCAGCCACGGTGGGGAAGTCTGGTGTGGTCAGTCGTGGCCACCATTCCCGGGAGCTCACTGCGGGCTGGGGGCACGACCGCCCCCAAGTTTGTCACCTAAACTCTCCTCGGTTTCCTTGGCACGTGCCACAGGGGCACAGCTGGTAACAAAATGCCAGGCTTCTGGGCTAGGGGCTGACGCGGGTGGGTGCTTTCGGATTCCATGCTTTTTGCTGGAGAGAGGGGTCGATTCTTCCAGATAAACAGGTTCTCTGGCAAAAGGTGGCCTTCAGCAGTGCTTTAGTCAGAAAACACAAAGGTTGGTCTAAGAAAAGCATGATTCACCACACACACACACCCCCCCCCCCCACACACACACCACAGCTCCTTCCTCACG
>NW_020175018.1:14713321-14740531 GCF_003031525.2 Neophocaena asiaeorientalis asiaeorientalis | reverse complement strand
CCCCCCCCCCCCACACACACTCTTACTCCTCTTTCTGCAGAAATAAACAAAAGACCAATGTATCATTTTTTTTAATCGTCATATTACAGCTCCTGCCTGCAGCCGGCCCCGACCCCGTCCGTTTGCTGACCACTTCTGCAGGCTCCAGGGGACCAGGGAACAAAGCCGGGGCCTGGCACCCGCACTGCACTGTCGGCCCTGGAGGACAAGTCACAACTACAAATTATCACAACAATTAGCGGCTGCACTTGGGAGATGGGCAAAGCGAGGAGGCCCAGCTCCCCATCATCAGCCGGTTTATTTGGCGGTGACCTTGCTCTGGAGGCGATGATACTCCTTCAGCCTGTAAACCAGATTCAAAACAAAGAAAAATGTAAATTAACAATGAC
Source organism: Neophocaena asiaeorientalis asiaeorientalis (assembly GCF_003031525.2). Lineage (NCBI taxonomy): Eukaryota > Metazoa > Chordata > Mammalia > Artiodactyla > Phocoenidae > Neophocaena > Neophocaena asiaeorientalis. The sequence continues at coordinate 14,740,142 of NW_020175018.1, read as the reverse complement.
AACATGCACTCAGTTCAATTAATTCAGGCAGAGGTGGGGTGGCAGGGGCAGCTGTTTGCTAAGACGTGTGTGGAGTTGTCTTTTTTTCTCCCTCTCTCCCTCTCCTGCCCTGGCCCCTCCTGCCCTCCAATCAGGATAATGTAATTAATTTATCTTAGGGGGAAAACATTGCTTGCCATTGTTTAAGACAAAGCGTTAAACTGGCAATGGGAGAAATGAAGAGGCCATTATGAAAACCCCGTGTGTTCGGAGCCATTTAAAAGGGTTTATAGAGTCATAAAACACAAAAGGGGTGAAGGAGGCGGGGAGATGGAGGTGACTGTCAGGCTGGAATCCATGTCTCTCCCAGTCTCGGCTCCAGGGACGGGAGGCTGGCTCTGAGAGAAAATGTTTTCGTGCTGGGGGCATGTTATCAGCGAGAGGAGAGAAGCTCAAGCCCCAGGAGAAGGAAGATGGGGATTAAGAACCCAGAGCTGGACAGACAGGCCTTCTGGACTCAGCCCCACTGAGCACTTGCTGCTAGGCACTGTGCCCTTCCTGGGTGCCAGGGTCTGGGCAGAGTGCTTGATTTCCACGGGCTCAGATCAAACTTTCACTGCACCTGTGAGGCAGGTATGGTTAACATCCTATGATTTCCAGAAGTTCAGAAGGGTTCTGAGACCCAACTGCAGAGGCAGGATTCGAAGCCAGGTCTGAGTGGCTTCAGATGGTGTGTATCACCCCACTGGGCCATGGAGATCCATGGTTCCAGTTAGACCTGAAGCTCCTGTATGTGGACGTGAAGGCAGGAGCCAGCCAGGTGACCTTCTGTGGCTTCTTTCTACCCCTCGGCCATTCCCCTTGCTAACCTGCCCAGGAAAGGGGCTCCTAGTGGCTGGAGAGGGTGGGAGTGAGTGTCAGAGGCAAAGAGCAGAACCCAGAAACCTGGAACTCAAGTGCCCAGGACCCTCTGTTGCTCTTGGCTGTCACAAGTGTGCCTTGTGGCCCCCGCAGAGGATGGGAGCAGGCTGGGTCCAAAGCAGGCGCTGAGGATGTGGTGGGTGGAGGGACAGGAAGGTGGCGCTTGTCTAGGGCAGAGCAGTGGTCAGAGCATTGAGGTCCCATCAGAGCCTGCTCCCCGCACCTCGAGGGTCTGAGGACCCGTCAGGGCCCAGAGCTTCTCACCTGAGGGAGTTGATGTTGATGAAACCAGTGGCATCTACTGGCTCGTAATGTCCCTGCACATTCATGCTGCAAAAGGGTAGGGGCTCGTCAGCATCCCCCCGGCCTTGGCCTTGGCATCCAAGGGACCTCAGCCTCACAGACACCCAGGCATTTCCTCAGTGTTGATCCAACACTCCCTGCACTTTGGCTTTTCATTCCATTCCTTCCAATTCAGGGAGCCCTACCCGGGGCCGGGGATCACGCCGGGGCTGCAGAGCAGGGAGCCATATCCCTGCTACGCAAATGGGCAGGTTGGGTCCTGGTCCAGCCAGCGCCAGCCCAGTGAACTGCTCCCACGAACCAGAGCACTGCATCTGTAACCTCAGGACATGCACTGGAGCCAGCTCTGCCCTCGGGCTGTGGAGGGCTTCGACGAGTGCCCAGGAACAGCTGGTGGTGTCCAGTGGCCTGAAGGCCTAGGAGGCCAGGAGTTACACACCAAACAGCCTCAGATATGCGTGATGGCATCCCTCAAGTTGCAGAGAGGCCCCAGCAGTTAAGATCTGTCCACGAAGTCTTTTTCACCTTGTTTGCCCATTGAGTGATGGGCATCCATCACTCTAATCCATCCTCAAACATGGGCACCCACCCGATGCCAGCTGGTTTTGAAAAGTGCCCAGTCAACCCCTGCTACACTCAATGGAACAGATTTTCTCCCCCCATCTGCAGTTTCCATCTTCCAGATTCGACAACCTTCATCTTTTGGGTGTTCTCACTTAGCTGCGCTTTGGAACCCTTCCCAACCACAGTCAGTCAGGTCCAGCCACCTGGGTGAGCATCCTGGCTCCACCCCTGCCACAGACCTTAGGGCAAATATTCTCGCGCTTTGAGCTTCAGTCTTTCACTTGTGAGATGGGGCTCTCAGCCTTATCACTGGCTCCACGTGAAATGATGTAGCTGCCACCTGGCACCAGGTAAGCACTCAGCTTTACTAACATCATTCAGTCATTCATTTACTCAGGTATTTATTAAGCACCTACTACCTGCCAGGCGCCGTGCCAGGTGCTGAGGAAACAAGAACCAGACAGGAGCAACACCCACGTGGGGGGCAGGGGGTGGTGGGGTGGCGAGTGCAGACATAAGCAATCAATCATCCATCTGCCTTCGATAATTACGACTGTGATATGCTCTTTGAGGACAAGTTCAGGGCGCTGTGGTCTCAGATCTGACTCCACGAGGCCACCCTCTGAGCCCCCTGGGGGAAGGGGGTCCCTCCCGTTTCTCACGGGCCCCTTGTTGTGTCCTGCTCTGAATCAGCCCCTTGTCTTCATGCCTGCAGAACTCCAGCCTCAGGACAAAGCAGTCTCAAGGTTCGAGGACAAGGAGGTGGCCTGTCCCCTCAGGAGCCTTCTCCAGAGAGGTGAGATCGGAGAGGAGGGCAGAGGGGTTCTGCCGTTTTTCTGAGACCCTGAGGCTGTGCCTCTGACCGGCTCTTTGTGGACTGTGGGCTTTGTACAACAAACGGGGTCTCTACGCCCGGCTGCCCCGCAGCTTGTCAGGACTTGGGCTCTGTGCCTCCCCCTGCCACGCCCTCGCCCTGACCTCCAGGGGACCTTGAAGCTGGAACTCCCACGCTCTCAATGCTCCCTCCTTTTCACCTCCATCCGCCCCTCCAGGGCTCAGGTGGCTGAAGCCACTAGGAATCGACTAGCAAGCTCCCTGTAAAGGGAGAAGATGTCAGACGTCCGAGGGGCTGAGCTCGGCACCCCTCACCAGGCAGGGGAAAGGCTGGACCCACCTAAAGCGCTTTTGCAGACCTTGCTGGGGTGATAAACGAAGCTTCACATGACCCCGCCCTGTGCCTCCACACCCCCATCCCGAACCACCACACGGCTTCGGACTCCTGGCCTCGCTCCCGCTGTCTGAGGCGCTCGTCCCCTTTGCAAGGGCCCCTGCGCTCAGCCCAGGGAGAAAGCAGGGCTTGGACCCCCTTCCTGCTCCCCGCGTGCATCCATCCTTTCACCACCGTCTCTCACGAGTCGAAACAAACTCTGCTACCCCCTTGCCCCCAAACAGGCCCTTCAGACCGCCCCAGCAGCCCCTGCAAAGAGAGGCCCACATCCAGGGACAAACTTGTCCCACGGGACTGCTGAAGTACTCCCAGAGGTGTTTCTCGGGAACCGAAAAACCTCTTTTAAAATTTGTGGTTTCGGGGGGTAGGGGGTACCGGTGGAGAAAGTTTACAATGATTTTTTTTTTTTTTTTTACCCCCACTGTTTTTTTTTTTACCTCCCCTGACGGTCTACAGAAAACCTCTGTGCTTTTATTTTTGTTCATTCGAGTGCCTCTGACCTGCTCTATAATTACGGTACTTTCTACCTACTGTGCCGCGGCATTTCCAGTTCTGCTACCTCTCGCGGTTTCCTCGCTGGTCCCTGTGACGCTGTCACTCAAGGGCTTTCAAGTCAGCGATGTAGAAATCAGAAAGAAAAGGGAAATGGTCGGAGACACAGTGAGAATAAATGCTCCTGCTTTTCTCTCTTTTTTTCCCCGTTCCCTTTTTACTTTATTCATTTAATCTCCCTGAGTGAGACTGTAAGGCTTAATGAAGGGTTGGACAGATTATTAGAGGCTGTTGATTTGGAGGGGGAGGGAAGAAAGAACCAGAGAGAGAAAGAGAGAAGATAATTTGACACTTACCCCGACTGATCTAAACTGATTCGGCTATATTTATGGCTTCTAAAGTGTTTAGGAAGATTGAAGGGGGGAGAGAAACGCAACACGGCAAAGAGAAGGGAGAGAGAAAAATAATATTGACCGCTAAACAAAACTCGTACTGTGATTCCTGACCGGCTTCCGGGAGGGGAGAGCTGGCCTCAGCCTGAGCCAGGCTGGACCTGGGACTTGTATCAGGTGGGGCTGCCTGTCCCCACCTCTTGTTTGGCCAGGTGAACTCCAGAGGGAACACCTTGCTCCTCGGTCAAGGCCAGTCTGTCATTCAGGATGCAAACGCAGGTGCAGCTAATAGGCAACTGCTACCTTGGACCCAGCCCGCCAGGGCTCCCCAGCCTCTCCCGCGTCCTTTCAGCGCCCTCAGCCTGGCCCGTCGGGAGGCAGCTCCTCAAGGTTCCCTCCTGGCTCCCTCTCATCCAGCTCTGCCACTCTCCTGAGCTGTCTCCTCTTGGCCCCATCAATCCAGTGTCCTCAGACCACGTTTCTCCTCAACTCTAGCCCTGTGTGTCCAGTGGCCGACTCTAGTTCTCCTGACCTATCTCAAAGAAAACTCATCCTGCAGTTGTCCAAATCCAAATGCATGATTTCCACCCCCCATTCCCTCAACTCAGTCATCGCCACCAAAGTGTACCCAGCGGCTCATGCCAGAAAACCCAGGGTGGTTCTGAACTTTTCCATCTCCCTCCCCATCCAAGCCCTTTCAATCCCACCTCCTAAATATTTGCCAAATCCATCTGCTGCTCTCTATTCCCAGAACCAGCGGCCTGGTCCAAGCCACCGGCATGTCCCACGGGGAGCCCTTGTGTCCACCCTTGCCAGGTTCTTCTAGTGCCTGGGATGTTCCGGGTTCTTCCAAGGCTCAGAACCTCTGCACAGGACAGCCTCTCTGGAAACTCTCCTGCCCCCTCTCCACCTGGTTCACTCCTTTCTTTTGGAGACCAGCTCAGAAATGACTTCCATGGGGAAACCTCCCCACACCCCCATTATTATACCCAGCCCAAATATCCTGTATCTCCCCACAGCCCAGCACCTCCTTCCCTAATCCTGCACTCGGGTGATCCTTTGACTGGGGCCTTTCTCCCCATCTAGCCTGTACATTCAATGAGGGCAGAGGCGGTCTGGATAATCTTCAGGACTGTCTCCCCCATACCCTACACGTGCCTGGGCATATCTTTGCTGAGAAAGCCAGTCGGAGGAGATACTGGACATGAGGGTCTGTGCCCAGCTGGGGGCAGGGGTGGGGCGCCTACCTCACCAGCTCCTCGTTGTAGAGGGACAGCGGGGACTCCCGGCCGAGGATGTACACCTGGCCCTTGAAGACGGATACCCGCACTTTCCCTTCCACGTGCTCCTGGGACTTGGCGATGCAGTGGCGGACGAACTCACACTCGGGGCTGTGCCAGAAACCTGCAGGGAGGAAGGAGCGAGTGTGCCCGGGAGGCCCACTGTGTGCCTGCCTTGGGCCAGGACGTGGGGAGGACTGGGGTCCAGGAAAGGCACCCTGTGCCTCACCCCGTCACGGCAGACGTGAGCCTGGGAGGGCAGTCCCGCATCTGCCTTGTTCACTGTGGAGTTCTGGCATGACATGCACTTGTAAATGACAACAGTGAGGACCAAGCCCGCCTGCCCCTGTCCTGTGACCTTGTAGGGCTCCTGGAGGTAAGGAGGCATCCTCTACACCCTGCAATGCAGTCACCCCCTAAGGGTCAGGGGGAGGGGATCTAACCTGCTGCTTCACACCACAGACATTCAGTGGTGAAGGGGCCCCGTCCTTCGCCCACAGCGGGCTCTGTCTCATCAGGGCAGCAGACCTCAAGCAAGACTCAGACATACGTTACCGGGGCCGAGCGATGGGGGTGCCCAGCTGGGTGGTGGGTTTGGGGTCAGAAAGACCAGGTGTGTGGGGCCTTCACCTCTCTGTGCCTCTGTTTCCCCATCTGCTGAGTGGGGATGACACTGCCTCGCCCTCCCAGGACGAGCGGGCTTATTGTCCATGGAGGCCCTGGGCTCAGGGGCTGCTGTGAACGCTGCTGGGAAGAGCCCCACCCCTCAGGATAGGCAGACGCCTTGGAAATAAGTGACCTGTCTTTAAAATACTGCTAATATTTTCACACGCGAAGATTTCTACAGATGAAGCACCCGCACCATGCCGAGTTCTTTACCTGGGCCAGCTCTTCGAACTCCCCCCAGTCGCAGGAGAAAAACCTCTCTTAGCCTCTTCCTTTTCTGCGTGAGGAAGTTAGGCTCAGGGAATTTGAGAGACTCTTCCACGATCACACAGGCTGTAGTGGGGGGCCTGGACCTGACCTCAGTCGGCCCCAGTTCTAACAACTGTGCTTCATATGATCATTTTGGAGCTTCCCCGTCTACATCTGCGACATCCCCGAGCTGCCTGAGAAATGCGCTGCCCCCATCCCCCGTTACCCATATCTGTCCCCCAGATCCCTCAGGCCAAAGAGGGCCGTGTGCTCAGTCCCCCGTCTGCCCAGGGTCTGGACAGTGGCTCCTCTCAGTTTCTGCCGAGGGCAGGGGGGCCGTGGCCAGGGTTGGGGGAGGGACAGCGAGAGGGGTAGGGTTTCTCTGAAACGGAGCCGGGAAGGTGAGCCCACCTGGGCAGCTGTGGGGCCAGGTGGTGCGCGATCTCCTGCCCTGATAAAGGGCTGGGTCAGCCCCGGCTCTGCGGCTATTGTTGGAAGCCCTGGCCTCCAGGGGCACCTGCTGAGGCCCTCCGTGGGAAAGGGGAGCAGGCCTTCTCCACGACGGGTCCGGTGGCTTCCAGACGTGGGGGAGGGGCGGGCAGGGAGAGAAGGGGTTGCATCCTCACTCTCCGACGTCCTGCCTTTTGAGTTCACCTCTGGTTCCACCTTGACAAGCCACGTGATCTCTTTGTGCCTCAGTTTCCTCATTTGCACAAGGAGGTAATACTAACCATTCTCTGGGGGGGTTGTGTGGATTCAGTGAGAGTTTTTGCTTTCAAGATTTGAACATGGGGGCTTCCCTGGTGGCGCAGTGGTTGAGAGTCCGCCTGCCGATGCAGGGAACACGGGTTCGAGCCCTGGCCTGGGAAGATCCCACATGGCGCGGAGCAGCTGAGCCTGTGCGCCACAACTACTGAGCCTGCGCGTCTAAAAAAAAAAAAAAAAAAAGATTTGAACATGGCCTCTGCCAGCCCTCACTGTATACAGGGAGACAGACACCCAGAGAGGGAGAGAACCTTTCCAAAGCCACACAGCGAGATCCAAAGTTCTCCTGACTCTAGCCCAGAGCCCCGTGGGAGGGCACACTGATGGCCACCCCCCACCATGCCCCAGTGGCTCGGCCATCTTTCTAAGTCAGGATAATTAGACCATTAGGTTCCCAGGCGGGAAGAGAGGTGGGAGATGGAGCCAGAGATATGGGGGCAGAGACCCCTGTGGGAGTGCCCGGCCTGGGCTTTATCTCAGGATCTCTCCCCTCCCGCCATGGGGGCCTTGTGCTCAGATTTCTCTTCCCAGCAGACCCAATCTGGGGTGGAGGGCAGTGAGTCCTGAGTGCCGCACTGGGGAGAGCCTGCGTGTCCCAGGCTGGGGGATGCACGGTGGGTGGGGCCTGGAGCTGGGCCAAATTCTGTACTAATCAGGACAACGACCCTCTGCATTATACCCACTTTACTGCTGAAGAAACTGAGGTGAGGGGAGAGGTGAGCTATACCCCCTAGATGAGCTGGGTCTTGAAGCTGGGGTCATGCCAGAATGACCCTGTGGGGTGAGGCCAGTGTGCTCCTGGAGGGAGGGGGTCTGTATAAACCTCATACAGGCAGATCAGGAAATTTGGGGAGGGGGTGAGAGGAGGGGGAGACAGTACTCACAGTAGTCAGGGCAGCTAGGAGTGGGACCAAGGCAGAAGGGCTTCCCCGGGCCTCCGTCTCCCTGGGCCCTGAGACCACAGGGCCTCCGAGGAAGCTGAGTACCATAGCAGAGTGGTGGCTCTATAACCGGGGAGCTAGACAGAATGGAGAAGGGACCTGGGCCTGTGCCCTTTATTTTACAGGAAGGGAAACTGAGGCTCTGGGAGGAGACAGACCTACTCAATCAAGATCATAAAGCCAGCCAGAGGCAAGGCCCCATTCTCCTGCGTCCACGCTCAGAGACCATGCCAGGCAGTGTCCTGGAGGCGTTGCAAATATCCATGCATTGAGGCCTCACTATAAGACAGGCAGAACTATCCCCATTCTTCATATGTGGAAACCAAGGCACAGGGAGGGCAAGTAAGTTGCTCAAGCTAATCCCTGCTCTGTAGCCTTTATGCATCCCAAATGTGAGAAATCCCATCAAACAGACCGACCCTCTGAGCTGTTGCGGGATGGGGACGGGCTGCTGCCAGAGGCCGACCTTGACATCTGTGGGAGCCTGGTCGTCAGAGGCACCTGGGCGAAGTTAATGTTAATAACAGCTACCTGGGTGGAGCCTCCACTCTGAGATTTTATTTCCTTTTAAACCTAATCACTGTAACATTTGGGGATTTAGAGGGCTCGGTGGGTGAGAGCAAGGACTCACCAGGCAGCCTGGCCCCACACCAAGGGCCAAGCTGTGCTCCTGACACCCAGGGCTGCCCTGTGCACACCACTGTGCCCCTTGATCACCCCTTGCTAACGGCCCCAGCCCAGCTTCCTACCCACCTCGGATCTGCTGGAGTGGCCGAGAACTTGGCCTCTGAAGCTGTCCTGTCCTGGGCTCCAAGCCACTTCTCAGCAGCTGTGAAACCTTGGGCAAGCGTCTTCATCTCACCTCTGTGCAGCTAAGATTAGATAATACCCGTCAGTGCCCAGCTCAGGGCTGGGCAGCAAGAGAGGTGGCAGCCGGGCTTCCCTGGTGGCGCAGTGGTTGAGAATCTGCCTGCCAATGCAGGGGACACGGGTTCGAGCCCCGGTCTGGGAAGATCCCACATGCCGCGGAGCAACTGAGCCCGTGCGCCACAACTACTGAGCCTGCGCTCTAGAGCCCGCGAGCCACAACTACTGAGCCTGCGCGTCTGGAGCCTGTGCTCCCAACAAGAGAGGCCGCGATAGTGAGAGGCCCGCGCACCACAATGAAGAGTGGCCCCCGCTCGCCGCAACTAGAGAAAGCCCTCGCACAGAAACGAAGACCCAACACAGCCAAAAATAAAGTAATTAATTAATTTAAAAAAAAAAAAAGAGAAGTGGCAGCCGATCTAGCGTGGGGAGGGAGGCTGGCGGCCTGGCCCCCTCTCGGCCTCCACGGATGCCCCCTGAGCAGAAGCAGCCCCGGCCAGGTGCTGTCCCCCCATCGCAGCCTGCCGCGTCTTAACGACTCTCGCCACTTTGTAACCAAAATCCACCTTTCAGTGTGGAAACCCCGCTGAGCAAGAGAGCCCACAGGAGACAATGTTATTTAAACACCTGTCTGTACCTGGGAAGGGGGGGACTGGGCTTCAAAGCTCCTGGGAACAATGGGAGGGAAAAATAATGCCAGCCAATAACCACCACGTCCCCTTGAAATCCCGAGATGAGTTCCAGCGATTAGGAGGTTTCAGAGGAAACAAAACCTCCGAGTGGGGGACGAGGGGAAGAGGTGAGGGCGGTGGAGGCTTCTACCAGGCAGTTACTATTACTATTAACTTTCCTGGGGTCCCTCTGACATCCAGGTCCCCATAGATGGCAGCCTGTCCCCCACCAACAGCTCAGAGGGGCTGTTCGATGTGATTTCTCAAATTAGGGAGATGTTAATGTCATAGAATAGAGTCAGCCCTTTCTGGAAAGGGCCAGATAGTAAATATTTTAGGCTCTGCAGGCCACGTGGCCTCTCTAGCAACTGCTCTGCTCTGCCAGTGTAGCTCTGAAGTAGCCACAGGCAACACGGACACGAATGAGCAACGACTTACGGACACTGAAATCTGAATTTCCGGAAATTTTCACGTGCCATGAAACAGTATTATTTTAAAAAAAATTTCCCCAACCACTGAAGAATGTAAAAACCAGTCTTAGCTCATGGGCTGAACAAAAGCAGGCAACGGGCTGGATTTGGTCACCCCTGGTATAACGCGTGGGATGGATCTGGAGTCGGGAGGACTGGATTTCTACTCTGTGGCAGCAGGTAAGGCACGGAAACTCAGTCTGGAGCCCAGCCCACGCTCCACACATGGGCTGGGCATTCGGCCGTCCCGGTGGCTTCCCAGTAGGGATCTGGCCCAGGCGATGCCCAGGCCCGGGGCCCCATTCTTGGTTAACGTAGGCTTTCCCTTGCTTGCGGCAGTTCTTATAGCGGCTCTGGGTTCTGCCTGGAAACAGGCTGACCTGGGCTCAAACCCAGCTAGGCCACATCCAGTTGTGTAACTTTATATAAGCTCACTTTGCTCGGAGACTCAGTTTCTGGCCGCAGCTCTCTTAGGAAACTTGGGAAGCCCCCTAGGATGACTTGTGTTCCCACACAGTGCCAGGTACCCGGCACGTGCTGGATAACACTTGGCAGCCATAGGCATGACACAAGATGCTTCCCTGGCCCTGCGGCCGTCATGCGGGTCGCAGGCGGCGGAGGCAGCGGGACAGCCCGGGGAACCGGTGCATTTCCCTCCACACCTTGTGAACAAGGCAGGTCCCGACGTCCCCTCCTCGCTTCCTCGTCCCCTGCCCTCTCTCCACCCCCCTTCACCCTGCATCTTCCGGGGGCTCTCCAGCAAGTGGCAGTGGGCAAGGCGGGACTGGAGGAGGGTGCCCCTGGGTGAGGGAGGGGAGGAGAGCAGCTGCAGGGTCAACGTACCCGTGTACACCAGCTCGGCGAATTTCAAGCCCAGGCCTTGTTTGATTTTTCGCACTTCCCGATCCATGGTGAAGGCCTCGATGTCTAAATGAGCGTGGTAAAGGATCGTCCCCGCTGGGGTCTCGTAGATACCTAGCCATTTTTCCAGGCAGGGGGAGAAGAAGAAAAAAGAGAGAAACGCGTGAAACCCAAAGTGTCAGCAAATGACAAAAAGAGAAAAATAATAATGACTCGTCTGACAGGAGACAAGCCAGTCGGACCCATTCACTCCCAGCTTGCCGCAAAATGCATCCGTCATTATATTCATGCTGGGGCCACGACAGTCCACTCTGCAGCTTGTGGAGAAAATGTCTAGATGCCCCCCTTTGAAGAGGCCCTCAGACGTTGGAAAATAACAGGGTTTCAGAGCTGCTCCCCCCTCCTTCCCAACTCATGCCCACCGGCCCGCAGCTGAAAACCTGTAATTAAACAGAGTCTGGTGGAGCCCAGGGTCCCGATGTCCCTTCCTGCCTTCTACCAGGGAGCCAGGGGAGGGGACGGCTGTGCACACACGCATGCACGCGCGTGGACGTGTGCATACACGTGCCACCTTCAGCCGGCGGCCCCCCTGCAGCTGTGTCTCTGCAGAGAAATCCTGACTGCCTTGGTCACCTGTGCTGACCCCACTGTACAGCCGGGGAAACTGAGCCCTGGAGGAGAAGGGACTTGGCTGAAGTGGAGCTGGGAACCGAATCTAGGCCCCCGAGTCCCTGAGCAGCGCTGTCTGCTGCCCTGTGGACCAGCAGGTGATGGGGGCCAAACCCAAAAGGTCATGGGAAGACGGTCTTGCTAGGTCCCCTCCCCACCATCTCAGGCCCAAACCCTCCATCTGCTAAACAATCTGCTTGAAGTACATGGTCTCCAAGTGACAAGGGGCGCCTGGCCCTGGCTGAGTGTAGCCCTGAGAGGAAGGTCTTATAAGTAGCACCACCCCAGATTTGGGGGCACTAAGGTTCCAAGAGGCAGGATGGCCCCCGGGCACATGGCCGGGCTCCCTCTTCCCAGCAGTGCAGCCTCGTGGATCAAGTTCAGGTGAGCACCTTGGATAAACCTGCCCCGTGTCTGCTGTCCCGATGGAGGGCTAATAACCGCCCCGTCCCCACAAATGCCACCCCCCAAAGTCCGTTTCTTCCCACCACATAACACTAACAGCATTAAAGGGGCAAGTTTTCAGTTATCCTCAAAATTTACCGCCATCGTCTTTCCACAGAAAGGATTTGTACACCCAGGCTCATGGCAGCATTATTCACAAGGGCCAAAAGGTGGAAGCAACCAAAATGCCCATCAACAGATGAGCAGAGAAACAAAGTGAGATAACTACACACAATGAAACGTTCAGCCTTAAAAAGGAAGGACGTTCTGACACACGCTACACCATGGGTGAACCCTGAGGACAGGACACTCCGCGAAATAAACCAGTCACCAAAAGACAAATACCGTGTGGTCCCGCTTACGTGAGGCTCCTAGAAGAGTCCAATTCATAGGAACTAAGCAGGATGCTGGGTGCCAGGGGCTGAGGAGGGGAAATGGGGAGTTAGTGTTTAACGGGGCTTCACTTTGGGAAGATGAAGAAGTTCTGGAGATGGGGGGTGGTGATGGTTACACAGCAACGTGAATGTTGTACTTAAGGCCACTGAACTGTACGTTCAAAACAGCTAAGATGGTAAAGCTTTATGTTTTCTATATCGTACCACAATTTAGAAAAATGCTTTAAAAAACCCCCAAAACCAGAAAGGAGATTGTTTCAACTCTGAAGTCCAAAGGGGACACGGGCAAGACTGTGTCTGATGTGAGTAGCCAGAAACTTTCACCCTAGAGAACTTTTCTAGTCTTTAATCTTTAAGTCTGGGAACCACAGGAATGTCAGGGCCCTTGAGGATCACCTGCATTCTCCTAACTTAGCTGCAAATGCTGTATTCGAACAGTCTGAGGTGGAAGCTCGGCATATACAATCGAAAACGATGTCCCACTGTGGGGAGCAGAGGCCCCTCTGCAAACCCTGGGCTCCACCAAGCGGTCCTTAAAATGCTAATCTGGCCCAACATACCAGTTGCACAGATGGGAGGACAGAGGCCCGGGGGAGGGACATGACTTGCCCAGGGGGAGTGGAACCTGCGTCTAGGTTTTCCATCTCTGCTCCAGGTTGCCTCTTAGGGCCTTTGCCAAGTGATCCAGCGCTCACCAGGCATGAAAAGGACACCCAGGTCTGAGGTGCTGTGGCCGAGGAAGACCCTGGGCTGTTCCCAAGGCTCCGAGGTGTTCCCTAGTGGAAAAGAGCCTCTTGGCAGGGGCGGGGGGTGAGTCTCTCATCTGCAAACGCCCGATATCCTGGTCTCGGGGGACATGCACATCAAAGAGACCAGGAGCCGATGTGGTTACAGTCTACCTGTCCTGTTTCACTTGTGTGGCCGCAGCTCTTGGGCCACCTCTGCTGTCCTGAATCAGTTGTGGGAGTAAATGCCTCCCCAGTAGGAAAACACCCACATCCCCAAGTTTATGCACCAGGCCCAAGCCCTCGATCCTCTGGGGAGTTCCTCCGGCCCTCACTAGGCCTCGTCGTTACCCTTACAAACATGGTTCAGACAGGCTCCGTCATCCACTTCTGCCAAACGGCTCAGAGACACAACCCAGAAAGGGCTTAGAAAGGTTGATGGGGTTGGAGTCAGATGGGTGGCCGAGAAAATGATAGCCTGAGGGGGGCGGTGCAGGGACACAAGAGAAACTATGAAAAGAAGACAAGAATTCAGCACAGGACTTGGGGCTGCTCCTTGTGGGGACAGTATGGTGGCACCAACAAGTGGCTCCCAGTGGCCCCAGGTCACTGAGAAAGGCCTGATGGTTCAGCAGTGTGCTTCCAAAGACAGAGATGTGCAGAACTTTTGAAAATATCTGCCTCCCCAAAGATGGCAGAAATGACCTCAATGTGAAAGGAGCAAGTTTTCCATTACCCCATAAACTTTATCACCAAGAGCCACCGAAAGCAAGACAAGAACAAAGCCCTATTTGTCTTCTCATCCTAGTATATACTAAGAACTCAATATAGATTGGACTAGAAATGGGCCTTCTGCTTCCCCCTCATAATTACTTTTGCCACATTTTGTAAAAATTCAGAAACTTTCAAAGCCTTCCTTACGCTGGCAGGCACACACACTCACAACGGCAGGCCAATAGCAGGGGCCCTCCTCATTTTCAGCTCCTGGAGAACCTAGCTGCCCCCTGCTCTCCTGTCTTCATCTGGCCAGCTGTGGGCAGGGTGCAAGGTGGGTTTGTAGGGCCGGAGCTGTAGACCAGAAGTCCCTCGGAGAGTGCTCAGCTCAGCTCTGCTATGTGACCTTGGCCCACCTCATTCCCCTCTGAGGCCCCGGCCACCTGTCCGGAAAAGAAGGTTGTAAGTGTCTGCTGCTTTTCCTTCTAACTTCCACCGAGACCTGCCCGAAGGTGGGCACCCAGACACTGTCCCCCAGTGCGTACTGGTGGTTTTGTCTCTGGAACACTGTAGCCAGCTCGCTAGCACCACTTCCCCGCAGTCCAGAGAGGGAACAGCACCGGTGGTTTGCAGGGCGAGAGGACATCCATACTTTCCATTGAGGAAGAGCTATGCTTGCCCTAGGGACCCCCCGCTACTGCCCCACCTTAGAGGCTCCCCAGAAAAAGAGCAGAGAGTGCCTGGTGGGCAGAGTCACCCATTCTTGAGCCCTTAGAACCAGCCTCACAGCTGTCAACCCTCCAAGGCTGCCACAGGAAGAGTCATAGGCGAGAAGAAAGGCTGCAGCCGTGAAACACACCAGCACGGTTAATATTCCTGTTCCTTTTCTTAGAAGGTGTTAAAGTTAATTGTGACTGATCAAAAAGCCTGTTTTTTCAGGTTGCTGCTGTGGGGTGTGTGTGTGTGTGTGTGTGTGTGTGTGTGTGTATCTTAAAGATCTTCCCTCTCCTCTCCACAGGGGTAGGGGGTACAGATGATTTCTGTGTATTTCTTCTGGAAAAAGAAATGATTTTAAGAAAACCAATGACAGAATCCTGATGCTAAAAGACGATGGATTTGGGGCTTTTGACAGCCGGCATACAAACCACTGCGCAAAAAGAAGGAGGAGATGACAGGTGAGTCTCGGTGTCGCTGCGGAAGAGACAGCAGACATCTTCGGAATGACACGCACAGCAGACTCAAGTGTCTATTTTCACCTCTCCGTGTTTACAGGAAAAAGACAGAGGTGTCAGCGGTTCTCCGTGGAGCAGCCTCAATCACACCATAATTACTGCCAAGGAGCGGGTGGGGAAGCAGGGCGAGGAGCTGGGGGGTGGCCGAGGTTGGGGGAGAGTGGACCAAGGAGGAAGAGGTGGGGACCGAAACAGCTGTCACCGCTTAAATCCTTCTCGTCTGTTCCTGAGGCTGCCAGGTTAGCCCAGATTGAGCAATTTGGCAGAATTGAGTGGGACCTGCCAACTCGGCTGGGGGGCGGGGGCGGAGCTGGGGGCTAGGGCACCTGGACCAGAGCCTCTGATCCTTTGGGAAAGCAGTATCCAGAGGGAGGGATTTGGAAAGGCCAGGGGAAGGGAGCTTGGCTGGAGCCCAAGGGCTCCCCTCTTAGGTACCAGGGCCAAGGATAGAGGCGGTTGCCATGGTGAGGGGGAGGCAAGTCCCGGTGGGGCTCTAGCCATCCTCTATGCTCCTGGAACCCCACAGGCCCCATCCTGGGAATCAGGGTAGGCCTCTGAGTCCGGCCATTCCAGGCTTCTGGGAATGCAAACACCTTTGCTTCACAGGTCTCCCTCCACTCTGGAACATTCCATCTGAGTGGAGCCTCTGGGAGGCCTGGACAGGTGGACAGGAAGGAACACTTGTTCCTTCTTAGCCAGAAAGTGGAGGAGTAAGGAGGAAGTGAGGGAGGACGGGAGAGTGGGAGAGAGATGGGAAGGGTGGAGGAAAGGGGGGAGTGGAGGGGAGAACAGAAAGCAGGCAGCGAGGAGGGGTGGAGGGGGTCGACAGGCGGGGGTGAGCCCCACACGGCAGGGCCGGGAGGAGAGGAACCAGCCGGAGAGAAGGCGAGGGAAGGACCGGTGCTGCCTCCTTCCCTGCTTCCCTCCTGCCTTCCTTGCCCCCCTTCTCCTCCCCACTGATTACATTTACTTCACTTAACTAGCCCCCCTCCAGAGTTAAAAAGATAATGTGATAATGACGATGTGAACAGCCACAATACAGCGAAAGCTACTCCATCTGCAGCTTCCCCAGCCCCCGGCCCGCTGACCCCATGGCCCCGAGTGCTGCCGACCCGGCCACCCCAGACCCAGGGCACTAGCACTGCCCAACTTCCTACCCATCCACCGCCACCCACTCCCACCCCCAAAACCCCAAGCCCTTAACGAATTTCAATTGCGAGCTTTGTAAAATCAATACAAATGACGTTTTCCCCTTGTATACCAAGGTACAAACAATAGCATTTTCCTGCTGTGCCCTCAATATAATTGACAATTAACAGCTTCTCCCGTGACCGTGACCAGTAGACCTGTGGGTGAATCCACTTCGTCCTCATTTATTGCCCCTACCCCCTGCCTTTCTTTCTCACAGTGAATTATTGGGAGTGGAGAAATAAAAAACAAGACCTCCCCCTAAAATTATGAAGCAACTTTCTTTTCTCAACCCCCAACCCAAGTCAGAAAATAGGCAAGTTAGAACTTCCAGAGGGAGATGGTGAGATCACCTAGTGCGCCCATCTTTGTTGGTGAGAGTCGTAGAGAGGGAAAGCAACTTGCCTAAGGTCACACAGCAAGTTCTTGGGACTTAGAACCCTGGTTGTCTTCGCCAAAGACTGTACCACGCTCAGGCTAAATTCTATGCTTTTAGGGACAGGCCCCCACAGGTACACACACAGTACCTGGGTAGAGTGAGAGCTGTGCTCCAGGAATCTTTTCCTCAGGTGGGTGGTCAGAAGCCAAGGGAGCTGGAACCGAGTGCTAATCACATGACTCCCACCTTCAGTGGTGATGACGCCCCCAGTTCTGGGGAAAAGGTAGGAAGTCTACCATCCAGGCACAGCTCATGCTATGGGTCAACAGGTCTCTGATCTGCACCACAACCCATTTCACAGATGAAGAAGTTGAGGCTCAGAGAGGCTATGTTGCTTTCCCAACGGTGATGGAGCCAAGATGGGGAGTCAAGGGTGGTAAACAGGGCCTGGCCCCTGACACCAGCCCTTCAATGTGCCTTCCCAATGTCTCCAGGGGGTCGGTCAGCCTCAGACCCAACCCACCACCCAGGTGGCCACTTGGGGCTCCTCCTACCTTCTCTACCACTCCTGCTGGAAGGCTCCCACTCCACTCTGTTCCACGTTCTACCAGTTGAAGCCTATTCTCCTGCCACCTCTTTCAGGATGTCTTCCCAGATCAGCCCAGTTCGCGCCTTTATGACTACCTCCTTCCGTTCAAGTTCACTTGCGTGCCATTTCACAGAGTGATCTCAGGCCAGCCCTTATCTTTCCATTGTCAGCAGCACTGATCTACATCCACAATCAATTAGTGATGCCTGCCTTGGGCGTGGGAGGGACGTGACAATAGGCGCAGAGTGGACATCTCTGAGCCACTCGGAAGGTACCCAGAGGGCACAGGCTGCCTTTGCCATTTCAGCATCCCTGTGGGGCTGCTGCCATTTATGAAGTTCCTCTCCTGGGCCGCTTCCTGCTATTACACATGGGCTGGAACCCGGATCTAGCAGAGTTCAAGCTCTCAGCCCTCCACTCCATGCCTCTCTGTGTCTGGACATCAGTCCTCGTCCTGGTGCCTGTGACTTTGAGCCTTGGTTTCCCTGCCTGTAAAATGAGGGTGCTGGTCTCTGGTTCCCCAAGGTCCCTCCAGGGTCTGCCTTGTATAGTTTGCATAGTGCTGGCTCCCAAGGGCAGACTGAGACAGAGCGACATTTAATCAGATGTTAATATAGGTAAGATACAAAGGGAAGTGAGGATAAAAGGGAGCAGCTAATTAGTGATATTGTTCTCCACAAGGCCTTCCCCAGAGTTTTAATTAACTTGTTTCTCACAGAGTATATGTGTGTCCAAGAGGAAAAAAGACACGAAAGAGGGAAAGCCACTTTCCTTCCTTCCTCCTCTTCTGAGATAAATTCAAACAGGTCAGAGTCAGAATGATCCAGCTCCCATCCCCATGCCTACCGCATTACATCTGGGGAAACTGAGGCCCAGAGATAACAAGTCCAAGGTCATCTAGCAAGACACAGCAAACCTGGCATGAAAGCCCCAGCATCCTGCCTCCCGACCAGTGCCCTTTCTAACCGCTGAAATCCAGCCATCGGCTCTCTTTGGATTTTAGAATCTTAGTAAAAACACCCTGAAAGACAAAGGGCCATGGCTATACCCTGGCCTGGTTTAAACACCTGCCCACACAAGAGGCTTCAACCCCCACTCCCGGTGCTTAAAGACTCGAGTGCCCAACCCAGGGACTCTGACTGCTGAAAGCTTGCCCCTGCATCTTGAAGTCCGGAAGCACGCAGTGTTGCTTTACCACTGGGGAACAGGAGATCCCCTCATATGGATGGGGGGAGGGTGTGGTCCAGACAACACGATGAGTGACCTATAGGGACCCATGGGGCTCTGCTTACTAAGAGGAGACAGAGCCCCTGCTTGGGGACCAGCCTATCCTCCCTCCAGGCCCAGCCAGAGGTGGATATGGGCCGGGCAGCTTAGCCAAGGTGGCAGCCACTCAGCACCAAGGCAGAGCCCCGCCCCCATGCCCTGCCAGACCCTTGAACAGGCCCTCAGGCCCTGGCTGGCTCACAGCGCCCACCCCTGGCGGGATTCCCACCCCACCAGACCAGCTGGCCTCGTCAACAGCCTTAATGACCGCGAAATCAGCCCTGCATGGTCTGCCTCTAGGCCTGGCCTACCCGCCCCAGGGCCACAGGAGAGCACGACCTCCAGGCCTGGCCCCCTTCTCCTCTCTCCTCTGAGCCTCTCCCTGCTCCTGGGACAGCTCCAGCTCTTCTCGTGATGCCTTCAGACATCAGTGGCCAAGGGCCCCTCATTCCCACTTCCCAGGAGGGAAACAGTCTGGCGGGGTGAAAGGACTTGCCCAAAGTCAGCCTGGGAGGAGCAACACCCACATGTGACTGGGGTGTCAGGGGCCGCTGGGAGCCGAGGCCTGCGCCTGAGGCTGGCGAGCGACTTACCCCGGGACTTCATGCCGATGAAGCGGTTCTCCACGATGTCGATGCGGCCCACACCATGCTTGCCCCTGTGGGGAGAACCGGCCACTCAGGGTCACAGGCAGGGCGTCAGGCACCATCTCGGGATCCAAGACTCAGAGGACATGTGAGCCAGGCCCCCTGGTCTAACCACCCATTGGACAGATGGGGAAACTGAGGCCCAAGGAGGGAAGGGCTACCCTAGGACACACAGCAAGTTCAACGTGCAACTTCCTTTATCTCTGTCCTGGGCCTCACGTGGCACCCAGCCTTATCCACTGCTCATCTTTCCTTCTACCCTGGTCTCAGATGCAGTAGAGAGCTTGGAAGTTCTGGACCGTCCCTAGGGGGCAGTAGACCCCTGGGGTTGTTACCTTCCAAGGCTGAGGGCCAC
The DNA here is from genome assembly GCF_003031525.2 of Neophocaena asiaeorientalis asiaeorientalis. NCBI lineage: Eukaryota > Metazoa > Chordata > Mammalia > Artiodactyla > Phocoenidae > Neophocaena > Neophocaena asiaeorientalis. The sequence continues at coordinate 14,720,890 of NW_020175018.1, read as the reverse complement.
CAGGATTCTCCCACGGAACCAGAGGACCCCATGGATATGGGGCTGTGCCGAGGCTGACTGCAGGACACTGGCCTGTCCTCCCTGGCCCCTCAGCCTCAGGCTGGGACCATCAGCCCCCCCACAGTGGTCTGGGCTGGTGCTTGCCCAACATGGTGGCTTCCCAGGAGGCCGGGCAGGGCTGCGGGCACTCACGCGACTTCATTCAGGTACAGGAAGAGCTCCAAGGCCGTGCTGTGGGTGGTGCCGTCCCTGACGTTGGTCACCTTCACAGGGACCCCTAGGGCAGGAGGAGAGGGCAGTGGGCCCGTGGCTGGAGCTCAGCGGACGAGCCTGTGCCTGCTACCCCGCCCCTTCCCTCCACCCGAAACGCCTTAAATGGATGTGACAGATATGGACTCCAAATGACTCCTTGAAAAGCCCTGTGCAGGTTGAGGCCTGCTGGGGAGAGAGAAGGGGAGAGAAAGCCCCCCAGAATGAAAGGGAAAATGCAATAAAAACCTCTCCCCCACCCTTCCCATTCTCTTTGCTCCTTTTGCATTTAGGGGCTGTGAAATTGGAACCAGGCCCTGAACTAATTGAATTTCACGCTCCACCATTGTCTTACGAGGCAGTAACCGGGAGTACCTTCTGTCCCACCAGTTACAGGGCGGTGGGGGGGAGCGCCTGGCTGAGGTGCGGCTGAGCTCACACACACACACACACACACACACGCACACAAACACGCGCGCGCGCGCGCACACACACACACACACACAGCCCCGGCCACGTCTGTCAGGCGGACCCCCAAGCCCCAACCCTGTACCCCAGACCCGCACACAGCCATCTGATTGATGGGGGTGAAATGATGCCCGCGCCAGCAGGCAAGGTGCTGGAGGCGTCTGCATTCTGAGAAGTTGGGTCTGGGGTGGCAGGAGGGCAGGAGGGAGGCAGCCGCTCGGGGAGGGAAGGGCCAAGTCAGGGGAGGTGGCTGGAGGGGGGCAGTGTGTGGGTTCGGGGTTGACTTTGAATAGCAAGGGGCACTTTCTCGAGCGGTGTGAAATGAGCAATAAATGTATTAGAGGACTAACAAGAGAGCTGTAACAGTGACAAAGAAAAGCTGTTCAAAGTTGGCGGCTAATCCCCCACCCATCTGCCCAGCTCATTACCATGTAGCCGGCCATCGGGTGCCAATCAGGCCTCAATAGTGGCTTTCGAGTCTTTATTAGCCAGGCGCCGCTTGGAGGGGCTTCGCTCAGGGGCTGTCAGCCTCACCATTCTTAACCCCCATTTCCAGGGGTTTTATAACTTGGTTGTAAATTGCTATTAAATGTAAGTCTGCCCGATAATGAACCTTAAGCCCCTCTCGCCACCCCCCGCCTCTCCCCTCTCCCTTTCTCTCCCTCCGGGTCCTATTATGGCCCTCGCGGGGCCTTGGATGGGGCCTGCCCCAGAGAGGAGCGGACATTGTTGGTGCTGCTGCCGGAGAAAGCCTCTTAGCCTTTAAAATAGTTAATAATTAGATTAAAACTTCAAATAAATTAACTAGAGAGTGAATGGGGAGTAGCCGAGGAGGGTTCCTCCCGTCTACTTTTTTCTTTTTTTTCCAGACAGTCCCCAGATCATTAAAATGGATCACGTTTCTTCTCGGGCTCAGCCCTCGGAGCTGCCCTATTCCTGGAGGAAAGGGGGTTAGAGCCTGTGTTCAGGACCCCTATGCTGCCTCCTGCCCACCCTCACCACCCTCCCAGTTTTCCGGGGGACCTGGGGTGGGGCGGGCTGCCTGGGTTCATCTCACCGTCTTCTCAGAGATGATGCCCAAAGAGGCCCCACGCCAGCACAGCCCTGGGGCAGAGAGAGTGGGCCTAAGATGGACTTAGTGCTCCAGCTACCTTTAGGGGCCTTAGACTAAGGGCCTTTTGGTCCCCAGGGGGCATGAAATTCAAGGGTTTGAACTGATAGCGGCGGGGCGGGGTGCAGGGGGAGCGATGAAAATGCCCATTGACTTGGTCGGGCTCTTGGGAAAGGCCGGGAGGAGGCCGTTTACTAAAGTACCAACAGGCTTTTTTCCCAGCGCCTCACTCCATACCCCGTGCTCGGCACCTGCGAGCATCCTTTCTGTGGCCCATTTTACAGGCAAGTGAGCCTGAGGCCCAGAAAGGTGACGCTGGTTGTCAAGGTCACACTGGCAGGTGAGAGCAGGGGATCTATCCGGGGGCCCCTGCGTGCCCCTCCCCATCCTCCGTCTCCGAGGTGCCTTGGGAAAGGCCTCTCTGCAGAGCCCCCTCCCTCTGCTCCCTCCCTGCAGCTGCCTTGTGCACAGAAGGGCCAGCCTCCCTGCCTGGGCTTGGGATGCCCTCACGCCCCCTCTTGGTTCCTCCGTCTCTGCCTCTCCGATTTCTGCAGCCTCCTGGAAAAGTCCTCTCCTTGGACACTCTGAGCCCTCACCTTGAACCTGGTCCTGCTCCTTCCATTACCCAGCATGCCTTTCTTTCCCTCCATCTTTCAGGGCAAGGGGGGTGTCCCTGGTGCCAGGCTCAAGGCTGGGCACTCAGTTCAGGCCAGCAAACACTTCTTGATGGTAGCAGACAAGATGAGGAGATCAGGACACAAGCAAGAGTGGCAGCAGCTTTGAACCCAGGATGGGGGGTAGGGAGACGCATCAAGCAGCTAACTCAGGACTAGCTATGGGGTCAGGGGGGCCCCCGAGGCTGGCTCTGTAAGACTCATAACCGGCTGAGCACCTCTGTGGTGCAGGGCCCTGCGCTGGATACACCTCGTCCAGATCTTGCTCTATACCATGAAAACACGAGGCAGTGGATACTCTTTTATCCCCAGTTTACAGATGAGGAAACTGAGGCCAGGAAAGTGGAGTGACTTCCCCAGAGGGCCAAAGCAGTCGGCAAATGGTTGTTCAGGGGCTAGAACGCTCCCTCCAGACCTGGTGCCCACGAACTGATGGACACCAGCAGGGGGTGCTTCTTCCCAAGCCTGGAGGCTTCCACAGATCACGCCATCCGGGGAGGGGGCAGCGGGGAACATTTGAAGCCCCAGCCTGGACCCAGGCTTCCAGGAACACAGGAGGGATGCAGAGGACTCGTGCCCAGGCTCCCGGGCAAAGAGGGGAAAAGAGCCAGGGCCCCAAGAGTCCACGCCTTGGAGTCCCGACAGGCGGGCACCTACCTTTCTTGAACTCGATCTCAAGGATGTCTGGGCTGTTGGGGGCTTTGGCCGGGTCCTGGGTCTTTGTGTAGAGGCCTGGAGGCGCTTGGTTCTGACAAAAGACAGAAAGAGGTTGGAGGGCGGTGTGCCAGAGCCAAACCGTGCCATGCCGGCCCCTGGACACCCTGCCTGCAGCCTCCTGCGCCCCTCTCCAGAGCCAGGGCGCTGCTGGCACCCGCCATCGGCTGGCCAGTCCGGCAGGCCTCCCAGCCCCCCACCCGGAGCCAGCCTCACTTGCCAGGGGCCTGGGAAACAAAGGGCTCAAGAAATCAGACAATTTTTCCCCTCAACTTGATCTCATCTTTTTCTTTGACGCCCCCGCAGCTGGAGGTAGAATATAGCAGGAGGAGCCAGTCAGGCAGGAAAAGCGTGACTTTGGGGGAGCGAGGCGCTAGGCGGGCTTCCCGGGAGCGGCTCAGGCGCACACGCTCTCCCCGGCACCAGGAATTGGGGTTTATTCTGCAGTGACCGCAAAGCTAATGACTGCGCATGACCCCAGCAGGTGCTCTGGCGAGCAGAGCCGTCCCCGGGGTCCCCGAGGTTAATACTCACAGGGAGAAAAGAGAAGAGCAAAGCAAAAACCCATTTGAAAACACATCAACCTTTATGTATATTTTTTTCTTGGGCGTGTTGGAAAATGGGCCTCTCCCTCGTCTTGATGCAGCAGTGGAGGGGCCGCTGGCTGCCTGGAACTCTCCAAGTCCCTCCTGCCTCCCACTCCCCAGGCCCTGACCGGCCCCCCACCCCCACCCCCGCCCCCAGGCTGTGGCTTGGACACTTGCCACGGTGGGGGCCGGGGCCCTTTGGGTCTGACTGCTCAAGTCCGGCCCAGCACTGTTATCCACCTGCGGACATCCTGGGAAGTGCAGTCCCTTAAATCTTGCCTTTCGAAACCCTGCAAACATTCCCATGCCACTTTGCAACTGCAGCTTGTTCTCTGCAGCCCCATTTGGTAAGAAGGTCAAGTACTGTTACCCCACCTATGGAGGAAGAACTAGAGGCGGAGGGGGACTGTAGGTGCAACCCTGTATGCTGTGTGGAGGTGGGGGCCACATGGCCCAGGGCAGGAAGCCCACGAGGCCCTCAACAATGATGTGTTGGATTTCAGAGTGGTGGAAAATATCCCCAAAGCCAGGAGTCGAGACCTCAGGCTATGGGGTCTTGGGCAAGTTGCTTCACCAGTTCGAGCCTTGGTTTTCTCATCTGTAAAATGGGGGGAAATGATACCTGCCTTTGACTGCCTTACAATTTAAATGTATAGACAATTTTTATATTTTTTTTACTGGACATGAAAATCACCCAAGAAGATGCCAGAGAGGGCCTGGTGCAAGCTGTAACCTGCCCTGCAGGCGACAGGACTGCTGGAACAGCCTCCTGGTGGTGCCACCCTCCGAGAAGAGCTGCTCCAGGAGAGGTGGGGCCCCCAGGAGTTCCTCGGATCCCTCATCTGCGGTCACTTTGCTTGCTGGTTCTATGTCAGGGTGTGACCAACCATCCCGGTTCCCATACCCTGAGAAACCCCCTAGTCCTGGGCGAACAGGGACAGGTGATCCTTCTAGCTTTACTTCTGAGCTCAGATGGGGCTGGTGATGAAGCCCTCCCACCTCCAAAGGGCTATGTGGCTTGAGGCCAGCTGCATCCCTTCATCTGTTTCCATTTGTGGGGCAGGAACAAGAACCCAGAACGGACCTCCAAGACAGACCCAAGGAGGAGGAGGGTCCTTAAGGACCTCCAGCCTGATGCCTCCATGGACCAGTTGGAAAACTAAAGCCAAAGAAGCCGCTTGTCCAAATCATACCACCCCACCCCATCGGCATGGGACTCAGCCCCGAGGACCCTAGAATCCCTATCCTGTGCTCTTTCCATCACCCCATGCTGTTTCCCAGCCGCTCTGCCAAGAAACAGCACCAGGGATGTGGCCAGAGACAGCTCGGGCATCAGGCTGGTTTCAGAGAAATGCCCGGCTCCCCAGGCCCTACTGGGTCCTGCCGACCTCCACATTCGTTGGGAACAGACAGGCCCGAGGGCCATCCTTGGCCATAAGGCAAAGCGAAACAGGGCTTCGGACCTCCGGGTGACCAACAGGACTCCAGAGCTCCTTTCCCACTTGCCCGGGGCTCCTCACCGGCTGTCCAGCCCAGCCTGAACTCAAAGCAGGTACCAGCGCTGAGAGCCCGGGTGCCTCCACCTGAGGCTGCCTCCCTCCCACCTCCACCTGTTCTGCGCCTGCTGGCCCATCAGTTCCCAAACACTTAACGGAGCCACAAACAGGATGAGAATGTCTGCATTGGAAGGAGAGAGGAGGTGGGAAGCCCTCGAGGGACCAGCATCCCAGCTCTCTGCAGTGGGAAGTAGGAGGCTTCTGACACCCCGACAGCACCGATTAAATAAAATAACTAAATAGAAATAAAGAGACATTTGCTTTGCATTCCAAGGTGGCTCACGCCTGCCTCCTTTTTACTCTCCCTCCTAAAAGCCCAGTTCAAATGACAAATAGTTTGTTGCTGAGTATCAATAACATCTATTTATCCATCCCAGCGGGAGGGCTCACTTCCAATGTCATCTTGGGGGGGTGTGTTGGGGGAGGGAAGAGAGTGAAGGAAAAAAAAGAGAGCGAGAGAGAGTGGGAGGGGGGATGGGGAGAGGGCGAAAGAAAGCATGAAACAGGGCCGAGAAGGAGAAATTGAAAGCAAATGGCCCATGAACTAAACCATGATGTACAGGCATGATCGATGCTGCAAATGGTTTATTCATCCATCAGATATGGCGGGCCGGCACCTGAATGCACTCTTTCACTGTGGGCTGCATGAAGTTAAGGCAAGTAAATTTCTATCTTTCTTCGCATTAGCTGCCTCATTGCCCTTCAATCAGCCCTCATGGAGGCAGAAAATGGCTCCGCCATCTGCCTTCAAACCCTCCCCTCAGCAGGTCTCGGGCCTTTTCTGGAGAGGGGGAGGGGGCACCGGTTCCCTGAAGCTCTGTCTCCCCAGCACCTTCCAAGGGGCCCGGGGCTGCCCGGGGTACAGCGTTCCACCACCGTGGAGAGTAGTGCCCCCGGGCCCCTAGCGGCTTCCCCCTCATCCCTGGGATCTGTTGGTGGCAATGGGAGGACAGCAGGCTCCCCCGGCCCGCACCCTGCAGCGGAGCTGCCTGGGAAAGCAGGGCCACAGTGGCCAGACCCTGGGTCCCTCTGCCTGGCCCTACACTTCTCAGCGGGAATGTTTTCTCCCCCTCAACTCACACGCATCCCAGCCTTTCCTGCCTGATGAGAGGGGTCCTGAGGGAACCTTGGCTCCTTCCTCCCCAAATAATCTTAGCCGGCTTGAGGAGGGAGGGCAGGACCCCTGGCTCCATGATTGAGGCCTTGCCCTGTGCTAGGAACAGGCCAAGTGCTTTCGATGCCCCAGGAGAGAGGTGTTGTGATTTACCAGTGTTTGCATAAAGAGTCAGAGGTTCAGAGAGGTTAGGTAACTTGCCCAAGGTTGCACAGCAATAGAAGCAGAGTCAGGATTCAGACCCAGGTTTCAGATCTCTGGGAGCCAAGCACTAACTTTCCCACCTTGACTGGGTGGTAGAATCCTGAAAAATGCACTCTTTATCACTTACTTACCCATCCACTACCCTCATTTCTAATGAGGGGAGGGACCTGCACTGCCCGGCACTGCCTGAGAGGCGATTTCCCCTCTGGCCTTGGCTCTGCTCCCCCAGTCCTGAGGTGAGAGCACCACAGGCCGCTACAGAAGTGGTAGGATGGTTGCCCAGTGGGCCTGGAGCCTGGGGGACACCCACCTGCGAGCAGGCTGCCTGCCGCGCTCAGCCCCCTCCGCCCCCCCCCCCTCCACGGCACTGGCTGACTGCCTAATTAGGGGTGGCTGGCCCGAGTGCCCTGGGGTTGGCAGAGCATGAACTGGAAGAGCCCGGGGCCAGCAGGCAGCCCCCAGGGGATGAAGGCGCAGGCTCTCCTGAGTGACGCGGCTGTGCTGAGCTGGGTGCGGAAGGGAGGTGCGGGTCGCTGGGGAACCACAGAGGCCGGAGGGCCACTCCTGCGATGCGGCGACACGGCCACCAGGCCTGCTCCCTTGCTGAGCAGCTGGTGCCCAGGGGCAAGTCACTTCCCTGGGCCTCAAGTTTCCTCAGCCACGAAACCAGGAGGCTCAGAGGCAGCAGTGGAGGAAAGTGAGCCGGAAAAATGCGAATGCCAGGCCGGGCTCCAGAAACGGTCACTGGTACGCGTTATATTATTGCCAACTCCGACCAAGAGGCCTGGTGCCTGTGGGGAGCCACCCGGGGCCAGGCAGGGCTCCAGCTCACCCCACCTCCCCCAAAGCACCCAGCCTCCTCCACTCCAGCTGGTCTTCCCGGACCCCCCAG
>NW_020175018.1:14704071-14713286 GCF_003031525.2 Neophocaena asiaeorientalis asiaeorientalis | reverse complement strand
CTCCATCTCCCACGGCGGGCGGGGGGGGGAGATACAAAGGAAAACTCCCCAGGGAGAGAAATCCTAAACTTCAAACACGCCGAGGCCCAGCCTGGGAGGCTGGGGACAGGGGCATCAGGGCGGCCTGACGCAGGCGGGCACAGGCCCAGACAAATGGGTCCTGAGGCTCTGATCTGTGCCACCTCCCCCGATGGCAGCAGCGGCCTGAGAGGGCACAGGCTGGGCCCTCCCACAAGTGTCTCATCTGCCTAATTGCTTCTTTATTGTCTCACAGCCACACTCTGGTTCCACGCTGCCCTGAAATATTTCCTTCTCCTCTTCATCCCAACAGCAATTAGAAAAAGAGCACCAGAGAAGGGGGCGGATCTCAAAACGCAGTGCGGAGTGGCCAGGCGGCGGGGCGCCCGGTGGGGAGGGTCGGGGAACACAGGCCGGACTCGGCCCCGGCCCCACGCCCGGCCCCCCGTGAAATTTCAAATTAGGCTACAAACACACCAGACAGTGTCGGCACGGAGCAGCCACCGCTAGACAGCCGGCTTGTGGAAATGGGGAATTACCTTGGGGTTCTCCAGGATTCCAGCCTCGTAGCTGTAGGGGAGAAGAAAGATGGGGGTCAGTGGAGGGGGGCAGAGGGACACAGCCTTGACACCCCTACCCCCAACGTAAGTCCGGTCTGTCCCTTATCTCTGCCGAAGCAAATGCTGCCAAGCCCGCCTGGAACTTTCTGGACCCACCGCAGGTGGCCGTGGGAGCTGCAGGCTACAAGCAAGGGCCTGGGACACTTCCCTCAGTCTTCAGGGGGCCTTCTCAGAGGGCTGTTCCCTCTGCTTTCGACGCCCTTCCCGGAGCCCCGGCCGGTCCCTCCTCATCCTTAAGGTTCTAACCTCAAATGCCATTTGCTCAGAGAAGCCCTCCCTGACACCCCAGCCGAGGCCAGGTGCCCTCTCAGCAGAACTGCAGCGAGAGCTGGGAATGACGTGGCCTGTCCTCCTCGAGGCCCCCGGGCTCCGTAAGGGCAGGGACCACGTGTCGTGTGGGCCACCACTACATCCCGGCCCAACGCAGACAGCGGAGCAGTGGACAGGTGGACGACGCCTCACCTGATGTGCATCAGATTCTCGTCCATGCTCCACGGGTTCTTGGGGGTGACTGGGACGGGAATTCCATGTCGCTGCAGGTAAGAGGCAACACCGCATTGGCGTGAGGCAGCTTGAAGTAGACACAAGGGTCAGGCCCAGCTGCCTTGGTTTTCTTTCAAGGTCAGAGACATCCCCAACCTCTGGCTCCCATGCAGGCAAGGCCCTGGACGCACCCCTGGTTTCCTTCCCCTCCCCCAGGCTGCTCAGGGAGGGAGTGAGGGCCCATTTCCAGACATGCCCAGGCAGAAACTATAAGACCCTGTGTCTGAGATGCTGTGGAGTGGGTGCTGGCCTTGGAGGTTTCTTCCAGAAGATTCTGAGTCTATACTTCAAGTGCCCCCCGAAGCACTTAAGAGTGTGCCAGGCAGTGTGCCGAGGGTCTCCCAGCACCACCGGCTGACCCCCACTGTGGCCCTATGAGCCGGGAGCTGGAATGGACCCACCTTCCAATGTGGATCTCAGCCAAGGCGCCCATGAGAGCTGCTCGCTCAGGACACTTGTTTACGGGGCCTGGCCGGGCGCTTCCCGGGGCCACTTCTCCCCACTGCCCAGCAGTCACCACACACATCACTCTGCAGCCCTGAGAAGGAAGAGCCCCCATCCTCCCTGTTGGTTCTGATTATGTTTTGCTTCCCAGATGATCCATGCCTTGGTCCGAGGAGAAAAGTTATCCCTCCGGAGACCCTGGGCCTGAAAGGCTGTTGGTGACACCTGGAAGGTCTTTTGGATTAAAGATGCGGCTGGCTTCCTGAGCTGCCCCGTGCTGCCCTGGCTGACACCTGGTTGGATCCAGCACGCGCATTCCATCCTGCCTTCCTCTCTTGGGCTTACCTGGCACAAAAGCTGAGTGGCCCAGCCGGGCCCCCTTTAAGTCAGCGAGATCGTCCGCTCCGCCTCCCAGGCCCCCTTTCAGCACCTCGCCCCCTGGGTGGGTCCCCCAACCTGGCCAGCCCAGGCAGGGTCCCACAGCCTCCACCAGCATCGCCCCGTGTCTCTTAACGGGGCTCCGCCCAGGCTCAGCTCATGCCCACGACTAAGATTCTAGAGGCTTCCTCCAGGGAGCCACTGTTTCCTTCAACAGAACCTTAAAATTTCAAAACAAATTAGGTTATCCCCTCTTGATTTTTGTCAAGCTTTACCCAGAGGCTCCTTTTAAAAGAAACAGCCCACACCCACTCTAAAATTTGCGTACTCGTCAATGTAAACCAGATGGGCAAACGGAACACCTCACTTAGAGGCTCGTCAATGTCAGAGGGCTCCTTGTGCACCATGAAGCTGCCCAGAGTCAAATCCACACGCTTGCTCTGTGCCGTCTCCAGGTAGAGCGGCCAGGTGTGGGGACCAGGACCCTGTGCCAGATGGGCTGAAATCCCCTCAGAGAGGACTCCCCGGGCTGGGGGCTGAGAAAACCAGCAGGCGGGTTCCCTGGAGCCTTTCTTCTGAGGGGTGGTTTGGAAACACTCTTGCCTTTCCTCTTTCCCACTGGGGCTCCATCCGAGTGAACAGGAGGTAAGGGGCGGAGGAGGGAGGAACGGGATGGGCAGCCCTTCCTTAGCAGTGAGATATATACAAATGCCAGACATAGTCCCTCAACCAAAGAGATCTGTTTCCCCTCCCCTCTCCATCCTGAGCTCCCCGCCAACACACACACACTGAAAATTCTGGATGCAATTGAGAACAGAAAACAAAACCATCTTCAGCATGTACACAGGAGACTGCCCTGCTTTCCAGCCCCCGACCTTGCACACTGGCTCTAAAAGAATTATGGTGACAGTGATAAGGATGGGGTGATTCTGAGTGTTTTTCCCTTGGACGATGGATTTGCGGGGAGGTGGAGAGTGTTGCTAATGCATGTTTTCGATGAGTCTCCTAACAGCACCTTGTGGCCTTGGCGACTTAGGAATCTTGAAAGCAGGGCTTTTCAAAGCCCCATTGATTTTCGTCTCAGCTGAAGCAGATGCCTGGCTCTGAATTTTGGACAGAGTCTGCTTGCTGCTCTGTCATTCTGGTCACTCCCCGGGTGCAGGGACACTGCCTCCGTCCTGGAATGTGGTCAGATTGCCGAGAGCTCAATTCTGATCCCAGCCTCCCAGGGAGGGTCGGTGGCCAGAGACGCAGACTCATCTCTCCGGGGCAAACTTTCCTGTTTAAAAGGTCATTTGAGACAGTAGCTGAGCCAAGGGGCTTCTCCCCAAAATCTGGGAAGGAGGGACAACAATACTGCTGAAATTCATCTTTTCTGGAAGAACCAGGGGCCGCTTTTGTTTGGGAGCTACGGAAACGAAGGGCAGCGTATGGGTCAGGCCTCTCTTAAACCACAACTGCAGGCCTAAGAATGTAGATGGGCGGGGGTCTCAATTCACTGCTCTTAAAGATAAAACGTGCTTCGTGTTCTGTATCATCAAGGAGACCAAGGAGGAGAAAAAAGCCTGTAACCTTGTTCTCTTAATAGCTCTGCTATTTGAAAATTTGTTTGGCAACATATGGGCTTGCTCTTGTAAACTCCCCTTTTAATAATAAAACAACAGATGGTAGAGGAGATCTTTCCTCCGAGCTCTCCAGGTCTTAATGGGATGCTGGCGGTAGGGGCAGGGCTGCGTCCCCGCCGCGTCCCCTACCACGCGGCCCCTTGGCCGCGGCAGGAGCTCACAGCCAGCCCTGGTGACTGCTGTTTAAAACCCCGAGCAATTTTCTGCTGTGTGCACGGGGTTGCTTTCCCCTGTCTGACTGATTGAGGCTGTTTGTCAAGGGCTGCCATCGAGTCGCTAAAAAGAAAGGTGCCCTGGGGAGTGGCTATGGATCTTGATGCAAAACTTCTAATATGTTTTACTGCAACTTGGACTTCAAAAGGGCTGGTGCGACAAAAGTCTTTGTCTGCATCTGCCACTCGGAGCGCCTACCTGTCCCTGGGAAAGCACTGGGGACAATTAGGTAACGGAGGGGCACACAACAGCCGGGCCCACACCCCCCATCCGCCCATCCCCTGAGTGACACACACCACAGAGGTGGCAGTTGGAACAGGAAGCAGGGGGGGCCCGTCGCCCTCCTGCTCGGCGGACTGGGGGCTCCCTTGGGAGATGCCCCTGGCAGTGACCACACCTCAGCGGAGCCGGCCCAGGGAACAGGTGTAACGGGGCAGAGGGTAGCAGCCAGGGCAGAGGTTCAGTCTCCAGGCGTGGGTATCAGTGCCAGCCCCGTGCCTCTGGCCCAGACAACACCCTTGGAGGGCTGTGCCTGGAGGGCACTGGGTCAGGGCCGGGGTGATGGTGGGGTCTGGCCATACCTTCGCGTACTCCATCAGATCGTTGCGGCCCTGGAACCGGTTGTAGAACTCGGGCATCCTCCAAGGAGCGATGACCTGGACATGGGGCGAGGAGTCAGGCCCGGGCAGCCTCTCCTGGCTTTAAGCTGCAGAGCTGGCCGCTCTGGTAAGGGGCCTGAGGCTCCACCGGGCACCTGGGTGGGGGCTCTATGTACCCCACGGGGTGTGGGCAGGGGGGCCCCGCTGGGCAGGGGAATTACACGGCCTGCCGTCCTAGAGGGTGGCTTTGGAGAGGCCTGAGCTCTGTGGCAGAATGGCCGTGCGTCCCCAGGCAGGTCCCTGCCCCTCTGGGCTTCAGTTTCTCCAACTGAGACTTGAGGGTTTGAACTAGATAGGCCTCAAGTTTCCTGATGGCACCCCTGTCCAGAGGGCCAGGAGCCCGCACCCCTGGTGACTAAGAAGGGGTTCACGTTGCTGCAGCTGTACCGCCTGGCCCTGCTGCGGGGCAGCGAGGCCCATGCGACCTGCAACGTCCCCTGGCCCACCCTTCTTACTCCCCTCCCTTCCCCCTCCCCCAGGGCTGCTCTGGCTGGGGAAAGGAGGGGAGCTGGACCGAATTCATCCCACCAGCCTGGGGGGTCGGGGACAAGTCCCCAACAAAAGCTCCCACTCAGCCGTGGAGCCAGCCAGGCCCCTGCCTCTGCCAACAGCAGCCTAATTGGGGTGGAGGTGTCATCTAGACGGAGAAGCCGGTGTGATTTCCGGGCTGGGAAGCTGATGAGACTGGTGTGAGTGGGGTCCCCCAGGCCTGGAATGAGCAGTGCCTGGGCACGGAGCTCCCTCTGGCCTCATCCTAGCTCCCGGAGACCAGCCTGGGGCCCTGTCCCCAGCCCCATCCCACCAATGGCCTTGGCCTCTGCAGACAAAGACCCAGAAACCGGACACCCTGGCCCCCCAAGCTGCTGGGGGAACAGAGAATGGGGGTCGGGGAAGGGCCTCACGCCCACCCGCCTACAGCATCAATAGGCAGCTACCTTCCGGGGGGCTTCTCTGCCCCTGGTGTTTGGGGTCAAAACAGATCATTAGAGCTCATTACCGCTCACCTCCAGGCCACTCTCACCCCCCAAGCAGCTGCTGGCTGGTTAAAGGGACAGAGAAAGATGTTCTACTTAAAAGAAAAAAAATGAAACCCCTTAGGGACCCTTGTGGGCTTGGGAGGGGCACGTTTTCTGTAGCTTTCGCCCGAAGTGGGCTCAAAGGAGCTGGACCCACGCCTGCCTGTGCCGTCCAAGATGGCACCCGGGCGCCACGTGTGACCACCAAGGCCCAAATCGTGGCCGGTCCCAGCTAAGTGTAGAGCACACAGTGGGTCTCAAAGGGTTAGTACCAAAAGAATGTAAAACGTCTCAGTAATTTTTTTACATCGATGACATGCTGAATGGTACCACTTTGGGTACATAGGGTTCAGTAAACCATAGTAAAATGACATCACCTGTTGCTTTTGACCTCGTTTTTTTTTTTACGTGGCCACTAGAAAAACCGCGGTCACCCTTGGGCCTTGTTTTTGTGGCACTTAGTGTGTTTCCATGGCTCGGCCTCGCGCCCTGGATGCCCAGGGGCCTGATCCTACCGACTCCCATCCCAGGAGAGAATCCAAGACCCCGGGGGGTCATGGCTCAGGCAGCCGGGAGGGGGAGGGCCTTAGCTGGGTGGCCCCCACTGGGGCTGAGAGGGCTGTGATCAGCCCAGATATTGGCCAATCGTGTCTCAGAATGGTTCCAATCCGCACCCGGGAAGCCAGACCCGGCTTTGCGAGGACCCTGGCGGACGGGCAGCCTCATCTTTCCCTCCAGTGCCTGACCCGCCCAGGCACCTGGGCAGTGTCTCAGGAAGGACAAATGGTCAGGGACAGAGTGTTGTCCCCCTGCAGTTGGCGTGAGTGAAGGGAGCTCTCCATGGGAAAGAAGGGCGCCACCCACCACGAGGTCCCTATCTGGAGAACCTCCCAGAACCCCGTGCGCCACACCCCCAGGGGCCTCAGCCCCCAGCGCCCACCCTCTAGGGGGAGGAGCAACATCTTACCTTAATCTGGGGGGCCAGTGAGTAGCAGGTGAGCTCAAACCGGATCTGGTCGTTCCCCTGAAACGTGGAACGGGACGGTCAGGAGCCACAGAACAGGGACCAGTTGCGGAGGGCGGGGCCGGGGGCAGGGGCAAGGCCGCATGACCTTCAACGATGCACCCGAGAGCCACTCAGGGCGGACCCCCTGGGTGGCTCCCTTCTCCGCATGTGCTCACCTCCAACCTCACAACCTTCTGAGGTGGGTCCTACAAGCCTGTTTGAAAGATGAAGACTGGGCTTTCCTGGAGAGGGCTTTCTGCTCTGGACTTGAACCTAGGGCTCCCCGAGTACAGAGCTGAGCTGTGCGGGCACTCACGTGTGCGGGACGTGTGTCTATGTGTCCGCAAGATGCCCACGTGCCCGTTGTGTGCTGAGCTGTGATGGTCGTGACCTTGTGTGCACTGGTGTGTGAGGGGGCGTTCACACGGGTCATCACGTGTGTCTGCACTTCAGGGGGTGCACACACATGCAGGGCTGGAGGCCTGGCCCCGCCGAGACTCCAGGCAGCCCCCGAGCTGCCCACACGTCAGCCTCTTCCCGAGGGCCTCCCACCTGCCTGGCCCCACCTGCCCCACTCCCACGGTTCCACGGTGCTTTGTCCAGAAAACCGGGCGTCCTGTCTCCTCTGGGAGCCTCAGTTTCCCTGTCTACACAGTGGCTGGCTGGGGGAGGGGTAGATCCAGGTGACCACCAAGGGCTCCTCTGCACAGAGAGGGAAACAGGCCCAGAGGTGGAAGGGACAAGTCCAAGGGCACAGAGCCTGGCCCAAGCCCGGGCACTGGGCCCCCACGGCCCCCACCAGCCTTGGGCAGGCGGCCCTGCCTCCCTGTGCCCGCGTCTTGTCCTCAGAGACGACGGCTGCCAGCCGCCCGCCCGCTTCCCATCAGCTCGGCAGCCTGGAGGGAGGCTTAAGCGCTGTGGAAATATCAGAGGGACCTCTCGCCTACTGTGAAAACTGCACGGGCACAGCGAGACAGCGGCGGGAATAACATGTTATTTTCCAGAGCCTTGTCAGGCGACGCAGAAATACAGGTTTCAGCCCCTCTGCTCGGAGCCAGGGGCTAAGGGGCCAAGGCCGCTCCTCTCTTGGTATCTCCCGGGGCCACAGGCTGTGCGGGACCAGCCACCCCACTCACCCTCCATCCCATCCCTTCAGTGAGCGCCTACCATGCCCTGGCTGCCACACGGGAGAGCCACCTGGCACCAGCGGGATTTTTAACCCTGTTTTACAGATGAGTCAATTCAGGCTCAGAGAGGTGGAGTCACTTGCCCAGGGACACACAGCCAGCAGGCACCACTCCCATCCTAATAGCTCACAGTCAGGTAACGGGTCTGAGCTCCACGCATAACTCATTGAACCCTTACGGCAGCCCCTGAGGTGGGTTCTATTATTATCCCCATCTCACGGATGGGGAAACCGAGGCACAGGCTGTAAGACTTGCCCGAGGGCCAGTGACCAGCACAGTTCCTGGAGCAATGGTGTCTACAATACAAAGCAGACTTATTTTAGATTCGTAAAGCATATGGTCTAGTGTTGCATATCCTGGCGATTTTTTTTCTCCAGGGCTTCAAGTTTCCCCTAGCACAATGGCAGCCTGTGCCTCCTTGGACGGGCATGCCGGGCTGGGGTCTGCCCATCAGGATCGCCATGGGGACACCCATCTGTTCCCGAGCCAGAGACCCTCGCAGAAGCCAAACAGGCTCCCCAGGTTCAAACTCTGTCCCAGACAAGAGCCGAGGACTGTCCAGTCCTTCCCTCCCTGACCCCAGGAGCCCCAGCCCCAGGGTGGCCCTGGCAGGTTCCCCGGGGGCCGGGGAGGAGGTGTAGCAGGTCCCACACACCCCGTGCGTGTCCACGTGCTGATATACATGTGTAAGTGCGGGTGCCGCGCCCTCGGGGACTGCACGGGACTCTCCCATCTGCTCCTGGCCTCACCATACAGATGGCGCCATTTACAAACCCCCTGCCGCCACACCCCTTCCCAAGTCTCAGGCTCCTATTTCCAGGCCCGTCTTCCAAAACTGGGGGGAGGAAGGGGGCCCTTGAAGGGCCATCTCAGCTTCTGTGCAGCTCTCTGGTGGGGAGGATTCAGGGTCCCCGAGGGGTGTGAAGGGGTGGACCCCCGCTCTCTCTGCACCAGGTGCCGCCTGGGCTGGGCCCTCGGTGAGAAGCTGCCTCTGGCCTCCAGGCCTTTGCACAAGCTGTTCCTGCGGCCTGGGATGCCCTTCCTCCTGTCTCAGCATCACCGTCACCCCCTGCTGGGTCAGGGCTCCCAAGTCCCCTGTATGGGTGTCCCAGTGTGTGGAGGACAGCCAGGGATGGGTAGGTATTCAGTGGGGCGTTCAGAGAGCCAATGCGTGAAGGCGACATCGGCGGGGCTGGAACAAGGGCCCGGAGGCCCTGGGTCTCTCCATCGCCCGACTCGGGAGCCAGAAGCTGGGAGAGGCCGGGGGCTCAGGACGGTCCCTGCTAGAATCTCCCCATCTGGGAAAGCCCCCCTGCAGTCTGCTTACACCCAGCTCTTTCTCTTCACTGCGAACCCCTTGCAGAAAGTTTGGCCAAGTGTCCTACCCAGATCCGCCTCTGGGTGCCAGCCTCCTGCAGGCCACACTCACTCACTCTGGACACCCATCTCCTGATGTGTAAAGTCACTGATGCGCCCCCCCCAGC
Source organism: Neophocaena asiaeorientalis asiaeorientalis (assembly GCF_003031525.2). Taxonomy (NCBI): domain Eukaryota; kingdom Metazoa; phylum Chordata; class Mammalia; order Artiodactyla; family Phocoenidae; genus Neophocaena; species Neophocaena asiaeorientalis. The sequence goes on along the minus strand of NW_020175018.1, from coordinate 14,704,093 downwards.
CCCCTCCCCCCAAGCCAAGCAG
>NW_020175018.1:14679104-14703900 GCF_003031525.2 Neophocaena asiaeorientalis asiaeorientalis | reverse complement strand
TCAAGCCAAGCAGACCACCGGCCCCTGCAGGTAGCTGGCCCCTCCCTCCCCACCACCCCCTGCCTCGAGCCTGGCATCCCTCTGGACCCCAGTCCAGGCCCTCCAGTTTCTCCTCACTCACACCCCCGTCTTCTAGGAAACTGTCTGCAGAGGCTGTTGGGGGCTTCCCCAGGTCCTATTAAATAAGGGGAAACTGAGGCACGGGAGTACGCCTTGCCCATCGACCCCCAGAAGAGATGGGGGATTTCGGGGTGGGGGGCACCGGGCCCCACCATCCCCTGTGGCCTTCCCGCTGCTGGTCTTGGAGGCCCCCCAGTGCTGTTTCAAGTCGGAATATCCCTCTTGCGGACACTGAGCATGAACTTCAGGGACGTCCGCGAATCTCAAGAGGCTACGGAACTGCCGCAAAGGGTGTTCTTCTCAGAACCGAAGCCCCGCAGAACCAGAGTGGGAAACGGGACCCTGGGTGGCCAGGGCCTCCTCCAGCCGCTTCCCCGCAGGGTCAGCCTCGGGAGGCCTCAAACCCAAACCTCTGGTGCCCTCTTGTGGCCAAATGGAGCAGCGCACACAGCCGCTGGCAGCTATTCCCAGCAGCATGTGAGCTAGTCTAGTGCAGGGTGGGGCTGGGGCGGGGGCGGCGGTCTCTCCCTGGACCCCAAGAGCCTCCCAGGCCAGGGGCACACCCACCACACACACATTCACTCCACTAGCCCTGAAAGCCACCCCTCCTCAGTCCTGATGGTACTTCTGGGGGGAACTTCTCCAGGCAGGAGCCCTTCCATAATCCTCACCTCCTGGCCTCAGCTTGAATACCTCCTGGAACAGGGAGCTCACTGCCCAGCTGATTTCATCACAGACAGGTGAGATGTCTCAGAGGTTCATTCTGCACTGATGTTTGTTCTCAAAGCCCCAGCACAGGTCTGATGACTGTGCGAGCAGGGCACTTCCCTCTCATTGAGTGTTTACGATGTGCCAGGTCTATGCTGAGCTCTTTATTGGCACGATCCTACTCACAGCTCCCAACTGCCCCATGAGCGGGTTCTATTTTATCCCCATTTTATAGATAAGGAAACTGAGACTCATGGGGTGAAGTCACACAGTGTGAAAGCAGGGGAGCCAGGATCTGAACCCAGCTGTACGGGCCCCAAAGTCCCAAGTCCTGAACCTCTGGCTTCCTCTGTACTCTCTCCTACCACCTGAGTGGAAGGCGGTATGCAGGTCTCTGCCCAAACGGCCCGGTCCACCCACTGCTCCGCCTGTGATTCCCACCACCCCGCTCAAAATGTGCTCACGACTAGGGTGTTAGTGAAAACTAGGGCCACGCTCACCAGTCCGCTTCTTTTACAGGAGCCCATAGTTTCAGTCCAGAACGATCCCCTACATACCATGGGGGTGGGGGAGGGCCACTGGCCACCCCTGTCCAACCTGGGGGTTTGAAGCCAAACCCCGCAGCGTGGCCCCGGCCCAGCCCTGGCCCTGCTGCTTCTCCCAAGGCTACAGCTCCCACCACGTGTTCAGGACCCTTGTCTCCAGGCTTTTCCTCAGGCTGTTCCCTCCGCCTGGCACTCTCTTCCTGTACCCATTCCTCCTCCCTCAGGGCCGTGCTCTGCACGACAGCCTTCCCTCGGCCCCTGCCTGCTGCCCCCTCGGCTCCCCTTGGCTCCCCTGGCACTGACCCTACTGCCACCCTTTCCTGCATCCGTTCTCTCCCTCGCTAAGACACAGGCCCCCTGAGGGCAGGAAAAAGGGCCCGCGAAGTTCAACACTGTTCCTGTGTCCAGCACACACTCAGCGCTGTACAGACGCCAGTACAAGCTGGCTGACCGAGCGCCAAGCAAATGAGTGAGCTTCCAAAGACACCACTACCGCCTGGCGGGGCGACTGTTTGCAAGGCCACCCCCAAATCACACCTCCTCCGTCACAGTCTGAGCTGTGAGCGTCCCTACATCACACTGAGCCAGGGCTTGCTCCCCCACTCCCGACTGCCTCGACCAGCCTTGTGGGGGGCGGGCCTGGGTCAGGTCAGGACATGCGTGCTGAGAGGCAGGCCCCCTGCCCCACAACCTGGAGCAAGCTGTTGGTGGCGTGTCCGCTAACTGCAAGCTCACGACTCCAGAGTAACACTGCCTACAGTCACCTACATCTTTAGGAATCTTGTTTCTTGAGCCCTGCCACCTGCGGGACAGGGGCTGAGGGCTTTCCTGCCTTCTATCCCCAGGGTTGTCCTTCAGTCTGCACTCCTGCACACAAGGGCCAGAAGTACGGGTGTGTTATCGGTTGAACTGTGTCTCCCACAAAAGATTAGTTGAAGCTCTAACCACCCCCCCCCCCAATACTTCAGAATGTGACCTTATTTGGAGATTGAGCCTTTACGGAAGTAATCAAGTTAAGATGAGGTCATTAGGGCAGGCCCTAATCCAGTATGACCGGTGTCCTGATGAAAAGGAGAAATTTGGACACAGAACCAGACACGTGCAGAGGGCAGGCGATGTGAAGATGCCCCGAGGAGACAGCCATGTGAAGATGTAGGCCTGGAGTGATGCACCCACAAGCCAAGGACACCTGAGCTACCCAAAGCCAGGGGAGAGCCTGGAAGTGGCCCTTCCCTAGCACCTTCAGGGGGAGCATGGCAGCCAACACCTTGATTTTGGACTTCTGAAACCTCCAGACCCATGAGAGGATCCGTTCCTGGTGTTTATGCCGCCCAGTCTGTGGTGCTGTTGCCCCGGGAAACTAAGACAAGTCCTCATCCCCATTTTGCAAGTGAAGAAGCTGAGGCTCAGGAAGGGCAAGGGCCTCGCCCAAGGCCACACAGCTGGGATTCAAGCCCTTTGCTACCTCGTGGTCTCTGACCCTGCCTACTGCATTAAACGGAGACTCCCACAGTGACCTTGGTCCCTGAGCCTCAGCAGCAAGTTTGCAAAACGGGGTGACATTGCTCAAACCGCATGTGGAACAGGCACACGGGACTCACACACTCGGGGTACAGGGCAGAGCCGTCCCTAACTCGCTACTAAAAACATTCCTCTTGTTCAGACTGGACGGGCCAGTCTGTCCTCTGCATACCTGACTGTGCTGGGGGAGAACCTACAACTGCTTGAGGACCGTCCATTGCTTGGCTGCCTGTGTGCCCCTCGCAGGCCCCCTGCCTCCTTCTCCGTCCCCAGCCGTCCATCCTGGTCTCACCTTTCCTGTGGCGCCGTGTGACACGTACTTGGCTCCCTCCTGCTGGGCGATCTCCACTTGTTTGCGGGCAATGCAGGGCCTGGCGAGAGAGGTACCCAGGAGGTAGCGGTCCTCGTACAGCGCGCTGGACTGGATGGCGGGCCAGATGAACTCCTCCACAAACTCCTTGCTGACGTCCTCGATGAACACCTATGGGGAGAGGAGCCCACGAGTGGGAGCCTCGGCAGGGACGGGGTGCAGTCAGAAAGCAGAGTCCCAGGGGCCTCAAGTGGCCTGCATCTAAGGCAGACGCTGTTAATGGATCCCAGGGCAAGCTGTACCTCCACTTTTCCTTCTGCATCTGTAGTGGACATCATAAATCAATCCAGCATACAATGCAGTTACTCTCCCTCCTGCACTCATGGCAGACATTACTAATCGATCATGATATACCATCCAAGCGAAACTGGATGTGGTCCTTAAATCCCTCCCAACATAGCATTCTGGGCCTGAGATGAAACAAGATCTAAATGTAAGAACTAAATCTAGATGTAATCCACAAAAGCCAGGGATTATTTTGTCCCACAGATGGCAGCTGGCAATATCTGGAGATATTTTTGGTTGTCATAACTGATGGGTTGTGGGGGTCATTCTGGCCTCTAGTGGGTAAAGGCCAGTGATGCTGCTAAACATCCTACAATGCACAGGGCAGTCAGCCACATGTCAATAGTGTCGAGGTTGAGAAACCCTAATCTAGAGGAATTATTCTGAAAATGTAAACCTCCTAGAGTTCCCCAGACCCCTTCAGGGAGAATGAAAACGTTTTTTGTGATACTCAGTTGATATTTGCCTTTTTCACTCTGTTGACATTCACACTGAATATGCAAAAGTGATGATGGGGGAAGGGGCCGGCACCTTAGCACAAATCAGGGCAGAGGCACCACCCTCCTCAGACATGGTGCTCCTCACGCCTTGCTCTCACAGTGCAGATTTCTCTTAAGAGTCGTCTTGAAAATGCAGTAAAAAATGACTAACTTTTGTTATATCTCGACTCGAGTACAAAATGTGAAATGTACACGAAGCATATCTGCTGCATTCACAAGTGAGTTATTAGCTCAACTAGCCCCTTTTCTCATAGAACATCGTTCTTGAACAAAGGACCGACAGACAAAACAGGGTCAGTGCAGACTTGGGTTTTGGGCCAACATTTTCATAAGAATGAAGTGACCCCATCACTTCAAGGAAAACTGAGAATTTGTTGCCAAGCTTTCCAGTAAAAGTTAGAATTATGGAAAACTTGTATCTGACACCGTGAACTTGACAGCTTCCTAATACTTCTGATGTGAGTTTTACTGTGCTTTGCAGATATGGCGTTTCTTTTGCACTGTTAGCCTATGTAAGCAGGGACCACGCTGGCCACGTTCACCTTATGGGCCTGCTCACCACATGATTAGATGTTCAATCAATGCACTGATTCTGTTGAATGGATGGAAGGATGGGTGGATGGACAGAGAGCTAGGAGGGATGACGGGTAGATGGATGAGGGAAGGATGGGTGGATGGACAGAGAGCTAGGAGGGATGACGGGTAGATGGATGAGGGAAGGATGGGTGGATGGACAAGGAGCTAGGAGGGATGACAGGTAGATGGATGAGGGAAGGATGGGTGGATGGACAGAGAGCTAGGAGGGATGACGGGTAGATGGATGAGGGAAGGATGGGTGGATGGACAGAGAGCTAGGAGGGATGACGGGTAGATGGATGAGGGAAGGATGGGTGGATGGACAGAGAGCTAGGAGGGATGATGGGTAGATGGATGAGGGATGGATGAGTGAGTGGATGTGTGAATGGACAGCAAGATAAAAGAGGGATGGGCAGGTGGATGGCTGGATGAGGAAAAGACAGATGGATGGGGAGGTGGGCTGGGGAGGTGACTGGGTAGAAGAGTGGCTGGGGGAGACCAGAAGATGATGCCCTTTGCACACCCAAAGCAGAAGGAATTGACCTTATACTCCTGGAAGCAAGAGGACCAGTTGGAAGGCGTGGGGGGAGACAAGGAGCTTTGGGACAGGACCCCCCACAGCTGCCCCCACCAGGCCAAATCCCGTTTCCAGCCCCAAACCCTGCCTCCCACTTGGTACCTTTCTAGCCCCAAGCTTCAGCGCCTTCTTCCTGGCTTCCTCAAAGTCTTCCTTCTGGCCCACGTTGGCCTGATGAGCAGAAGCAGAGAGGACCCATTAACCCAGGGCAAGAAAGAAGAGCTGAGAAGAATGTCTCCCCCCGGCCCCTCCCCTCCCCTCCCCTCCCCTGGGGTGAGCCGTGGGCAAGTGTGTTTCACACACTACAGCCCTCAGATGGCGGTGGTTTCGACTGGATGGCTGAGGTCAAAGTAGGAAGGAGAAAGGGCGCGAACCAGGGTCTGGAGAAGCTGTGACACTCTCCAGAGCTAACAGTTGGTTGAAGGACGGACCGAGCCTGGCCCCGTGCACCCAGGCTGCTAGATTGCAGCATTTGCTGTCACTGCCTTGAAGGTCTAAGGCTTCCCTTGAACCCGTCTAACTCTTCCCCCAATTCCCCCAAAGTCAGTACAAAGGTTGGAGAGTCAGCAGCCCGACTCTCAGCTCACTTCCCCAGCCAAGTGCAGCAACTTGCCTGTCCCAGGGCGCCCGAGCCGGCTCGAGGCTGAGGCCTGGGCTATGGGCACCCAGCTGTCCCCCTGCTGGAGCCCAGCCTCCGGTTCCGACAGCCCCATCTGGACATGGGCATTTTTTTCTGCTGGCTGCACTCTGGCCTCCTGCCTAGACGTTGGCCCTGGCTTCTGCTCAACGACTCTGGCATCTCCCCAGAGTCCAGCTGCAGGTGCTTTTCTGAGGTCACTCAGCTTTTAAATCTGCCTCGGGGTAGCCCGGGATCTGGACGGCCCACCGCTGCTGCTGAGGACAGGGTGCACACACCCCAGGCTCTCTGCATCCGCTCAAAGCCCTGGCTCTCTCTCAGCAGGCAACTGTGAGCCAGGCACTTCCCCTCCCCCACCTGAGGGACATGGGGTCAGCACTGTTACGGATGGTAGATTGACTTCAACTGCAAACAAACGGTTCTTGACAACAGCTGGACTTTTCCTGTCCAGAGTGCCACCCTCACTTCCTCTGCAAAGAGAACCTTCTCTCCTGGGACCTCTTTCCACAGGGATGGGTGAGAGCACATCACGTCACCTGCTCACTGTAGGGACGAGCCCTCCGAGACACAGCCATACTGACAAATGCATGGTGGGCAGGGACTCAGGCCAGTCAATGAGAGTCCCCCCTGGCCCTTCTGTCAGAGCCTCTGCAGGAAGCTCTCCTTTCTCTGGGAAAACTTGGGTATGATGATGTGGGCCTTGCCTGCCCCGTGGAGAGGCCAAAAATGAAGCCAAGCAGAGATGGAGGCAGATCTGGATAAGCACCTGGATCCAGCCTTGCCTGAAGCCATTATACCCCTGGCCTTCTCAGTTATATGAAAAACTGTATTATTTTGGTTTTCTTTTTTGTTTATTTTTGGTTTTACTTGGCTTAAGCTGGGTTTCTAGAATTTGCACAGTCATATGGAGAAAGACTCAGAGGTTATGTCCAGGTTTATCAGAAGTTGAGCTGGTTTAATTAGGGATGTCTGCTATGGACCCTGGATGGGGGATGGCATCATACATAACCTATGGCCTGTGACCTATTTGCTATGCCAGAATTAGATGATCTCCAAGGGCTCGTCTAGTTTAGCCAGTGTAGCATCCTACACTCTTTGCTGAATTATTGAAGGCTTTGGGAAAGGGGAAGATTGTATGCCTTCTCGGGGCCTTCACCAGATCCAAGCCCTTGGTCCCTCTCCAGGCAGGCTGGCCCAGCAGCTCTGCCACGCTCATTCCTATGCGCCCTGTCCAGTTACTCGCATGGAGACTCGGCCTCCTCCGTGATCTGGGGGGCATCTCAGACCTGGGGGACTTCCAAGGTGTTCACTCGACAGATGAAGAGAAAGAGGCAGTAAATGAGAAGCATTTTCCTACAGTTCAGGACAGGCTTAGAGAGGGGGAGCTGGGTTTGGATGAGTGACAATGGGCAGGTGGGCAAGCTGGATGGACAGCAGGGCCGACAGTAGAAAGACACACATGCCAGGCGCCCCCTCACCAGGTAGGCAATGACGTCATAGCCCTGCTCCTTCAGCCACACGAGGATGCAGGAGGTGTCCAGGCCCCCGCTGTAGGCCAGAACCACGGAGCCTTTGCCGGACATCTCGTCTGGAGGGAGGACACGAGGAAGAATGTGAGTGACCCAGAGCCAGCCCTGCCCCCTCCTCGTCTGGCAGCCCCTCCCGAAAGCTCCCTTCTGGCCTGTCCCCCAGCCCCGCCCTCGGCCTTGGGCCATCTTATCCCCTGGACAGGCCACCACGGTGAGGTGTGAGACAGGATGTTCGTCTGACATCAGGACCAGCTGAGGAGACGCTCCTTCCTGCAGCCTCACGCCTTCCACCCCCGACACCCTCTCAGGGGACCCACACACACCACACTGGGGCCTGAAAGGTGGAGGCACGTCTTGGAGCCAGTTCCCCACCAGCTAGAGAAGACGACGGGGTCAAGGTCAAGACGCGAAGGGGTGCACAGCATCAGGAGACTTGGGAGAGGCCGTGGCCCTGAGGCCAGGGCAGCCCGCACATCTCTAGTCAGAACTGCTCCTTGCTAGGCTGGGCCAGTGCGAGTGAGGCATGGCCCTGGGGGACTCGTATAGATCACCCTGCACCCCGACTATGACCGCATGAGGTAGGAGCTATCATGCATGTCGGGGCAGCAGAGACCGGGGCTCAGAGAGGCCAGTGGCCAGCTCGAGGTCACAGAGCACGTGTCTGTGTCTGGCTCCAGAACCTGGGTTCTTCCCAGCATGCAGGGCTGCCTCCCAGCTCTACAGGGAATAGGATGCCCCCCTGGACCTCTCCCACCTGGGCCCCAGTGAACCTTCACACAATGGGACTTTAGGCTCTTTTTAAAAGCAAGTACCTCTGAGGGGGGAAACACAAGAGACCCCAAACACCTCAAGGAACCCAGCTCCAAAATGATTAGTTGGGAGGAGCTCAGAGACCAACTTCCCCATGTGCAGAGGGGGAAACTGAGGCCCAGAGGAGGAAGGTAACCAGGACGTACAGGCGGTAGATCTGTCCTTCTGCAGCAGGACAGATGTGCCCCACGCTATCCCTCCCTCTCTTCAGCTACACTGAAGCTTCCAGAAAGCACCAGGGCCTCCTCACTCCTTTTGCCTTTGCAACCACTGTTCCTTCTACCCAGAAGGCTCTCCCTGAGCCCTAGGGCTGCATCAGGCCCTGCCTTCCCCCCACTCTCCACATGGCCCTGAGAGTAGATGCTGTTATGTGCCCACTTTGCTGAAGAGGACCGAGGGTCAGAGAGGCGAGGTCACTTGCTTGAGGTCCTGTGGTCAGCAGGGGGCAGGGCCAGATTTGGATCCAGTACATCTGTCTCCAGCCTCCATGGACATGGCCCCAGCATCCTGCATTTCCTGGGTGTGTGCTTGTGTCTGGTGGAAGCATTTGCACTGGAGGCCGACCAAAGTCAGGGTCCTTAATAGAATCTATTGGGAAAGGTGTGGACATCACTGCATGGATCCATGTGGACCTCATCCAGAAGGGCCTCTCCCCAAGGATGCAGGCTCCTGTATACTGAAGGCTTCTCGTGTGCCTGGAGGCTTAGCGGCCAAGTGGTCACCCAGCCCTGTGCAGTAGAACCCAGCCCAGCCGAGGGACAAGAACACATCCTATGTGCTGTCCCTGGCATCTCACCAAGCCACCTTCCAGCCAGTCCCAGGGCTCACATGTCTTTACTGCCCTTTGGACTTGGAAGGGGAAACACTTCATGGAACAGTGAGGTTGGGTGCAGTTCTGATGGATGGGTGCCCACAATTCCCCCCTTCAGTGGGCATTCAGCCACCTGCCAGACTGTCCCAGGCCAGCTGGGGCCAGCAGACATGCCCATGGCAACCGCAGCCAGGCAACAGGCCATCCAGGATGGAGGGGAGGAGGTGGGAGGGAGGCAGGAAGGACTCATGGTAGGAAGTGCCTGGGGCTGAAGGTGTGGGTTGCCGGCTTCCAGAATCTGTCTTGATGGCTCAGCGAACCACCCTGCAAATGCAGGCAGCTGGGTGACACCAGAGGCCATGAACCCAGCCTACCCAGCCCCTGGACTCCCCTTCGGGCAGCCTCGCTGAGTGGGGAGACTCAGGAGCCCCAGAGCCCCGTCCAGCGCCCTGCTGTAGTGTGCGTGCTCCCAGCCCTGTGTTCGTGTGCGAAGGGGCTGGTGGTGTGGTCGGGTGGGGGGTGTAATGTCACGTATTTGTGAAGCTCTATTGAGATATAATTGACATGCAAGCAACTGCACATATCTAAAGCGTACAATTTAGTGAGTCTGGGCACGTATCTACAGCCAGGAAGTCATCACCACAGTCAAGATGATGAAGGTATCCATTATAAGCTGAGTCCTCCATTTGTGTTATCCCCAGTTTAGAGACAGGGAAACTGAGGCTCAGGTTAAGGAACTTGCTCAAGGCCTTGCTTGGCTGGTGAGTGGTAGAGCCAGGATTCACACCCAGATCAGCTAGACTCGTAAGTACAAGGCTTCCCCTCTCTGGGAGGTGCCAGGAAGGGGATCCCTGGGACAAGGTGTGGTCTGGGAAGCCACAGGTGGCTCAGACACCCTGGAGTGACAGGGAGAGATGATGTGGGCCACGTGTGAGCCCCTCCTGCCTGCCAGGCCACGTGCATGCAGGGCTAGAGGGCCTCAGCCTCTGGGTCTGAGACACGTGATGGAATGGGTGCACCCAGGAGTGTGTGTGCACGTCCAGAGATTAGCTGGGCAGGTGAGCTGAGACAATGATATAATCTGACACTGGCATTGCTCCGCCCTTCCTGAAGAAGCTCCCGCCTCCCTCAGTCAGTGAGGTCCCGGCAGACTACGTGGGGTAGAAACTAAGGGAAGCTGAGGCCTCAATTTGGGGGAGGGAGAGTGGAAGAGACTAGGGCTAGAGCACAGTGGCTGGGTCCTCCAGACCTGGGTTCAAGCAGCTTAAGCTGCTCACCTGCAGGACGGGATCAAGAACAGCCCATCCCTCCACAGGGCGACCGCGGATTCCGTGAGATTCCAGGAGGAGCCCAGGGCTGGGTACCACACCTGTGTCCACCAAGCTCTCCTTACCACTGGGTCCTGGCTGACCCCGGGCAAGCCCCTCACTCTCTAGACGTCCCTGGAACCGCCTGCTCAACAACCTGAAAGCCTGAAAGCCCTTCTGGTTCTGACACCCCAGGACACCGGGCTTCCTGCCTGAGGACTCGGCCTCCCCCAGCCCAGGGGGGCTGGACTCCTGGGGCTCTGGGGCTCCTGAGTCTCGGCCTCCCGCGGCCCCAGCTTTGCCGCCACCCCACCCTCCACGAAGGGCGCAGGGCAGGTGCCCCAGCTCCCGGGGCCAGCCCAGACATCCTGCTCCAGAACAGGGACACCTGGGAAGGGAAGAAGAGAGCCTCATGCCAAGATGCCTGCCAACCTGGCCTTAGTTGGCAAGGCAGCGGGCATTCTCCAGTGCCCCCGCCACAGACATCCTGCCAGCTCCCAGTGAACGTGCCAGGCCAGCCTGGGCAGTTGCTCGGCACTAAGAAAATTCATGCGGCTCTAAAACGTCAAAGCTAGAAGATGACTAGAGCAGTTACTATGTGTAGCACCACACGGCATCATTTCAAGGCGGGGACTATTATTACCACCTACTCACAGACGATGAACCCGAGGCTCAGAAAAGTTAGTAACTTGCCCAGGTCTCAAGCTAGCGGATGGCAGTGCTGGGATAGAAACCCAGGCTGACTGCAGACCACCTGCTCTTTACTGCTCTCTGCCCTACACTCTCTGGTCTCTAGGAGACCACAGACTGTCTCCCCCTCCCGTTACTTGTCTGCCAGAAGACAGAATCCTCAACGCACCATCACCAGTCAGTATTCTATTTCTGTGTGCTACAGCAACACGAATGTTCCCCTGGAACCCCTCCGCTCCCATTCTAACTCAGTCGAGCTGAGTTCATTATAGTTTCTAAAAAGCCGAGCTCCACCAAGGCCATAGAATTCTCCCTGACTTAGGGGTTTGCTCATTTTAGGACTGCAACTCTCATCCTTTTGCTGCCCTCATTCGTGTCTGATAGAGCTAGGGGGCAATTCCACACTTTGACCAGGAGGTCAAAGTGTCAGGATTCAGCCTGAACATTTGCCTGGCACACTCAGCTCATTTCATCTGCATACTTAGTGAGACACAGAGGAAGGATTTCTGTGTCTGATGAGAAAGCTGAGGGCAGTAGGGGTGCTCTAGGCTAAATACTGAGCTGGCTCTCAGCTGCAAGTTCCTGGGGCCTGAGATTCAAATCAGGAATGCCAGGCTGTCTTCGGGACACCAGCGCTCCAGCGAACTTCCTCTGCCCACGGCACGGGGGGAGGTCCTTTGGGAGTGCCTTGGCTTAGGAAGACTGGGTCTCCAGTTTCGACGAGAATGTCCTGAGGGAGGAGGTAGAGGGACTAAGTGGACCTCACCAGGCCCCAGTGACAGGCACTTAAACCCTTTCCAGAGCATTTGGCTATGGAAGAAAGCATGAGTTCATTCATCTGTTTACTATATTGAAATGCCTATGGGTGCCTGGCCTACCCCAAGTCTGGGGAGGGCGTCTGTCCCACAGGAAGGAGCGAAGGCCTGGTAGATCAACTTTGCCTGAAGTGTTTCAGCAGAAATCAGAGCTGTAGACCTTGAATTCCAGAGGTTATCTCTCTCGGCATGGATGACCACAGGCAAGGCGCTCGCTTCAGAGGCTGTGCGCTCAGCGTTTGGATGAAGGCTTCTGGCTGTCTTGGCTTTTGCCTCCCAGGACCCACAGGACGAGGGCGAGATGGGGCATGGGAAAGTGCTTGCCCAGCCGGTGAGTCTGGGCCTGGCCCCCCCGCAAGTCAGGCTCCTGGGGCCCTGGGCCAGGGAAACGGTTACCATCACAGCCAACTGACCACACATGCCCAGGGGAGGCAGGCAGCTGACGGGGGCACCTGTGGGTACTCAGGGGGGCTCAGACTGTGCTGAGTGGGGGCCTCCCTCCACCCCATCCCGTACCTGGCCTGGGATCTAGGCGCTCAGCCGGAAGCATTCACCACTCATTCCCCAGCACTCAGCAGAGCCAGAATTACTTATCAGTATAACACACAGGTGGCTCCACCGGGACAGGACCCCCTGCCCTGGCTCTGAGACGGGGATGGGCGGGGGGAGGGAGTGTAGAACGGAGACTCCTCCAGTTCCTATCCAGTTCCCATGCCCTTTGTGGCTGTTTCTGCCTCTACTGTCTCCCTCCCCCACCAGAACCTAAGACAGGAGGGCAGGGACCCTGTCTCCTCTTCTGAACGCCCAGCATGGTAGCACCCGGTGAGTCACCCCCCAGACACAGGGAGTGAACGGACCCAGGCACCCTTCTCAACAGTATACATCCCCTTACTGTTTCCTGAGCCCTGAGCCTGTGCCAGCCATGACGAATGGAGAAACTGAGGCTTAGGACTCTGGGAGGCTGACCCGAAGGCTCACCCCGTTGTGGAGTTGTGCCTGCCTTCCGGGCTGGGGTCTGCGGGCCTCCAGAACCTGCCTTCTTCTGTCACCAGCCTGGGTGTGGCGGGGAGGGATCAAAGCCCAGGGCCGATTTGATCCATCCCTGGGGAAAGGACAGGTTGGCTCCTGCCCGGGATGTGCAGCCAGACGGCGCTGCTCTCCGGAGGAGACGCCCCACTTTGCAGAGAGGAGCACTGAGGCGGCCAGGTCACGGGGCCTCCTCGGGAAGAGCCCTGGCAGGATGGGAGAGGAACTTCCTGCATTTCACAGAGACTCTCCTTCCCTGGAGGGCGAGGCCGCCCCAGGGGCCAAAGGCAACAGGCATCAGGACGGCTGACATTTCCTGACGAGCGGTCCCTCCCACAGGCCAGTGCCAGCCGGAAACCGGGCACCGCGGCCAGGCGAGGCCCCCGCCCCACCGGCCAGAGAACGCAGAGCCCTTTCAGAAGGCAGAGCCGCGCGACTGACGCCCCCTGCAGGGGAGGGAGCACAGCCACACCCAAGGCACCGGGGTGGGCCACCCGGAGCCCGGAGCGACCCGCCCGGGGGAAACTGAGGCTGGGGCTGTGGGAGGGGCCGAGATGCCCAAGCCCCGGGGGCGCGCGAGGCGCAGCGGTGAGGCTGGACCTCTGGTTGCGGGCAGAGGAAAAGAGGCGGAGACAAGAGACCAGGGCCAGAGAGGGGCCGAGAGAATCCTCACACCCTCCGGGTTCCCAAGGTCTCCACTTGTGGGGCTCGCGGCATAAGGGAAACTGGATCGGAGAAGGAAAATCCAGAAAGGACCTCGGCCCGCAAAGGCGACAAGTAACCCGACCTGCCCCTCAGACCCCCGGACTCGCGCCCCGGCCCCCTCTCCGCGGCCTAAGGGAGCCAGGAATCCGGCCGCCAAGCGTTTGAGCAACAGGAGTCCGGGCGTCGGCCCCCTGCCCGCCCGTCCAGGTCCGAGCCCGGGGCGCGCGGTCCCCTCCGCCTCCTCGGCTCGTTCTCGGTGGGGTCCGGGCAGAGGGCGACCTAGGCTGGGGAGCGGGAAGGGGATTCCTTACCGGGAGGCAGGCGGCGGCGGCGGCAGGCGGTGGAGCAGGGCTGGTTGCGGCGCGCATCCCGGGTTATAAGCACGGGGCAGAGGGCAGGGCCGAGGGCCGGGGACAAGTCGGAGGAAGAGAGCAACAGACCCCGCCCCCGGGCCCGGCCCCCTCGCGGAGCGACTCCGCGTTCGCGGCCGCCGGCGGGGGTCGGGGCCAGGCCTTGCCCCGCCTCCTCGCCCCTCCCCTTTTCCTCCTTCCCTCCTGCCCACCCAGCTGCCGACACACCCTCCGGGCCGGGCCCCCGCCCTGGCCGCGGGCTCTGGCGGCTCCCCTGGGCGCGGTAGTGGCTGGAATCCTCGCGACTGACAGGGGGGCAAGCCCTCCTGCCACACTTGCCGCCTGGCCCGTGGGGAACGCTCAAGCGCTTCGCCGTGGGAGTGGAATAAAAGCCCCTTAAGCTCGTGAGTTTCATGCCCATTTTTGTGTCGTGGTGGCCTTTCTACAGACCTCAAAGCCCCTCCCTCCCCGCCCCCCAGTCCCCGTGAGCCGGAGCCCATTGTATTGGTGAGAAAACTGAGGTGGAGGTGGCCCTAGAAGGTCGGGGTTTCATCCCTCAGTCCAGGGCTGGTTCCTGGCTGTCTCCCCAGAGCCTGGCACCTGACCAAACTCCAGGGCACCCAGTAAATAGTGAATAGAAGACTGGCCCACTGCTAACCCATCGAACAGCAGGGGAAATTGAGGTTCACAAAATAAACGGGGAGTTGTGTCCCCAGTCTGGCCTCCAGAAGTTTCTGTGTCAGAAGTTTTCCAGCCCGGTTTATAGGCCCCAAAGCACCAATTACTGCGACCACAACCCAGTAAAACAGCTGGTCCCAACCTGTCCAAGACAACACCTCGGTTAGGACTGACCCCCAGAGGGTGGCTTCCCAAATCCTCCCAGCCCCGAACCCGCCCTGGAGGTGGGAGCCCTGAGGCAGCCCTGCCAGGTTAGCCATCCAGCCATCACGGAAAAGACGCAGGGGTGTAGGTTACGGTAAGGAGGCAGCCCTGCCCCCGGCCCCTTCCTGCAACCAAGAAGCAGCCAGAGAAAGGGAGCCTCTGCAGAGAGGGGTGAAGGCTGCTGGTCTAGTCACTCTTAGTCCTTCTGCCGCCCAGTCCCCTGTCCCACTGCCCCACACTCCCGTCCAGTCACTCAAGCACCTCGGCCAGATGAGTAGCTCTGAGTCCTTCAGGAGGGAGAAAGCATCAAACCAACTTGAAAGCAAAGCCGCAGCTTCTTGTGAGCCCCCCAACCTCTGGCACCCAAGCCCCAGAAGTGGCTGTGATGGCAAGGGGGCCCCTGTGAGCCCAGTGGGCCTGGGTGACTGTGGTGACTTGAGTCACCTTCCCGCAAGAGGTTGGGATGGTGGCTGAACTCCCTTAGCCCACTCACTGGGCCTCCTCGGGGCCTCGCAGAGCCGCCCCTGGCCTTCCACACTAGCAGCGGGCGAGTGAGGGGCAGCCACAAAACAACACTCCCTCAAGGGTCCCTGACCAGGGATCGAACCCATGCCCCCTGCAGTGGAAGCCCGGAGTCCTAACCACTGGACAACCAGGGAATCCCCTCTGCCCTGTCTTTAAGCCTCCATCCCCCGGCTTTGTGCTCTGTCCTTGTTTCTTCCTCTAAGATGTCACTGCCCTTCGAGAAGGTTAGGGAAGGCATGGATGGAGTAGAGCCACCTCCTTGGACTTATTACAGAGGAAGTGGAGAGGGAACCTGGGGCAAGAAGACCTAATGTTCTCCCAAGCTCCCCAAAGTCATGGTGGCCCCAGAGAGAATCCCTGTTACCCAGACCTTAGGAAGAGGGTGGGGTGAGGGCTGAGCCCCTCCAGTCGAGGATGGATGGGTGGGGGGCATGGGGTGGAAGAAGAGATAAGTCAGCATTCCCTAGGATGTCTGGTTGGATCTGGGCCATAATAACCACAGCCCTCACGGTTATCACTGAACACTGTTTTATGCTTACATTCATTTGATTTTCACAACTACCCTGTATGAAGTCGCTATCATTGTCATCCCCAGTTTACCGACAGGAACCTGCAGCTCAGAGAGAGGGTGTATCTTCCCCAAGGCCACACAGCATGTAAGAGGCAGAGCAGGACGAGAACCCAGGGTCTGGAGCTCTAGCCCAAACCCTCTACTCTAGCTCAGGCTTAAATTGAATTGGTGGAGGAGCCAGAGCCTCAGTCCCAGGGCCACAGGCTGTGGGGACCTTTACTCCCTGCTGCAGAAATGGCTCCAGCCCAGAGGACCGTCCCTTCCCGAAGCATAGGCACTGGTTACGTGAGGAGCAGTGAGGTCACAGCTCTCCTGAGAGGAAAACAGGCCCAACTACCAGCAGGGGCCCTGCCCACTGGGCACCAGGGTGGATAGTTGCCCAGGGGCACAGATCAAGGTGAGAAGAGACTGAACTCGGATGGTTCATTTTTTTCCCATATTGGTTCCCCATTGTTCTAGCAACATTAGTTGGAGACTTTTCTCTCCCCATTGAACTGTGTTGGCACCTTTGTTGAAAATTAATTGACCATGTAAGTGTTAGTCTATTTCTGGATTCCCTCTTCTGTTCCATTATTTATCCTAATGCCAATACCACACCATCTTGGTTGCTGTAGCTTTACCGTGAGGCTCGAAGTCAGATAGTATAGATCTTCCAACTTTGTTCTGTTTCAAAACTATTTTAGCTATTCCAGGTCCTTTGCATTTCCATAGAAATAGCAGGAACAGCTTGTCTGTTTATATAAAAAAACCTGCTGAGATTTTGATTGGGGATTGCAATAAATCTATATATCAGCTAAGGGAGAATGGACATCTTAACAATATTGACTTTTTCAATCCATGATCGTGGTATATCTCTCCATTTATTTACATCTTCATAAATTTCCCAACATAAAAAAATACCAAAACTTAAAACTGTTTATTCAAAAGGATTAATTGCTGTTTATATGAGCAATGAGAAAGAAACTCAGGTCAGTCTACATCTTGAGATGGTCTTCATTTGTGGTGAATTCAATATGTGCTTTAGATCAGAAGTGTATCTCTGAGATAATGTTGAAATATAGCAAGTGTCACAAAACAGCTCCTTATTTGACATGAAATCTCAGGTGAGGCTCTTTTAAGGATATAGACCAGCAGGACCCAGAGCTACAAGAGCTAGAGTTTCAAAGGTCCCTGCTGAGGGCTTCCCTGGTGGCACAGTGGTTAAGAATCCGCCTACCAATGTAGGGGACACGGGTTCGAGCCCTGGTCTGAGAAGATCCCACATGCCGCAGAGCAACTAAGCCTGTGCTCCACAACTACTGAGCCTGCGCTCTAGAGCCCGCGAGTCACAACTACTGAGCCCAAGTGCCACAACTACTGAGCCCAAGTGCCACAACTACTGAAGCCCGCACGCCTAGAGCCCATGTTCTGCAACAAGAGAAGCCACCCAATGAGAAGCCCGTGCACCGCAACGAAGAGTAGCCCCGCCCGTCGCAACTATAGAAAAGACTGCGCGCAGCAACAAAGACCCAACACAGCCAAAAATAAAATAAATAAATAAATATATTAAAAAAAACAAACAAAAGGTCCCTGCTGAGCATCTTTTCATGTGTTTGTTGGCCATCTGTATGTCTTTTTGGGAAAAATGTCTATTTAGGTCTTCCACCCCTTTTTTTGATTAGGTTGTTTGTTTTTTTGATATTGAGCTGCATGAGCTGTTTGTATATTTTGGAAATTAGTCCCTTGTCAGTTGCTTCATTTGTAAATATTTTCTCCTGGTCTGAGGGTTGTCTTTTCCTTTTGTTTATGGTTTCCTTTGCTGTGCAAAAGCTTTTAAGTTTCTTTACGTCCCATTTGTTTATTTTTGTTTTTATTTTCATTACTCTAGCAGTGGATCAAAAAAGATCTTGCTGTGATTTATGTCAAAGAGTGTTCTGCCTATGTTTTCCTCTAAGAGTTTTATAGTATCTGGCCTTACATTTAGGTCTTTAATCCATTTTGAGTTTATTTTTGTGTATGGTGTCAGGGAGTGTTCTAACTTCATTCTTTTACATGTAGCTGTCCAGTTTTCCCAGCACCACTTATTGAAGAGACTGTCTTTTCTCCATTGTATATTCTTGCCTCCTTGGTCATAGATTAGCTGGCCATAGGTGCGTGGGTTTATCTCTGGACTTTCTATCCTGTTCCATTGATCTACATTTCTGTAAATCAAAACTACAATGAAGTACCACCTCACACGGGTCAGAATGGCCATCATCAGAAACCCTACAAACAATAAATGCTGGAGAAGGTGTGGAGAAAAGGGAACCCTCCTACACTGTTGTCGGGAATGTAAATTGGTACAGCCACTATGGAGGGTCCTTAAAAAAACTAAAAACAGAGCTACCATATGACCCAGCAGTTCCACTCCTGGGCATATATCTGGAGAAAACCAGAATTCGAAAGGATGCATGCACCCCGATGTTCATTGCAGCAGTATTTACAATAGCCAGGACATAGAAGCAACCTAAATGTCTATTGACGGAGGAATGGATAAAGATGTGGTACGTATATACAATGGAATATTACTCAGCCATAAAAAGGAATGGAATAGTGGCATTTGTAGAGACGTGGATGGACCTAGAGATTGTCATACAGAGTGAAGTAAGACAGAAAGAGAAAAACAAATATCATATAATATCGCTTATAAGTGGAATCTAGAAAAATGGTACAGATGAACTTATTTGCAAAGCAGAAATAGAGTCACAGATGTAGAGAAAGAAACTTATGGTTACCAAGGGGGGAAGGAGAGGTGGGATGAATTGGGAGATTGGGATTGACATATATACACTACTATGTATAAAATAGATAACTAATGAAGACCTACTGAATAGCATGGGGAACTCTACTTAATGCTCTGTGGTGACCTAAATGGGAAAGAAATCTAGAAATGAGTGGATGTATGTATACATATGGCTGATTCACTTTGCTGTACAGCAGAAACTAACACAACATTGTAAAGCAACTATACTCCAATAAAAATTAATTTAAAAAAAAAAAAAAGGTCCCTGCTGGTGATCAGGCATTGTAAATGGACTAGGCGAGAGTAGACGTCCTCCATTTGGGAAAGAATGTGTGGCTATTATGGGAAAGGGCTGGGATCTGTGGCATCAGTGTGAACAGGTCACCTCTTGCGCTAGAAGAGATAGGGCTTCTTGGGGTCAGAGGTATGGCTGCTCCAGAGCCCAGCTTTGAGATGGATATTTTATTGGACACCTTGGATGACTTGCCAGGTGGAAGTCTATTCTCAGGCAAATGCCCAAGCCTTTTATTTAGAGAAGACGAAGACCTGGCATGTGGGGCATCTCTGATGGGTGGTACAAATGTCCTCATTTTCAATAGGAGTGCCGAAAGATCCATCTTGACTCAGATGTCTAGGCAATGTTTTATAGTTTTCAGTGTACAGGTCTTGATTATCTTTCATTAAATTTATTTCTAAGTATTTTAAGTTTTTTGATACTATTGTAAATAATATTTAAAATTTTATTTTCCAATCAGTTGTTGTTAATATATAGAAACACAACTGATTTTTGTTTACTGGCCTTGTCTTCTGCACTTGCTAAATTTGCTGATTAATTCTAGTAGATTTTTGTAAATACCTTAGGGTTTTCTATACAGACAATAATGTTGACTGTGAATAGAGACAGTTTTCCTCTTTCCCTGTATTATCTTTGTGCCTTTTTTCTTGCCTTATTCCAATGGTGAGGACCCCAGTACAATGTTGAATAGAATTGGTGAGAGTGGATATCCTTGGCTTGTTCATGATCTTAGAGGATCATTCATTCAGTCTTTCACCATTAAGTATGATGTTAGTTGTAGGTTTTTATTAGATGTTTTTCACAGGTGAAGAAGTTCGCTTTTATGTTTTTGTCATGAGTAGGGGCTGAACTTTGTCAAATGTTTTTTTCTGCATCTATTGAGACGATACGATTTTCTCTTTATTCTGTAAATGTGGTAAATTACATTGCTTGATTTTCAGGTGTTGAACCAACCTTGCATTCCCAGACTAATTCTATCTCAATAAAGTTTGTTTTTAAGAAAAAAAAAAAGAGAGAGACAGGGGAACTTTGAGTTAAAAGACACACAGAGGATGTAATCAATCATAACATGTAGCCTTTATTTGGATCCTGGGGTTTTTATTTTAAGCAAAAAAGAAATACCGTCTTTATGAGCAATTGGAAGTTTGAACACTGACAGGATGCTTGATAGCAGGGAATTATTGTTGATTTTTTAAAGTATGATAATGGTATTGTAGATATCTGTTTTAAAAAGATTCTTTAAAGTTTAGAGATAATGAATTCTGAAATATTAATGAATTGAAATGATTTCTATGAAGACTTTGATGGTCCCCCATCATTCTTAGGATAAAATCTAGAACCTGTACTTCCTCTTCTGCCCTCACCCACTGCACTCCAGCTGCACTGGCCTGCTTGCAATTTCTTCAATGTGCCAAGCTCTTCCTTGTCTTACGGTCTTTGCACATACTATTCCTTGGGGATGCTTCTCTGACCCCTTCCCCTCCTCCCACCACATTGGTCCCTTGTCATATGCAGTCTCTCATGCTGGCACACAAGAGTTGCCTGAAATCTCTGGCAACAAAAGAGAGGAAAATGAGGGCCCTGGTCCCCTCCCCCTCTCCCCACTGCTGTTGTCTTTCTTTTTTTTTTTCCCTTTTTATTTATTTATTTATTTTTGGCTGTGCCATGCAGACTGCGGGATCCTAGTTCCCCAACCAGGCATGGAACCTGGGCCTACGACAGTGAAAGTGTCAAGTCCTAACCACTGGACCACCAGGGAATTCCCCTCACTGCTGTGGTCTTAGATCACCATCACCTCTCACCCGTACCTCTGCAGGAGACACCTCACCTGTCTTCCTGTCCGCTCTAATGCACCCTCCACACTGCAGCCAGGGTGCATTTTCCAAGGCTCAGCTCTGACTGTGGGGTCAACTTGTCTGAACTGAAGGGCACACTCAATGGATATGACCTTGTTAAGTCCCCTGGCAACCTAAAAACATAGATGCAGCCTGTGTACCTAACCGTGGAGTAGGTCCCTCTTATCCTCCATCTCTCCTCTGCCACTCAAGGGCTCTGCACTCGCAGGTCGTGGAGGGACCAGGGTGTGTAGCGACCCCAGGCACCTCGCCCAGCAACCGTCTCATGGTTGGCACCAGAAGCCACTTTGCTGCTGTCCAGGCCTGGGCACTGGCCCCAGGAACAAAGAGTGTCCTCTGGGCTGGACACCAGGTTACCAGTTCCCGCCCAGAGGGAACATAAAGTCCAGTGTGCGTTCTTGGAAAAGCTGCATCAGGGAGTTTAATGAGTGACCTGCAGGGCTGTTTTCCAGCCCTGATGGTTCAGAGAAGCCTCAGAGGCCGGGCAGCTGGATGGGGCCCTGGCCAATGGTGGCGGCAGCTGGAAAAGCAGAGTGGAAAACACCCCTTTGGAGCTGAGCTCCCTTGGGAGGCACCTCCTCTCCTCGGCAACCATCCTGTGGATGTGGGGGGAGTGGGGAGCACAAGACTCGGAATCACAGCCTGGATTCCAGGCCAACTCTGCCCCTGGCTTGCTGTAGGACTTTGAGCAATCGCTCCTTCTCACTTGCCTCTGTTTCAGAGCCTCAAATGGGAAATTTAAGAGAAGATGGGAGAGAAAGGAGGCCGACGGAGCGCACACTCCCTTGGCAGCTCCTCCGGGCTTGAGTTGCCGATGTCCCTCCTTTTCAGCCTCTGCGCCTGGACCTTCCTCTCTCCCCATCTTCCCTCCTCGGAGAATGGAGGCAGGGGAGCCTGGAGGCTGGAGGCCTGGGCTGCAGAGTCAGATGGGCCTGCATCGAGTCCTTCTCTTCCCCTCCCCTCCATGCTGTGTGAGTTTGGACAAGTGGCTCACCTTCTCTGAGCCCCCATCGCTCATCTGTGAAATGGACATAATATTCTTTGCCTCTGGAGTTCCTGGGAGAATTAAATAAACTCAGGTCTATAGGGCATTGAACAGTCTACAAATGGTATTTTGACAAACATGAAGGGCCAGGGTGAGTCTGGGGAGCACGAGGCAGGAGAGAGCAGCAGTTCTCAGCGCTCGATGCCATGGCTCCAGGGCTGACACTGCATGGGCTGCAACGTCCCTGGCTCCATAAAATATTAACAGCCCAGCAAACGGCAGGGGTCAAGTTGTGACCCATGGCCCCTAGGGCTGCACAAAGAGGGTAGTTCAGTCCAAGTAAAGTCTCTACAGTTTGGGCCCTGGACAAATGGCGTATGAGGGGGAACTGGGAAGCCCCTCCCTCCCTCCCTGCTTCCCTCCTTCCTGGAATCTCTCCCCACCCAGCCTGAAATTTCACCACTGGTAACTTCTGTGCTTTAAACCAGGGATTGGCAAACTATGGTCCCTGACTGGTTTTGTAAAGCTTGCAAGCTAAGAATGGTTTTTGCATTTGTAAAAATGCAAAAAAAATCAAAAAAAGACTTCCACGACACATGAAAATGACATGAATTCGAAGTTAGAGCCCACAAACAAAGTGTTACTGGAACTCAGCCACTCCTCCTTTGTGTGTTGGCTGTGGCTGCTTTTGCACTGCAACGGCCAGGGGAGTAGTTTAATACGTTCCCCAAAGCCAAAAAGATTCACTATCTGGTCCTTTACAGAAGATGTTTGCAGACCTCTGATTCAAAAGAAACCAACTTTGAAAGTGGGAGTGCCCTGGGGAAGATTCAGTTGGGGCTGTTGGTAGGAGTCAGGAGTCCCCGTCTAACCATTAACCGGTCACCTATCAAGCAAGTGACTGGGCCATGTTCCCTCTGAGCGTCCTTTTCTCCATCTGTAAAATGCACACAGAGATTCCTTCCAGCATTGCTGGAAGGCTCCGTTTATGAAGTCTGATGGTCATTCATACCTTAGTGGGAAATAACTCAGCTTTCCTTGTTGCCCAGATGAGAGACGGGGATGCTAAGGGGTAGGTGACAGAGTCACACTGACCAAAGACAGCCGGAAGAAAGGATCCTTCCTCTCCAGAACCACGTGCAAGACAGACAGCCTCCTTCTGCCAGAGACTGTGTTGAGGGACAGCTGGCAGGGGCTGCAGGCAGCCCAGGCAGAAGGGCAGAGACAGGGTTGGTGGGGAGTGGGAGGAAAAGCAGTGCTGGGCTTCTCAGGAGTCCTGTCCCAGCACACTGGAGACAGGTCAATACATAAATAGACATTCTAATCGTGTCCCTCCCCAACTCCCCCTGTCAAAGCCAAGAGCCCTACACAGGCCCAGAGGCTCCCAGGATCTGCCCCACCCCGCTTACCTTTCTAGTCACACCTCCCTCTTCCTTCCCCCCACCAACCCCCAGCTCCAGCTACCCCCCCCAACACCTCCTTGCCAGACCACCACCCCAGAGCATCCTCCTGCCAGAAGGCCCTGGTATTTGCTGTTCCCTCTGCCAAAACACCCTTCCTGCAGATGTCTGCCCGGCTGTCTCCCTCACCTTCCTCAGGTCTCTGCTCCGATGCCACCTTCTCAGTGAGGCCCGCGCTGACGGCCTATTAAAAACTGCCCCCTAACCCACACTTCCCAACTTAGGTTTTCTCCCCAGCACCCTCGCTGACGGACAAGTACACATTTCACTCTTCAGTTCCTTGCTGTTTATAAACCCTTCGCCTCGAAGAACGTAAGTTCACAAGCACAGGGATTTTTACGTTCACTGCCTGGCACATAAGCAGGACCTAATGAATCTTTGGTGGATGACGGAATGATTAAATTTAATTAATTCATTAAATATAATTAGGAATTATTCTTAATTAAGCATTACTTTTTGCTACCATGGATGGCTGCTGTCTGTGTGATAAATTCCCTTCTCATTTAATTCTCCCCACAGCCCTGGGGGTGGGGACCCTGTCGTATTTTCATATTTTTGGATGAGTAAACTGAGCCCAGAAAGGTGCCAGAGCCACCCTACGAATACAGAGCAGAGGTTCCTGGACTGCTCCTCTGGTGCTCCTGGACCAGAAGGGTGGTGGTCTCCCTCCCAGCCAAAGCCCCTCCTTACCAAAGCAAAATAACTGGATCAAGAAATCGAATTGGTAAAAGCAAACGTTTTTATAGTATACATACACACACCGGGTTCAGGATGACAGTGCCAGGTATGGGCGGGTGACAACTGCTGCCCCTCCCCTCGGGTGTCTTGGTGCCCTGTGTCCCGGGCCAGGTTCCCCTGGGGCTTGGGGCAAGCCTGGAGAAGCTGGTCAGGCTTCACCCCAACCCTTTGCCCTTTGCCACCTAAGGGCAGCCTTTGTCACCTGCCTGCCGGGCCCCAGCCCCACGGGGGGGGGCGGGGGACTAGGGGGAGCTCGGGTTCTCGCTGTCCCGGGGTCAAGGCTGCGCGCAGGGTCGTGTTTGCTGCAGGTCTCGATGACGCACGGGGACGGGAGAAGATGACGTCGCTTGCCACAGCAGGTGGCGTGGGCAAGGGCCACCTGGGCGGTGCGGCCGGGGCCTCTCCACCCCCCATCCCCGGAGGTCGCTGGCCCCAGAGCCGCTGCCCACGACCGCGACCCTCAGTAGGGGTAGGGGGACACGGCGATGAGCAAGACGAAGACGCTTTGGTGGCGCGGCGCCGCGGCGCGCACGGTGAGCCGGTAGAGGCCCGCGCGGGTGAGCGCGCGGCGGGTGTAGACCGCGCCGCGGCCGGCGCGCAGCGGGCGCAGGGCGAAGGGGCTGCGCGGGTCGGACTCGAGCACGCTGAGCTCCGTGCGGTTGGCGGGGACGCCGGCCTCGGAGAGGGCGGCCAGGCGGGCCACTTCTTGGAGGGCGTGCACGCCCAGGGGCAGCGGCAGCAACTTGTACTGCAGCGTGGAGGGGCCGCCCGTGCTGCAGTCCTGCGAGCAGCGCCGGAAGCACGTCCTGCGGGCGGGACAGACCGACGGACTCTGGGTTGC
>NW_020175018.1:14610548-14679020 GCF_003031525.2 Neophocaena asiaeorientalis asiaeorientalis | reverse complement strand
CCGCAGTTCAACCATGCGCCGACCCCCCCACCCCACGCGCCCTGTGCCTCTCTACAAGGGCCACTGTTAGCCCATTTTAGAGAGCGGCAAACTGAGGCCCCAGGAAGCCAGAGACGTGCCCTTTCCCATCTGAGCAGGTCCCCCCCATAGGTGATAAAATTTACAGCCTTCCATGTCCCCCGGAGGCCCAGAGCTGAGTCACGGGCTCTGGATTTGGGGGGGTGGGGTTGTGCTCAAAGACTTGTGCTCAGCCTTGCCAAGGGCGCCCACTCCCTCTGCCCCGCCACCTCAGCCTAGGCTTCCTGGTTAGTAGAGTCCGGGGCAAGTCGCCACCCCAGGTTCCTTTCCCTAACAGCTGCAGCTGGTTGGTGCCAGCCAAGGTCCGTCCCCACGTCTGTGCGTGTTTAGGAGTGTCTGTAGCCATAGTGAGAGAAACGTATTTTGTGTTTGTGTAGCTGCGCATGTCTGAGCCCTGGGGTTTTGTGTGGGATTCTGGGTGGGGTTTATGCACCTGCATGTGTGTTCCTGTGTCCAGAGTTTCCTGAATGTATGCATGTGTTCCCATGTGTCCCTGTGTGTCCATCTCCCAGCACCCCTCCCTCCAGTTCTCTCCCGACTCTGGCGTCTCCCAGCCCCCTGTGCTCCATGCATGGCCCAAGCATCACTGTGCAGGGAATGATACTGTCAAGGTGAGCTCACACCCCAAGTGGCTGCAGGAAAGTGCTTGAGGGCACACTGCCCCGTGAGCTCAGGGGCCCCGCCCAGGAGTCCTGGCAGGGTTGACCCACTGACCCTAAGAGGACCTCTGCCTGAGACAGGGCCTTCCTGGAGGCCCTCCTTCCTCCTTCTGGCTATACAGGAGCCAGAGTGTCGGCTGCCCAGATCCTGGCAGGGAATCCTCCCCATTCACCCCGTAGCCAACTCAGCCCTTACCCAGGGCTGGAGCCCTGCCGGAAGGTGGCAGGACACGGCGTGTTCACACACTGGTAGCTGCCGCGGGTGTTGAAGCACATCTGGCTGGGCCCACACTCAATGCTGTCCTCCTGACACTCGTTGATGTCTGGGCAGGGAAGTAGGTGAAGAGATGGGGCGTAAAAAGATGGAGCAAAGCGGGGAGGGGCCCAAGAAGGAGCCAGGGAAGGCGTGGGGGGAGGGTTAAGTGGGAGAGAGATGCCTTCCGAGGGCAGTGAGGTGCACGGCCCCTTCCCCGGTCCCCAGCCAGCCTGACCCATGACAGCCCAGGTGGCAGTCTCCTAGCACCTCCCCATTTCCCCAGGTGGTCACTCTGGGGACCTCCTAAGCCTAGAGCTGGGGTGGAGAGGCTGGGGGAGATGAGGGCTGCCCTCGGACCCAGAGGAGCCACTGTCCATGATCCTTCTCTGCCCCCCGTAGGAGCCCCACTCTCTCAGAGGACATTCACTGACCCCCATGACAGAGAGGGAGGGATGGAGACTGGCAAGGCAGACATGATTCCCGCTGTACAGGGAAGAAGCAGCATGACTGGCCGGACCCCAGAGCACCTTAGTTAGGGAAAATGCACTGGCCTGGGAGTTGGAGGACTTTCCTGCTACTCCCAGCAGCAGCTGCCTTGCTGCGAGCGCCGGCTCTGTGCCCGCCCTCCACACGTCTCTCCCCAACATTTAGGGGAGGGCTCTGTTAGCTCCATCTCACCAGGAGACTGAGCCACAGAGAGGTGAAGTGAGTTGCCCAGTGACACACAGCAGAGCAGCCCCCAGGGCTGTTTTCAGAGCTGCCCACGCAGCTTCTTAGCTCCTGCTTGGAGTGTGGGTCCCGGCCTGGCTCTGGCCACCTGGGGGTGGCACTTAGCCCCTCCCTGCCCCTCCCTCACATGAGATGGTTGGGAAGGGGCTGGAGAGAGCAGACTGGGTGAGAGAAGCCCCCTCCTGCTCACCCTGGCAGTTCTTCCCGCTGGGGAGGAGACGGTAGCCAGCGGGGCAGAGGCAGTGGTAGCTGCCCTCGGTGTTTCGGCAGGCATGCTGGCACAGGCTCCTCAGCTGGCACTCGTCCAGGTCTGGCCCGGGCCATGGGGGCGGGGTGGCGGGATGGGGACAGAGAAACACTGAGTCACAGATGCCCAGGCGGCCACACGACTAACCGCAGGGCTCAGGACAAGCCAGGGAAGTCCCTGCCTTAGGCACCCGGCCTTCTCCCTGCCCTGCCCCACCCAACCCTGGATCGCGAGGTTAGGAGACTCCCTGGGCTTGATGCGCACCAAGGCACGGGGGGGTGGAGACAGCGCTTCCAGGACACCCTCTGCCCAGGTGGCAGCGCTGAAGCACAACCGCCCTCCAGGCTACCCTCCCCCTTCGCACCTCTGCAGCCCAGCGCCAGCCTCCGCAGGGCCCAGGGACTCTCCTCGACACCCCCTGCCCCTGTAGCACCCCCCGGTCCCTGTTCACATTCTCATGTCAACCTGGAACATACTCCTTCCCTGCCTGCCTACTTCACCTCTGCACACCAAGAGGAATGTTCTCAAAGTGGGTTCCTGGGAACATCTGCCCTCCCTCTGGGTAAAGTGTTCTGAAGTCAAATGGTTTGGAAAGGACCCCATCCACTATGGAAGCCCCTTGCCGATGAGCACAGCCAGGACTCCAAGAAACCTTGTAGCAAGGAGGCTTCCATCTGCCTGCACCGCCTACCCCGCTTACCTGTGAACCCTGGGTTTCTGAACACGGGTGTGGTGCCCACACGCCCAGCCCAGGAGCCTGAGACAACATAGCTGGGTGTGTCCCCGGTGGGCACGGCTGGGGCTCGGTCTTACCCGTGCAGACGCCGTTCTGCCGGATGAAGCCAGGAGGGCACCAGGCCCGGCCTGTGCTCAGGGCTCTGGGGCCCGGTCGGAGGGAGACCCAGGCGTGGTAGGACCCACCGGGGACGGGGGCGCGGGGACGCAGCCAGGCCACCAAGGGGTCCCGGTGGCTGACGGTGGTCACGTTTGGTCCACTGTGCTCCAGCGGGGCGCAAGTCTTGCCGTCTCGGAGGAGGGTCTGGCCGGGCGGGCACAGGCAGCGGTAGCTGCCCTGGAGGTTGAGGCACTGGTAGGCACAGCTCCGGGGCAGCTGCTGGCACTCGTTGATATCTGGAGAGGAGCAGAGCCAGGCGATGTGCCAAGGTGGCTCAGGGCGCGCTGCAGCCGCTCCACCGGGCTCCAGCCGCCTCTGCTGCTCTCCGGCCCTCCCCAGAATCCAGCTGCCTCACCCGTGCACACAGGCCTGCCCCCAAGCCCTCCCTCTCCTGGACCACCCCCAGCCTCCTCTCCCGCTCCAGCCTCTACTGCTCAGAGGGGACCCCCCACCGCCCCCAGCTCTGGGCTCCGGACCCCAGTGTCCCTCAGCACCCCTCCCTTCAGCCTCCTGGTGAGGTCCATTCCACCTGCAAAGCCTCTCTGAGACCCACCCACTTCTCTCCACCCGCCTCCTCCTCCTGGGCTCCCAGGGAAGGTGACCTGGCCGGGCAGGGGGTGAGGTTTTGGTGGAAACAGCAGGCAAAGCACGGATCAGGCACATGCTGGGCACACAATCGGTGTCGGCTGCTGTTCTGTTCACAGGACTCAGTGTCACCCGTCATAACCGATCCCTGCCCGTGAGCTGTGGGTGCTGACCAGGGTCCCAGGGAGGGCGTGGCTCTCCCCATACCTAGGCAGGGCATGCCGGGGCCCTGGGCCCGGTACCCCCTGGGGCAGCCGCAGCGGTGCCCGCCTGGGGTGTTCTCACAGATCTGGCTGTAGTGACACTCGTCCGTCTGCTCCAGACACTCGTCCACATCTGGAAAGGCAGGGGCAAGGGCGGGGGGGTGCTGAGCCCACAGTCCCTCCCCCTAGGACATACCACGCGTCTCCGCATCTGGGCCTCATCTGCGTCCCCATCTCCAACTTCAGTGCCACCAGGAGGAATGCCAGCGTTTGCCACCACCCTTCCTAATTATACCAGCTTTGGAGGGTAAGAAGGTTCCGGGTCCCAAAGAAGGAAGGGGCTTAAAAGGTGGGCTTTGGAGGCAGAGTCCTGGGTTTGGACTCAGCCCTGCCACGTCTCTTGATCCTTGAGCCAGTAACTGTCCCTCTCTGAGCCTCAGTTTCCGCATCTGTAAAAAGGGGTCACGATAGGACTCCTTCATGGGATCATGGGGAGAAAACTGGATCATAGGCACCTGAAGGGCTTAGGACCCTGGTCTATGGGCCGGGCTCAAAAACTGGTGAGAAGGAAGGAAGGGAGGGCGGGAGAAGGCAGGAGGAGCCCTAGAAATGGGATGAAATGGGATGACTGCCTCTTCTGAGTCCAAGTTTACCTCGCTCTCCCCCTCCACTGACGCCCTCTCTTGGGGAAACCAGGACGACCCACAGTCATGAAAGCCTAGAATTCTAGAACAGGAAGGACCCTAGAGGTCACCCATGCAGGGGTGGCACCTAGGTTTTGTCTCAAAGGCCCACTGCAACTGATTGAGAGTAGCCACTGTAGCTGGAGAAGCTGTGTTGAGAAGGATTCAGAGGCTGTCTGTGGGCTGGACCGTGACCCACGAGGGGAAAGAGGGGAAGTGGCGGTAGATGTAGCACATGTTTGCCATCCCTGACCTGGTCCCCCTTCATCAGACAGATGAGAAACCCGAGACCCAGAAAGGAAAAGACACTTGCCAAAGGGACTCAAGTCACCAGCAGCCAGGCTGGGTCAGGACTCAGACCTCCTGAGCCCAGCTCAGGCTTTCTCCCCGGCCTCACGCGACTCCTTCTGCCAAGAGAGTTCCAGTTTCCCTGAAGGCCCAGCGTCCCAGTGACACACAGCATGCCCTCTGCTGAACCCCGGCAACCACTGGGTCCCCGGGGGTCGGGACAGCCCGGCACCCTTCCCCTGTCACCTTCACAACTGGCTCCATCAGTGGCCACCCGGAAGCCGGGCCCGCAGTTAGGGAGGCAGCGGTAGGACCCCAGCAGGTTCACACAGCGCTGTCCCTCTTGGCAAGGATCGGCCTCCCAAGCGCACTCGTCCACATCTGTGGTGGGGGGACGGGGGCAGGGGCTGCATGAACACTTGTCCCCAGGTCCAGCCTACCCACACAGGCTTTGTCCTTAGGCCCAGAGGCCCCTGGCAGGAAGGTCCCCACCCCTCCTGCTAGCTCTGTCCATCATCTCGGCACCCCCAGACACACAGAGCCTCCTCTGAGGGGCCCGGAGGCCCTGGCCTGTAGCATCTGAAGTGAGGCTGCGATAATGCCCTTTGGGTGCCCCAAAGAGACTTGGCCACACCAGGCCCCGCTGGTGGGATGGAGGGACACAGGTGTGGGATCAGAGTCCAGACAGCATCTCAGGGTCAGATTTATCGTCCAGCAACTTCATCATGGGGGCAAGCAGGGCAAGCAGGCCAGATGGGTATCAGCTCACTTCCAAGCCCGGTGGACTGGAAATGCCCGCTGAGGGCTGGGAAAGCTTCTGAGGCCACGTCCAGGCTCAGCGGGTGTGCGTGCCGTGAGCACATGGTGGCCACATGCGTGTCTTTAGAGATCCCCATCGCCCCTCGGTACTTGAGCCTCTCCCCTCTGTGGCCCTCAAAATAAGAAGTTCTCAGTGGAACCCCTAGGTCCACGTCCCCTGAGGGATGTGCCCCCTGGCCAGGGTCCCAGCCCCGGAATCTCCCTGAGCACACCCGGGCCAGGTCCAAGACGAGCCTCTCCACCTGGGGCCCGCTCACCTCTGCAGGTTATTTCGTCCCTGGCCAGGGTGAAGCCAGCTGGGCAGGAGCAAGAGAAGCGGCCGGGCACATTGCGGCAGGAGTGGGCGCAGGGGCTGGGACTGCCCGAGCACTCGTCCCTGTCTGCGGGGTGGGGAGAGGTCCGGTGGTCTGTGCTCACGGGCCCTCCAGCCCTCCGTCCCTCCCAGGCTGAGGCCTCCCTCGTCCCTGCTGGGGTGGGGAGGCATGCTCACCCACGCAAAACTCTCCCTGGGTGTCCAGCTCAAAGCCCTCTGGGCAGCCGACTTCATTCTCTTCTGCTAGGCAAAGGGGACAGACCTTGAGGACACGAGGGCCCCAGTGCCCAAGGCGCCCGGGGATAGAGAGCCCAGGCCCTTGTGGGGGCCCTGGCAGGATCTGGCTGGGACAGTTGGGGGGTGTGGAGAGGGGACGGGGGCCTCACCAGCTTGCAGGGCCGTGGAGAGCTGGAAGCGCAGGGCCTTGGCCTCGGGGTCGAAGGCCGAGCTGATAGCGGAGGCCCGCAGGTGCTGCACCAGCTGGGGCTGGGGGCCCTGAGCCGCGTCGTACCGGATGCTGTGGTTGCCGCGCAGGAACGACAGGAGGCTGTCCTGCAGGAAGCTCTGCGTGGAGCCCACAAAGAGCCGGCCGGGCCCCGTCTGCACGTACTGCTCCTGGAAGTCCTGCAAGAGGCCGGCAGGGAGGACATCACGACGTCGACTTCCAAGGGGCGAGGGACCCTCCGCCCCCAGTGGGGATGCTGGGGTGCGGGCCTGGTGGGCCTTTCAGCTCTTCTTCCAACGAGCTGGGCACCCTCGAGCTGTCTGTGAAGCTGGGCCAGAGCGCCCTCCTGCCGTGGGGTTATTCCTCCCCTGGGCCCAGCCAGGCCACGCCCCAGACCCTGCTGGGGAGTCAGGAAGGAAAGTGGGCCCAGCTGCTCGGGGAGGGCTGGGGCAGGACATGCCACTCTCTCGCGCGCGCCCCATCTGCACACCCCAGGGCTCTCCCCACACCTGCACTTGCAGATCTGCGTCCGCCAGGCTCTCGGGGACGATGCCATTGACCACCACATCGAGGAGTAGGAAGCCATCGGGATCCAGGCCCCGGGCCACCTGGGTCATTGTGAGCAGCTCCCCTGCAATCCATCCCCACCCAGCCTGGAGTCACCTCGGGGGAGAGGCCCTGGGCTCAGACCTCAGCCCCACCTGGTCCACCTCGGGGAGACCCCCACTCACCTGTGGCAAACTCCACATGCGACTCCTGCTGGAAGCGGCCGCCCGTCAGGGAGTGGCCGTTCAGGGCATCTCCACTCTCTCTGGCCAGAGCCCAGTAGATGGGGGCGATGGCGACCAAAAGCACCCGCATCAGAGGCCCTGGACGGGGTGGACACAGAGGCTGGGTTAGAGCCAGACCCCGAGGGCAGCCGCTCTTCTACTCAAGGTCTCTCTGCAGCTCCCTACTGCCCCCAGGAGAGCTCAGCCCTTTGCCTCCGGACCCAGGCCTAGCCCGTGATCACCTGGGCCGGGAATTAGACCAGAAGGTGGGAAGCGGTGAAGACAAAAACTACCTCGCGGAGTAGTTGTGAAAATTAGCAAAATATATTTATACAAAGAAGTGCCTTTAATATTCAACTGAATTCAATAAATACTGAGGGCTACTGGGTCACCACAGAGCACGGGACTGCATCGACCATCACTACACACGCGCGGGACCAAGCAGAAAACCAACTGTCTCCTAAGTTACAGACACCTTCCAGAAGAGCCTGGAAGAGGGAGGGTCATTCTAAACCACTGACTTGGAAGAAAGAGCCCAGAAGTGCCCTGGACATGGATTCTCAGACCTTTTCCCACAATGCCCAGCCCTCCTCTCAGGCCAGGTGGGGTCTGGGACTGGGGAAGGGGCAAGGCTGTTTGCTTGGGGCCAGGGACGGTCCAGCTTCTCAGCCAAACTGCTGGCTCAGAAGAGGTACAAGAGGGCTGATGTTCACAGGAGCCAGCTGGGCCCCTGTCCCTGGGAGCAGAAACTTCTCGGCCTCTCCGTGCCTCTGCTTCCACTAAACAGAGCCAGGCACGCCCAGCCTGGAGCCAGATGCGTCTCCATGGTTCCTGCTCCTGAAGCTGGAAGAAGCAGCTACACCTGGGCAGTGTCTCACTTCACTCCCTCTCTGCCGACAGCCAGCCCGGAGTGACCCCCCTCCCCCAAGCCAGAGTCCCCTGACCCCTCACTGCTCACACAGTCTGTGGTCAAGGGCAGCTCTGGAGAGGCTGCTTTTAGCAAAGCCCCTGTCAACACTACCCTCTCCCTGCTCTGGACCCCCATGAGGGGATGCAGGACCCCCTGGGCAGGGTGAGACGGCAGGGTCCATCACAGCGGCGTCTGTAATGTCTCTCCAGAACATTCCATCTGCTTAGGACACACTATTTTATGAATCTGTTTGAAAGTGGACATTGCTTGGTTCTCTGGGCCTTCTAGCTTACTTTATTCTCCACGTTTCCCCTTTTCTGTCCCCTGCAGCCCGCATCCCTTACTCCTTGCTAGTGACCCCTTCACTTCGGTAGCAGCTCTTGCCTTAACAGTGGGAAAAAAAACCTCACATAGCAATCAGTCGTTTCCAAAGTCACAATCTGACCCTGCATTCACATAATACTGGTAATTTCGCACTCTCGGGCTGATCTTAAATGCAGTTATTTTGTTTGGTTGGGGGCTGTGGGGTGGGGAGGAGGTGGCCTGCACCTCGATCCACCTTGACTCAGCTCAGGTCGGAGGGTCCCCAGGCGCAGGAGGTGCTCTGGCCCCCACTTACCCACACTCGCGGGGATGTGGCTGATGCTGCTGCAGATGGTGGTGACCCCAGAACGTGCCTCCTGTTGCACGCTGGTGTTGAGGACAGCCATACCAAAGTTCTGCCCATTGATCACCCCAATCATGCTGCCCCGGCTCCCCCGGGGCTCCCCTGTGAGGAAGGAAGAGAACAAGAGTGACACTATCCACCTCTGTGCCCTCAGGGATATGCAGGTACTGTTTTCCATTTCATGAAGGAGTAAACCGAGGCTCAGAGAGGGGCAGTAACTTGCCCAAGGACACACAGCTAATGGGCGATGAACTCAACACTCAGGGGATCCTGGCTTCTAGACAGAAGGGAGACATTTAAGAGGAGCCCCACACAGGGACGGTACCAGCTTCTAATTCTGGCTCTGCCATCGCCTTCTTGAAAACCCGGGCAAGTCTGGCCCCCAAGCCACACCTGAGTTGGCTTATCTATAAAATGAGGACGTGGGACCACAGATGCACCAAAGACCTGTTGGGTTCTAAAATGCCAAGTGATGGGGGCGGGGGGCCTGGCACACTGGAGGAGGCACCTGAACGCTTCCCATTCCATCAGTGGCCCTGGCTCCAGCTGCGCTGCAGCTGGCCCAGCTGGGGTGGGTTGAATTCCTAGCAGCCGCCAGGCAGTCTGCTAGCAGATGCTCTTCAGCACTAACCAAATGGATTCTACAGGCACAGGCGGATGCTTCCTCTGGCTAATGGGCCAGCTGTCTCGTTTGGACAGATGGCAAGAGACAGAACCCAGCCTGACTCTCCACTCACCAGCCCTCAGGGGAAATTGACAACGAATTGCCAATGATCTGTCAAAAAACTAACATTCAACACTCCATTGCCAAGATCCTAAGTGGGTAGATTGGGGGCAGGTTAATTCTGGATTCCAGGAAGCAATGCCATTTCCTGCAGCCCTTAGCTGGGGTTTGATGAGATTTGATGCCCATCTGGGATGTCTCTCGTCAATACCTGCAGCTCTGGGATTTATGGGGGGGACAGGAAAAGGCAATGAACCTTCCCCTGGCCTTGTAATAACGGGGTAAGGAGGTGTCGGGAGCAGCAGATAAGAAGGCAGCAGCATGACCCTGGCAGTTTTAGAAGGGGACAGGAAATTGGAGGCCAGGAATGACAAGCCACTGGCAACCTTCTCAGACATGAGGTAACTCAGCAGCCTCTTGTCCCCCACAAGGCCAGGATGCCCCTCCCCAGACTTATGGGAAAGGAGGGAGAGAGTTAGGGGGCCTCAACGCCTTTGAATATCTTTTATGTAGCAATGTCCCTTGAAGGAATTTATCCTATAGAAATATTCAGTCCAGCACACAAAGATGTGCACCACAGGACAGTTTTTGGAGGGGAAACTGGGGAAAAAAACAACCCACAAACCTGTTGTTTATTTAATGAAGCCAACAGCAATTAAGTTTAAAACGTGTTCCTATGGGGCTTCCCTGGTGGTGCGGTGGTTGAGAGTCCGCCTGCCGATGCAGGGGACACGGGTTCGTGCCCCGGTCCAGGAAGACCCCGCATGCCGCGGAGCGGCTGGGCCCGTGAGCCACAGCCGCTGAGCCTGCGCGTCCGGAGCCTGTGCTCCACAACGGGAGAGGCCGCAACAGTGAGAGGCCCGCGTACGGCAAAAAAAACCAAAAAACAAAAACATGTTCCTATGGAATGGTATGAAATCATTACAAAAGGTGTGAGCTAGACTATTGTCCACGATCGAGTAAGAAACTATGGCAGGTTGTAAACACAACTTGTACACTTGACCTCATTTGTAGAAAGAAAAAAGTGTATCTCTTTACATTCAGAGAAAAAGTGTAGAAATATATACCCCAAATAATTCCCTGAGCTATTTCTAAATGAATTTCGAGAGCTAACTGATCATTACTTTTTTCTTCACACATTTAAAAAACTTATCTGGCCTTTCTACAATTAACATACACAAGGTACAAATTAGTTGTTTCCATTACAAAAGTAAGGATGCTGTTATGGGTTGAACTGTGTCCTCCTAAAAGGATGTGCTGAAGTCCTAACCCTCGGTACCTGAGCACGTGACCTTATTTGAATGTAGGGTCTGTACAGAGGTACCCATGTTAACGTGAGGTCATGAGGGTGGGCCCTAACCTAATATGACTGGTGTCCTTATATAAAGGGGAAATTTAGAGACAGACACGAGCACAGGGAGGATGCCACGTGATCATGAAGGCAGAGAGAGGGGTGACGCTTCTACAATCAAGGAACTCCAGCAAACTCCCAGAAGCTAGGGGAGCGGCCTGCAATAGATTCTCTATGATATATCTCAGAAGCAACCAACCCTGCTGGCACCTGGATCTTAGATTTTCACCCTCCGGAAATACAAGATCATATACTTCTGTTGTTTTAGGCCCCGCTGGGCAGGGAATCCCACCCCTGTCCACAAAGGTCTGGGCAGGGACGCTCCATACCTCTCACGGCCAGGAAGGCCCGGGCTGTGGCAGAGCCCAGGAGGTTGCGAGCAACGCACTCATATGCGCCCGCATCCCCAGCCTCCACTCGCTCCAGCCACAGGCTCCCATCCGTTAGGGTCCTGAGCCGCCGGCTGGTCCGCAAGGGCTGGCCCGCTAGCAGCCACTCCACCGTGGGCACCGGCTCTCCAGAGGCCTGGCACCGCAGGGCCACGGCATCCCCAGATCTCACTGTCACGTCTTGGGGCTTCACCTGGAACACCGGGGCACCTGTGGGAGGCCCAGGGCGGCTTTTAGGAACATCTTATTATTTTTGCATACAGGCACACCTTGGAGATACTGCGTGTTCAGTTCCAGACCTCCGCAATAGAGCAAATATCACAATAAAGTGAATCACGTGACATTTTTGGTTCCTAGAGCATATAAAAAGTATGTTTATACTGTAGTCTATTACGTGTGTAATAGCATTATGTTTAAAAATACAACCTATATATCTTAATTTAAAAACAGCTGATTGCGGGGCTTCCCTGGTTGCGCAGTGGTTGAGAGTCCGCCTGCCGATGCAGGGGACGCAGGTTCGTGCCCCGGTCCGGGAAGATCCCACATGCCGCGGAGCGGCTGGGCCTGTGAGCCATGGCTGCTGAGCCTGCGCGGCTGGAGCCTGTGCTCCGCAACGGGAGAGGCCGCAACAGTGAGAGGCCCGCGTACCGCAAAAAATAAAATAAATAAATAAATAAAAAGAGGTCTTTCCTGATCACCCCCCAAAATTGCCTGAACTTTGAATTACTCCACAACCATGCTCCGCTTCATTGATGGAAGATGGGAGTTTTATTTTAATTTTCAGAAGTTTGCCTTTAATTTTTAGAAGTTTGATAGCGATGTGTCTCAGTGCAGACATCTTTGGGTTTATCCTGTTTGAGTTTTCCTCAGCTCCTTGAATTTGTAGGTTTATGTATCTGGTGAAATTTTGGGGAATTTCAGCTCTTGTTTCTTTGATTACTTCTCACCTGTCTTTCTCCTTTCCTTCTGAGGCTCTAATGAATGAATGTGAGATCTTTTGGGGGTAGTCCCACAGATCGCTGAGGCCCTGTTCATTTTTCTCCCCAGTCTATTTTCTCTCT
The DNA here is from genome assembly GCF_003031525.2 of Neophocaena asiaeorientalis asiaeorientalis. Lineage (NCBI taxonomy): Eukaryota > Metazoa > Chordata > Mammalia > Artiodactyla > Phocoenidae > Neophocaena > Neophocaena asiaeorientalis. The sequence continues at coordinate 14,666,948 of NW_020175018.1, read as the reverse complement.
GTTGTTCAGACTAGTTAAATTCTACTGTTATATCTTCAAATTTGCTAATTCTTTCCTCTGTCCTCTTTGTACAATTACACCCATCCACTGAGCTTTCAATTTTGTTTATTATAAATTTAGTGCTAATTTGGTTCTTCTTTATATCAGTTTCCTTGCAGAGATCTACTTTTTCACGTTTAAGCATGTTCACAGTTGCTCACGGCCACTTTCATGCCCTTGTTGAGTTGAGATTTTCCTTGTTCTTGGTATGATGAATGAGTTTCAAGTGTATACTGAACAGTCTGAGTTGAAAGACTCTAGTTCTAGTTCTTTTGTTTTAACAGGCTGCCTTGGACGCTGCCACGGGAAGGAGGTGTGGCCTCATTATTTCCAGGTGAAGGTAGAAACCCCGCTTCCCCAGCTGGCCTCCACTGACACCCCAGAACAAGAAGGGGTGCTTTACCATCACTGGGCAGGCACAGAGTTCAGAGTTCACACTAGGCCTCCACGGATATCAGGCCCCCACGTGGCCTCATCTGACACCATTACCCCCTGCCCACCCCGCAGTGTGGGGAGAGGGGTGCCTCGGGACAGCAAGGAAAAGGCAGAAGTGCAGGTTTCCCACTTGGTCTTTGTTGATGGGTGTTTGGCTGGAATTGGGTGTTATTACCTAAGTTTTCTAGCTTGATACGCTGTCCTTTTTCTGGTCCTTTAGCAAGAAAGAGCAGACCTTTGTGGGGGGGGCCCTCATTTATTTTTCGTCTGAGCCCATTGGTATTTCCAGGTTGCTGGCTTCTCAAGCATCCTGCCCAGGATATATGAGGCAAAAAGAAAAACTAGGGATTTTGCTGCCATATCATCCCATAGGTCCCAAGATCCTTGGCCCATCCTTCTTTTCTCTACCTTTCAGAGTCTTTCAGTGTTTGTTTTCTATATAAAGTCTAGAGTTTTTAAGCTGTCCTTAGCAAGAGGCATAAGCAGAAGTGCCTCTAGTTCCATCTTGTCTGGAACCAGAAACCTCCCTCCCTCACCCCCATCCACGACAAAATCTCTCAACAAACTAGGTATAAAAGGGAACTTCCTCAACCTGTAAAGGGCAGCTATAAAAACCCATAGCTGACATCATACTCAGTAGTGTAAGACTGAATGCTCTCCTCCCGAAGCTGGCGACAAGGCAAGGTTGCCTGCTCTGGCCACTCCTATTCAACCTTGTGTCAGAGGGTCTAATCAATGCCATAGGCAACATAGAGAAATTAAAGGTATCCAGAGGGGAAAGGAAGAGGTAAAACCGCTCTACTCATAGAAGACATGTAGAAAATCCTAAGGAATCTGCCAAAAAATTACTAGAACTAAATATTAATTTAGCAAGGTTGCAGGATTTAAGATCGAGATAACGAAAATCAATTGTACTTCTATATATTAGCAATGAAAAATCCAAAAAAATCAAACTAAGAGAAGAATTCCCCTTACAATAGCGTCAAAAATCATGCAATACTTAGTAATCAATTTAACAAAAGTACAAGACTTGTACCCCGAAAGCTACAAAATATCACTGAGAGAAATGGAAAAGATCTAAATAAATGGTATAGAACAACTGGATATCCATATGCCAAAAAAAAAAAAGAGGAATTTAGATCTTTATCTCACACAAACATTAACTCAAATGGATTTGGCCTAAATATAAGAACAAAAACTGTAAAAATTACAGAAGACAATGTGACCTTAGGTTAAAAAAAGATTTTAAAAATATAACACAATCCATAAAATACTATCGGACTTCACCAAATTTTAACACTTTTGCTCTTCAAAGGCAAAATACAGGAAATGCAAATACAGGCCACAGACTGGGAGAAAATATTTGCAAATCATCTATCTGATAAAGGACTTGTATCCAGACTATGTAAATGACTCTTAGAACTCATTAATAAGACAATCCCATTTAAAAATGAGCAAAAGACCTCAATAGGCACTTAGCCAAAGAAGTCATATGAAAGAGTAATAAACACGTGAAAAGATGCTCGATATCATTAGTTATTAGGGAAATGCAAATTAAAACCACAGTGAGATACTGCTTTGTAACCACAAGGATGGCTAAAATTTAAAAGACTGACATTACCAAGTGTTGGCAAGGGTGTGGAGAAACCAAAACCTCATACACTACCGGAAGGAAAGTAAAACTGTACAGCCAGTTTGGTGATCTCTTAAAACGTGACCTATACAGTGATCAGGTCACCCAGCAATTAGACTCCCAGGAATCTCGAGAGAAAGAACATATATCCACACAAAGACGTATACACAGATGTTCACAGCAGCATTATTCACAAGAGCCAAAACCTAGAAACAATCTAAATGTCTAGTGACTGGGGAATGGATAAACATAATGTGGTCAATCCAGACAATGGAATACTATTGAGCAATGAAAGGGAACGATGTACTGACATACGCTATAACGTGGATGAACCCCCAAAACATCGGTAAGTGAAAGAAGTTGGAACCAAAAACTGCGCATGATTCCGTGTATGTGAAATTACCAGAAAAGGTACATCTATAGGGACAGAAGGCAGATCAGCAGTTGCCTGGGGCTGGAGGTGGGAACGGAGATTGACTACGAATGGGCAGAGGGAACTTGGAAATATTCTAAAAATGGGTTGTACAATGCTATACATTTATTAAGAATCACCAAACTGTATACTTATAATGGGTGGATTTTTTCACTTAAAAATTGTGGTAAAAAACATATAACATAAAATGCACCATCTTCCTCGTTTATAAGTGTGCAGTTCGGCAGTGTTAACTATTCGCACTGTTCTGCAAACACCACCTCCAACCATCTCCAGAACTCTTTCGTCTTGCCAAACTGAACCTATACCCATTAAACACTAATTCCCATTCCCCTCCCCCAGCCCCTGGCAACCAGCATTCTGCTGCCCGTCTCTGAGAACTTGACTACTCTAGGGACCTCATACAATTAGAATTATACAGTATTTGTCTTTTTGTGACTGGCTAATTTCACTTAACGTGACGTTCTCAAGCCTCATCCATGTTGTAGCATGTGACAGAGTTTCCTTCTTTTTTAAGGGTGAATAATACGAATGGGTGAATTTTATGGTATGTAAATTATGTCTCAATAAAGCTTTTTTTTTTTTAATTTTTTTTTGCGGTACGCGGGCCTCTCACTGCCGTGGCCTCTCCCGTTGCGCAGCACAGGCTCCGGACGCGCAGGCTCAGCGGCCATGGCTCCCGGGCCCAGCCGCTCCACGGCACGTGGGATCCTCCCGGACCTGGGCACGAACCCGCGTCCCCTGCATCGGCAGGCGGACTCTCAACCACTGCGCCACCAGGGAAGCCCTAAAGCTATTTTTTAAAAAGGCAAAATTCTGGACGGTGATTCCCTCGAGAGGGGGTAGAGACTGGAAGGGGGCATGATGCGGGGGGCGGGTCTGGGAACTGTTACTGTTCTATTTTCGGATCCGGGTGCAGGTAACCTGGGTGGGTTCATGTTATGAAAATTCATTGAGCTGTACTCTTGTGACATGTACCCTCCTCCTGTGTGTTAATCTTCAATGAAAAGTTTCATTAAGAATCCTTATTTATTCCTGTTTTGTAAATAAGTTCATTTGTATCGTTATTTTAGATTCCACATATAAGCAATATCATATGATATTTGTCTTTCTCTGTCTAACTTACTTCACTCAGTATGACAGTCTCTGGGTTCATCCATGTTGCTGCAAATGGCATTATTTCATTCTGGCAGGGGGAGGGATAAATTGGGAGACTCGGACTGACATATACACAGTACTATATATAAAATAGATAACTGATAAGGACCTACTGTGTAGCACAGGGAACTCAATACTCTGTAATGACCTATATGGGAATAGAATCTAAAAAAGAGTGGAGATATATATATACATATGTATAACTGATTCACTTTGCTGTATGGCAGAAACTAACAACATTGTAAATCAATGATACTCCAATAAAATTTTTTTTAATCCCTATTTAGACTTATTGTGAGCTATAACCTGCTTGGCAAACACAGGAGCTGTCACTATGATCTCAATGACAGTTTTGAGTTCTGAATAAACAGGTCCCCCAGGCCTGGCTGTTGGGTCCCCAGTACTCACCAGCCCCTAATTCCCATTCCACATTGGGGAGACAGTTCATGGGACTTCAACTGTGTGTTCTGAACAAAGATTCAGAATGGCCCTCCTTTCCCATCACACAGCCTGGGCGGTGGCAGCCACAGCCTCGGCACAGCTGCCCCCTGGGCGCCCACCTCCCTGGGTTCCCACCTCACCTGGTCCCCACCCAGGGCCCAGGAAAGGTGGGGCCGAGACTCACTCTGCAGCACAAGGACCACCACTTTCTCCACCGCGCCCAGCTCATTCTCCGCCAGGCACTGGTATTGTCCCGCGTCGTCCTTCTGTGGGTGGGCATGGGAGCAGGGGCGTGGCATTCAGGAGAGGAGGACGAGGGGGCGGGGAGCATCTGGGGACAGCTGGGCACAGACAGGGGCACCTGGAGCAAGACCCATCTAACCAGGAGGAGCTTAGAGCATAAACCAGCCAGGGGCCCGCAGACTCCACCAGAGGGGCTTCCATGGCTGCTTGTCAATAGAATCCAAAGAGAATCCAGCCCCTTTCACCCCTGGAACCTGGGGTGGTGACAACTCATTGCTCTAAGGGGAGCTACATGCTGCAGAAGCATGATTTAGATCCACCTCTTCCAAATTGTGTCCGTTAAAGTATTATGACTCCATGGCACATTATTAGGAATCCCTTAGAAAACGGGTTTTGTGTTGGAGCAAGTTTGGGAAACACTGAGGTAGACGAGAACAGGTTTCAGCACTGCAGGCTCCCTGGGGCTTTTATTGTGCGAGCGGGCACTTCCAGTCTTCCAGAGGGGGAGGGTTTGCAGCACTTCCTGGCCTTGGTGATAGGGAAGTTTCTTCCCAGGATATCCACGACCATGGCAGTGATGCAACTCAGGAAGAATGCTGGCTCAGATTCGATTCCAGGGGCAGCACCACCATGAGATGGAGCTGGGGCAGCCTGAGGCCACTGTCCACGCCCAGAAGATAATATCCCGGAGGCCACTCCCAAGGGACTGTCAGCGGGCAGCACGGCATGCAATTAAGAGTATATATTTGGGCATCAGTCCGAGATGGGACCGAATCCGGGCTCCACTGTTCACCATGTCTCTGGAGCCTCAGTTTCCCCATCTCTAAAACGGGGATAATAACGATAAGATTGTTGTAAGCATCAAAGGAAATCATGCTCCCTAAATGCGAGGCACGGTGCCTGGTCCACAGCAAATACTCAGGTCACGGCAACCCTTACTGCTGCTGCTGCCGCTGCTGCCTTTACCAGTCTGAGACAGGCTCCAAGATGGGCAAGATCAAGGACCCCTAAGATGAGTCCTTGACATCATCGAACTGTGGAATTCTGCAGGGCCACTGGGACTTGGGACACAGAAGGGAAGGTAAGCAGGGGCTGCCCCCGAGCTCAAGGCTTTGGAAATGGCGTGGAGTAGGAATCAGGAGACCTGGGCTGGGGTCCTGCCTCAGGTGCTTACTGGCTGTGGGCCTCTCTGACCCTCAGTGTCTTCATCTGTAAAATGAGGCACTCTTATCCGCTTACTCTGCTCCATGGGGTTGTTATTAGTAACATATATTGGCATTACTGAGGGACCAATCACTCTTAAGTACCTGGTGTGGGTCATCTCACTGATTTCTCACTATAAATCTATGAGGTAGAACAATTATTAGCCCCATTGAATGAATGAGGTAATCGAGGCACAGAGAAGTTAAGCCACTGGCTGGAGGTCACCCTAGTTAGTCAGGCGAGGATCTCTGGGTTACAGGCAGGAAAATGCTTTGTAGACTGTAGAGGGTGGTGCCAACCTAAAGAACCGTCTTGGATAATCAGACAAAGTGGAGGGTTGTCCCAGGTGGCCCCAGCCCAGGCCCCGCCTTGCCTCGGTCCTCCGGATGGTCAACGAGCCATTCTGCAGCCTGTGCCGGAGCCGGCTTCCCTGCAGCAGAAGGCCATCTTTGATCCAGTGGATGTTGGGTGCTGGGTCTCCACGGACCACACAGTCCAGCCGGACGCTGCCCCCAACGGGTTCCACCAGGTAGGAAAAAGCCTCCCCTTGTAGGACAGGAGCCTCTGCACAAGGTGACAGTGGACAAGGAGTGAGAAAGGAGGTTTCCTTCAGGCTAAAATTCCCATAAATCCGTCCCCAAAAGCTTGCCAGACAGACCCCAGGAACCTATAGAGGCTCCTGCTGGCTCAGCACAGCTGTGTAGAGTCAATACATCTGGGATGGCATACAGCTTCCATGTCGCAGGTCAAGTGAACTAGACTGGCAGTGGCTGCCAGGAACACTGTGCTGAGAAGGATTTGAAGTTGAGTGGGAATAGTGCTATGATTGATTAGTGATGCCTGAGACAGGCACAGGAGGGGAGAAAGTGTATGAGTGTCATATACTCGCGCTCAGAGACGGATTAGCCCAGCGGCAGGGTACTTTGGAAAACAAGGACTACACAATCATTAGGACACCTCTGTTGGACACAGCAACACTAAGACATCCCTGATTCTCATTTCATGCAACTCTTAAACCACTCTTGGATGCCCTGTGCTGGTTTTCATCCCTGCCGGTTTCCTGAGGTTGAATCTACCAACAGTACAGTTGAATCCTGGTGCCTTGGGCAGCTCATTCCCCTCCGTCGAGCCCCACCCTCCCATCCTAAAGTTGGACATACAAGTCACAGTGACATGAGGGTTACTGTGCAGGGCTGTGGGGGGCAGGGCTGTGGGGAGCAACCGGCAGGCTGGCGAGATTCACGCATTGTTTGCCAGGGTACCTTGGCCCCCATCCCCCTCCCGCATTGACACCATCCAGCTGAGGGCAGTGCTTCAGGCCGGTGAGTCAGATCTCAGTTCTCCCTACAGCTAGTCATCTGGGGAGGGTAAAAAATACTGATGTCGAGGCCTCACCTTCACTGAGTCGGGGGTAGAATCTGGGCCTCGGTATTTTATAGTCCCCCAGGAGATCCTAATGCCCAGCCAGGGTGGAGAGGTACTAGTTCAGAGATTAGGAGGCCAGTTTCTTAGAAAAACCACTAGGTTGGGTCAGCAGAGGTCTGGAGAAAGACCACGTGGTCACTCCCTACCCTTCACGTGAACGAAACTGACGGCCTGCACTCGGTCCACTCTGTTCTCGGCCCAGCACACGTAGGTCCCGCTGTCCTCTCTGGTGACTGCCATCCGCTGCAGTGTGCTGCCCCCGTCCTGCTCGGACACCCCCTCTGTGGCAGAGAAAGAGACGCCCCAGGGGGCTCTGAGCTCAGGGTGCCAGGGACCTCCTGCCCTGAACACTTAACTCAGGCCTCAGTATCCAACAGGTGCTTCATAAAGGCACAAAGCATCCCCTCCCTGCTGGAAGCCTAAGCAAGTGGGATGCTGTCGTGGCAGGCACAGGATCAGATGACGAGGATGAGGTTGAAGACCTGCCTTTTCTCATTTTTAAGTCCACACCGTGAGTATGAGTGGCCAAGGGTAGGTCTTCAGGGGCCTATTAACATGTGGCACTTATAGAGATATTGTCACGAGTTACATATAGATGGATGCTATATTTTTAAATTAATTTTTAGGGGGGCTGTACCACACTGCATGAGGGATCTTATTTCCCTGACCAGGAATCGAACCCGTGCCCCCTGCAGTGGAAGCGCAGAGTCCTAACCACTGGACCTCCAGGGAAGTCCCTAGATGGATGCTATTAACAGCCTTTGTTTTCCCTGTAATCCTCAGACAATGCCCCTACACCAGGAATAAGGACAAGTGCTACACAGATGGGGCATTTACTTGGGCGAGGCCTTGCCAAGGCCCCAGGACCCCTGTTATCTCTATTTCAAGATGAAGAGCTGGCCTCAGAGAGGCTGAATCTCTCTCCTGATCTCTCTGCCCAGGAAGCAGTGAGGCTCAGGCAAAGCCTTCTGCACAGGTGTGTAAAGGTGGAGCACTCGTTTCCCAGCACCTGGACTTGGGTACAGGAGGATGTGAAAATATCACTTTGCAATGGAGGAGACTTAGCAGCTCATCCATTCGGCAGACATTTACTGAGTACCTACTATATACACCACAGGGCCTGTGCAGGCCTTGGACCTCCCTAAACGTCACTGGGGACCCAGGTGAGAGGAGAGAGCCCCCCATGAATGGAGTGTGTTGGGGGGCCCACAATGGGAGCAGCAGCGCTAGGCTGGAGCACAGGCCCCTCTCCTGGCCCTGAGGTCTCCAGGCTTGAGTCTTTTTCACAGGTGGCTTCTTGCTGGGTCTGACGTGTGACTGGTCACATAGGGCCACATGTGTGTTTGCCCTGTGCTCCAACGCAGGGCCAAGTCTGGAGACCCAGAACCCACAGGCTGACTGGTACCGTCTTCCTCTTCACCGGGTTGGGTCACCCCACCCCGCCCACCCTCTTCAACCTCCCAGCGTCCTGGGTCTCTGTCCCACCTGCCCCCAGCAGGCCCAGACCTGTGACCGGTTGGTTGTTGACAGTCCAGCCTATTCGGGGCGTAGGGCTGCCACGGGCCGCACAGTGAAGCCACAGCCTGTCCCCAAGGTTCAGGCTGCGGTCCCCAGGCAGGCTGGTGAAGACAGGCGGTGCCAAGATGGCGAGGTGCATGCGACGGCGGGCGCGGCCCACGGCATTCTCGGCCGTGCAGGTGTAGGTGCCAGCATCCTGGCTCTGTGGGCAAAGGGAGGGGTCAGCCTGAGAACTGCCCCCATCCCAACATGGGCCAGAATGCCCCCGCGGACCTGCTCCCTGGCAGGTTCCCGTGGACCATCCAGCCCAGAGAGGCAAAGTGACTTGCCCAAGGTCACACAGCTAGCAAACAGCTCGGCTTCACCACTGCACCTCCCTGCAGCCTTCCTACGGCTATGCGCTTTGATGAAATACAATTTATATTTTAAGGCAGTACCAGAAAAATTAAACACGAAATTCTCTGTCTTTCTGGGCCTCCTCCTTCCATCCCTAACGTGCGGTGTGTACCTGCATTACACATTAACCAGAGCTCCTCAAGGACGGGTGCGCCTGCTCAGCGGTAAAGATCTTTTTTTTTTCCTTTCCTCTGACGCCAGCAATGTAACTTCTTAAAAGAATAGCGTTCCTTCCCAGCTCTGTAAGGGGTCATGGTGACTCGCTGTTCACTTTGTACCTCTTACCCGGACTGTGTGTCTTTGGTGAACTTTATGTAAAATAAGAGTATGTCATTCTGATGTATGATTCTTTGTCTTGAAAAGGTATGTGACCGTGCCTTTACTTCTAACAGGTCTCCCCGGTTATAATCCTCAGCTTGGCTCCAAAAAATTCCCTTTTTTTCCTTCTTAATTTGATTGTTAATTGAATTTTCAGCCTTCATAATCTAAGCCTGACCACACGTTTGTAACAGTCACCATTTATTAAGCACCTCCTATGTGCTCAGAACGGAACCTGCACTCCGCTCACCTGTGCTCACCTCATCCATCATCCCTGAGGCGGGCCCTGCTTTCAGTGCCTTCTCCGAGAGGAGAAGTTCTGTGGTGCATCCCAGCAGGGCACTGCACATCTGGCTCCCTGTGTGGCAGGATCCCCACCCCCATGGCCCCCTTGAGATGTGCCCACCCAGCAGCCACCCCTCCATCTGGACAGCGACTTCTTTTGTAATTACACCCATACCTGTAGCTCAGGTTGAGAACATTTGAGGCAGTCTGGGGACACAAAGTCATCGCCACGCTCCCCCCTCCCTCTCTTCCAGGGCTCCTTCCCTCCCCCAGGGACTAGCCATAGAGGTCCTGATTCAAATCTTGGCTCTGCCTCTTGGCAATAGCATGTCTTCAAAACTTGGGTACACTCTGAACCTCGGTTTCCTCATCTGTAGCTAAGGTGATAACACCTACTTCCCCAGGCTCCTCAGCACAGAGCATGGCACTCGGGGGGTGCTCAGCACAGAACATGGCACACACGGGGTGCTCAGCAGGTGTTTGCCGCTCCTGCTGTTACTATTATTCCCCTCTGCTCCCTGGGGCCAGGCCCTCACCTCTGAGTTCTTCACCAGCAGCCCTCCGGAAGGCTGGATGGTGAACTTCCCCTCAGCTCCAGACACAGGCTGGCCATCCTTTTCCCAGGTGATGTCGGGCTCAGGACTGCCGCTGGCCGTGCAGGGCAAGAGGGCGTGGGAGCCTTCGATGGCGGACAGGTCGGGAAGGCCAGTCTCGATCACAGGCGGGACTGTGGGCATAGGGAGGTCCCCTCGGTGACTGGGCCGGGCTGGGGTGGGCTGGGGTGGGCCATCCCTGCCCCAGTGCCCTTGGCACTTGACACACCCTCAGCCCCTTCCTCCATCCCTGTCTGCTGCCCCCACCGGCCCCTGGTCATAGGCCCCATGGTCTGGATAACCTGGGGACTCTCTGGAGTTTGGTGAAGAAGCTGTGACAGAGTGACCCATTCACCCACATGCACACACAGTGACTAAAGGGACGGAAATGGCTGTTGCTACTGGAAAGCCAAAATGAACAAAGAATGACCAGACTAGTTTCCCAGGAGGGACCAGAGGAGGCAGAGGGGACCCTGGAGTTACCGTCTGAAGCCAGACCTTGGGTGCAAAATGGGAGCCGTTTTTTTCTTGAATTCCTTCTAGAACCACAAGCCGTGCTGGAGTAGGGGTGGACGTGGGGACATGCCCCGCCCGGGACCAGGGCTGGGCAGAGAAGGGAGGGGCTCTCAGGAGCCTCAAAGCCCCTAGCTCGCTGGGGTCCACTTCAGACCCACCCACACCCCCGGGGCCCACCTTGCACCACCAGCCGAGTCCTCCCCAGGGCACTGCCTGCGCTGTTCTGGGCGACGCAGAAATAGTTCCCAGCATCCTCTGGGCTGACACGGATAATCCGCAGCTCTCCGTTGGTTAGGACCTGGGTGTTCACCCCTGGATTTGGCGGGAAGGAATTGGGGGCCGGTCGCTGGGGCGACAGGACCCCCGAGGAGGGCAGGAAGGCTGCTTGGGCTGTCCTGTCTGACCGGCCAAGTGACCTGCTGTGGCCACAGGGTGACGAGGGGGCAGAGCGAGCACGGAAGCCGGACCCAACCTCCCAGCCCAGGCACCAAGTGCTCAGGCAGAATCAAGGGCTCTGGGGTGGTGAGGGGAGACGGGAGGGCAGGAGGTGAAGCGGCGGCAGGAAGGAGGACCGCAGGTTCATACTGTCATCCTCCCACCCACGCTGGCTGCCAAGGAGACTCACCTGCAGGGATGGTGAGCCCCTCCTTCTGCCAGGTGATGCTCGGCCGGGGGATGCCCGAGGCCTCGCAGGGCAGCAGCACCTCCTCCTCTGCTACCGCCCAGACCACGCTGGGTAGTGGCTTTACCACGGGGGAGGCTGCAAAGGAACAGGGCTGCAGAGGTCCCTGGGGACACCGTTAACACCCAGGCCTCTCCAACCAGGGGCCGTCTGAGCACCGGAGAGAGAGGCTGCTAAAGGGAACAAGGGGTTCCAGAAATGTCGGAAAGGAGGACACAGGTGGGCTCTTTCTTTTCTCCCAAAGAATCCTCTAGTCCTCCGCCGGCTTCCCTGCCCCAAGAGCCACGGCTGTCTGGCCTCAGGGATGCTTACCTTGCACAGTGAGGACCACGTGCTTGTGGGCCACGCCCGCGGAGCTGCGGGCCGTGCAGGTGTATCGGCTGGCATGGATGGGGAGGGCCTGCCTGATCTCCAGGGCACCTGTGGACGGGAACAGGGCACAGAGAGGGGTGAGGGGGCCTGGGATAGATGTCCCAGGGGTGAAGCCGGCAGGGCTCTTACACACCCAACCCTGGTGTCTCTGTTACAGGCCACTCAATCTACCTCCCTGCCCATTTGTAAGCAGCACGGGGGAACCTGGGCCTGCCTCTGCTCCCAGCTCAGACCATTACCGTAGGCAAATCCCTTCTACTCTCTGGTACTTCTAGTCTCTGGGACAGGTATACAATGAGCAATCAGACAGGATGATCTCTAGACCCTTCTGGCTGTGATGTGCCAGGATCTGCCACTGCCCGGCCTGGAATCCCTGGACCGCACGCGCCTGGTTCCACGGGCCCTCACCCTGCTATCCTTGCTGCACTCTGCTCAAAACTTGCCTCTTCCAGGAAGCCTCCCTGGATTGCTGCCTCCTCTGTCCTCCCTTTGCCCTCTCTCCCTCAGCCTTGGCTGCTCAATGAATACCATTTTAACCTTCCCAGACCACAGGCTGCAAGTCAGGCAAGGTGGTTTCTAAACCATCCCCCGTAGACCCCTGAGGGCCTGCTGAGGGGGCAAAGGGAGCGAGGCCCACCTGACTCTGGACCACCCCACAGCCCCCACCCCAGCCTCAGACGGAACCAGAACCTAGCTTCTCTCACGTGTTGGGCTTCCACATAACCACTTGTCAGAAGGAAGGGTTCTATTGCTTTGGAAGTGTTTGAAAACCACAGATCCAGCCAGTGGTTCACAGACTTTAGGATTTCACTAACCAACCGACTAAAAAATACATTTAATTTAGAGAATACCCATAAAGTTGCCAGCTTTTTCTCTTAATAAGCAAAGACACTTAAAAAATTACCATGTACTATCACCTTAATTTCATAAAAGAAAGGCACTTTCAACACCAAATTATTAAGAAAAGCATTATTTCAGAATAAAGGGCGATCCTTCCAATGAGCTAAAGCTAGCTTTATGAAAACTCTCACGTAGCTATTATTTTTCTCATTCTGCCATAAGGAGCACCAACTTACCAACTAGCATCAGGGACTGACTGATGGATATCAATGCTCTAGTGCGTGGATGGGGATACTGCGGCCTGGGGGGTGGGGCGCGAGGGGGTTCTCCCAGGTCACACAGTGAAGGAATGGCAGAGCCAGGCCAGAACTTTCCATCTTCTCAACCGCCAGGCCCCAGCGGGCTGCTTTCACAGCCTCTGCCCAATGCCCCTTAGTGTCCCCTCAGCAGCAGGTCCACGTGGCTCACCCTTACTTACCCGAAGGTGACACACGGTAGCCGTTCCCCCGCAACCCCAGCTGGGTGCCTGCTTTGCTCCAGGACACAACTGGGGCTGGCACCCCTGTGCTGTGGCACGTAAGGACCACGGGCGCCATCATGGTCACGGTGAAGTCTGTCTGGTCGTCGGCAATGGTGGGAGGCACTGAAATGCAAGGCAAGGCTTAAGGCCCTGCTGAGGTCCCCTGGGGAACACACAGCCACGGGGCCAGGTGGACGAGAAGGATAAACAGACTAAGACACAAGGTGACATCAGTGACGAAGCTCCAGGGAGGGAGGTGCAGCAGTCACATTTCCTCACTCAGATGTGTTTTGCTGGGCGTGTGGGATAGTTATGAACTGCTTTCTATAGACACCAGCCAGGTATCTCAGGGAGCGTTTCAAAAGACAAGTGGGCTTGGTGGGGGCACAGAGTGAGGGAGGCCAGAGAAGGTCTCTGGGGTATGCGGCATTTAACCTGAGATCTGAAGGAAGAGCAGATATTGCCTGGGTGAAGGGAAAAGTGTTCAGCAGAGGGAACAGCATGTGCAAAGGCCCCGAGGTAAGGAACAAAAAGTTGAGAGGCATGAATGCAACCCAGAGTGAGGCAGGCCATGGGGTGAGCTGAACCTGGGGGGTCAGCAGGGCTGACCTTCTGGGCCCAGGTGACACCATGCATTCTATCCTGAGGGCAGTGGGCAGCCACGGTGGGAGGGATTTTAACTGGGGTGATGACAAGGTCAGATTTGGGTTCAGAACATTCTGGACTTGGGAGAGGCCTCGCCTACGAGCTCCCACAGGCCAGGAACTGTGCTGGAGTTGGGCTATATCAGTGTGGGAGGGCAGGATCAGAGAGGGCTTCCTGGAGGCGGTGACCCGGGAAGCACAGAAAGGCTCAGAGGGAAGCCGTGCAGGTCCCTGGAGGCAGAGAGAGCGCCCAGGAGAGGGAGGCACTGTCCCCATCCCGGCCTCCTCATCTACCCTCGCTGTGAACAGTCACTCCTGAGTGTGAACTCACCGTGAACCGTCACCCAGTAGAGCCTGTGGGCCTCGCCCAGTTCATTGCTCGCCACACACTCAAACTGGGCTGAATCCTGAGGGCTGGGGGCTGTGAGGAGCAAGGCGTTGGAGGGCAGGAGCCTGGACAGACAGACGGATGGTTGTCTGCTAAGTGACTGGCCAGGCTGACCTGAAACCAGCCAGCGTGGCCTCCCTACCCGGGGAATTTGGAGGCGAGGGATGTGTTTCATGACTATTTTCCCTTCCTGTAACCGGCCCGCGGCCTCGACTCTAGAAGTTTCTCCTAGAATTTTCTACCTCCCAAGGTCTACCTGTTCAGTTTGTGGGCAATTTTAATGTTTGCCTCTGGGTTTCTCCATAATCCTAAAAATTTTCTACAGTCACCACCTATGATAACTTCTGCAATAGTAACCATATCCAAAGCCCCGATCAGAACTGCTCGTGTTCACTGAGCACCTGCTTAGTCACAAAGCTCCACGATGATCTGGCCCCTCACACAACACATATTTGGTGAATTAATTGGTGAACTGACCTCTTAATACTCCCAGGGATCATTTCAGGGTCAGCTGCATTTGAGAAATGGGGAGACCGAGGCTCCTGCAGGAGCCATGGGTCCGGGCTCAACCGGCATGAACTTGGGCTTCTACGTGGGTTCTTAAATAGTGACTCAAGTGGTTGCAAAGGCCATATATTTTCCATTTGGCTGTATGTCCCAAATGTCCCCACCTCCGACCAGGTAGTGTAAAGACCCTCCTGGCCCCTTGAAGTCAGGACACAAGTTCTGGTGCTGGCTTTGGTGAGACCCAAGCACGCCCCTGCCTCAGTTCTGGCCTGGCTCCCCTTCTCTGAGACGGGCACGCCCTTCCCCACCCCAGGCATCTCATGATGTTCCCAGAAGGACCAGCTCGGTACCGGTAGGCTCCCTGCTGCAGGCGGAAGTCCAGCTTCTGTCCATCCTTCCACCAGACCACAAGGGGCTTGGGAGAGCCTCTGGCCTCACAGGGCAGTGAGGCGGCAGTGTCAGCAATCAGGGTCAGGTTGGAGGGGCCGGGGGTGATGGCTGGAGGCTCTGGGGAGAGAACAGTGATCAGGAGACGGGGTGTGGGGTGGGGGCAGGGCAGGGGTCTCTAAGGTAAAGCCCAGGAGCAGGAGATACTCCAACCACCTCCAGCCCATCCCCGAGGAAGCAGGGGCGAGGAGGCAGGAGAAACTCCCCTAGCGGATCTTCCAACGGGCTCCCAAAGCTGGGGCTATGGGGCCTTTGACCACCCCTGAGGCTGGCATCCCCCTAACTACACCTCCTTGAATGGGGCCTCCAGGGCGCAACTCCCCGGCAGCCCCACCCGAGGCCAGGGCCCAGCAGCGCAGCCTCCACCAAGGTGATCGATGGGATTGAAGAGCTCAGTGATTCTGAGTGTTCTACAGCTCGTGCATGTTTTCTCATTCAGTAGAATAGCATAGTAGTGAGTTATATAATGTATGCATAAAGATAAATATGCATCTTTTTTTTTTTTTTTTTTTTTGCGGCACGCGGGCCTCTCACTGTTGTGGCCTCTCCCGTTGCGGACGCGCAGGCTCAGCGGCCATGGCTCACGGGCCCAGCCGCTCCGCGGCATGTGGGATCCTCCCGGACCGGGGCACGAACCCACGTCCCCTGCATCGGCAGGCGGACCCTCAACCACTGCGCCACCAGGGAAGCCCCCATATGCATCTTGGAGTGTACAGGCTCAAAACATTTTATTAATAGGATTCATGGTCAAAAGCATTTGGAGATCGCTGCTCTCGGCTCCTGACAGCTAAGATGAACCAGAAACTAAGCAGGACCCGGTCCAGACAGGGGGTGGATGCTGAAGGCAAAAACAACACACCTTCCCTCCTCTACCTACCGAAGACCCGGAGGTCACGGCCCTGCCGATCGGAACCTGCGGCGTTGGACGCCAGGCAGAGGTAGTGGCCGGCATCCTGGGCGAGGACTGGCTGGATCCTCAGGGAACCCTCAGGCAGAACCTGAAACCTGGAACACAGGGAGGGGTTGCCATGGACACCGGCAGACCAGCAAGTCCCTGGGGAGGAGCTGGACTCCTGGCGGTGTCTCCAGCAAGACCCTCCCCTTGGTCTCTGGCTTTCTGAGCAAGAGGATCCTGCATCTGTGAGGCCAAGATCGGTGGGGGCGGGGCGTGGGGCCACAGCCTTGGGCAGCAATCTGCACCACAACCCACTATCAGAGAGGGTGAGAGGGGCTGCTTCGTGCCTCCCGTGCTCCCACCTGGGCCCAGCCTCCCCCCAAGAGCCAGAGGGCAGTGGTACCCCAACCCTTTCTGAGAACAGCCCCTCGATTAGGTCGGAAAACTGCCCTTTCCCAGGGGCCAGGTCTGTACCGTGTGACCCCGCCCCTGGCCACAGCCGGTTGGACAGGGAATGAACACATCATGCAGGCTGAGCCTATGGAATTCTCTGCCCTGGGAATTTGGAACTGGGGTCTGCAGGTTGTGTGAACACAGCAGCTATAACTTGGCCGGGTGCGGGGGGTGGGGGGGGGAGGTGTGTGTGGGGAGCCGTTCTGCCACGTTCTTAGAGAAAGAAGGTGTAGAAAATTGGTCTGAGAGAGAGAGAGGCACGAAGCCCTCACACACAGAAACAGAGACTAGCAACCAAGAGTCAAAACTAGACAGACAGACAGACAGCCACCAGGGGTTCTCATGCCCTTAACGAATGGGCATGTATGTCCGTGGGTTCTGAGAAGACCCATGTCCTTTCTGCTCCAACTGCCCAGGTGGCCTTCCGTTTACAACCCGTAAAGAGGTACCTGAGCCCCTCCCTGATGCCCTCCCCTACCAGCTCCCACCTGGGGCTCTGAGGATCCAGAGGGATGCCGTCCTTCCGCCAGTTCACAAGGGGTGGGGGGGCACCGTCTGCCTTGCAGGGCAGCAGAGCCGTCTGGTTCACGGAGGCGTTCACTGCAGGTGGTCCCGGCTGGATGGTGGGCACCGCTGGAGGAGAGGCACAGAGGGGGCGGGTGCTGGGACCCTGTCGCTCTCAGGGAGGGGGGGCAGGGCGGGTGGGGTGGGGCCACTCACTGTGGACCTCCACGTGGAAGGCCACACTGGTGCTGCCTGCAGCATTGCGGGCTGTGCAGCTGTAGTTGCCACTGTCGGCCGTGCTCAGGGCCTGCAGCTGGAGGAACCTGCCCTGCTCTGGGAACTGGGTGTGGGCATCTGCCTGTAGAGACCCCCAGGGTGGAGAGACCCTCATCAGTGCTGGGCCGGGCGGGGCCAGCCCCCCACACACCAGGACCAAGGAACCAGCGGGGCCGGAGAGTGGTCTCTGCCCCATTCATTCTGGGCCGGCCTGCAGCCCCTGAACGGATGCCCAGCTGAGGACTTTCTGGGGAAACAGGCTCCTTTGGGAGGGAAAGAGCATCTTCCCTGGAGCTCTGCCTGTCGGGCATGTTGCAGGGGGGACCCATGCTCACACTAGGAGCTGGAGCTTCCACCAGATCTACAATCCTTGGGTCCACAGCAGCAAATTGGCCCCATGTCAGGGGTGAGCGCACAGAACCGCAGTAACTGGCCCCAGGCCACACAGCCACTAAGCATAGCTCAAAGGTACAGCACAGATGTGCATTAGAAGCCCTGGGGTGCAAATCTTAGCCTTGCCTCGGTGTCCCCATCCACAGTATGGGGGTGACAATAGTAACAGGGGTGGAAAACGTCAGGAGAGCAGGGATGCAAAGGGCTGGCACAGAATAGGCCCTCGGCACCTGGGATCGAGTCTGGTCAGGGTCTGGGGCCTGAGAGGAACAGAAAGCAGTGCCCCTGGGCCCCCAGCCTGGCACCCACCTGCAGCAGGATGCCCTCACGGTGCCACTCAATCTCCGGCGCGGGATCTGCCTCCACCGAGCACTCTAGAACCAGCTGTCCCGGGGCCAGGCCGACCACAAAGCGGGGGCCTCGGGGCCCAATGACATTTGGGGGGGCTGGTGAGGTGGGTAGGGAGGACGTGAGAGAGGGACCCACCCCTGCAGGTCCCATCCTGCCTCCCTCTCCTGCCCCCACTCCGGCAGCCCCCTACCTTGAACTCTGACCCGGAAGCTCTTCTCGACTTCACCAGCAGGGCTGTGGGCCAGGCAAGTGTACAGCCCAGCGTCACCCACCTGGGGATGGGGCAGGGTGAGCGGCTACCTCCGGCCCCACCCCGCCCACCTCCTGATCTGGTTTCCCTCCTACACAGCTGAGGACCCAGGATTTCGCCTCAGGCCTGCTGAGTCAGCCATCCTGCCTTTCCCACCAACCCCTTCTCCTCTCTGGGATGTTTCTTCCCTATTACTGGCTCACCCTTGCTTTAGGGCTAGGGCAGAGTCTGCCTCCTCCAGGGAGTCCCCCTTGACTGTACCAGTTCTTTTCTGGTGGGGTTAGGGATTTATCTGGTTTCTGCATCAGCCTTGGGTCTGACCTGACTGGGAGCTCCCAAGGGCATGGCCCGGGGCCGGGGTGGGGGGGTCCTCTTCACATCCTCATACCCCGAATAAAAGTGGAGCTTGGGCAAACCCCGCCAAGTGCCACTGGGTCCCGCCCCTCCCCTCCCCAGCTTCGTGCCACAGCAGGCGGGGCAGCAGCACCTGCACGCCCTCCACCCGGAGCCCCCGCCCGGCCCTCTTGCTGTCCTTCGGCCTGTTCAGGGCCTGCCCATCCTTGTGCCATGTGATGCTGGGTTGGGGGGTGCCCCGGGCGTCACAGAGGAGCTCCAAGGGGGTACCGGGGGTCAGCAACAGCTCTGCAGGCTGGCCTGAGTCCTCGATGTGGGGGGGATCTGCAAGACACCCCACCCTGGGTCAGCCATGGGGGCCATGCCCAGAACACTAGGATGTGGGGTTCATTCCCCTCCCCCACCATCCAGATGCTGACAGTACATGGGCCTGCAAACAGGCGGCTGGTGATTGTGTTGGAGGGTCCTAAACACGTCCGAGCATGGGCCCATCTGCCTGGGACAATGATTTGCGCTTAAAAACCAACAAGGAGGGCTTCCCTGGTGGTGCAGTGGTTGAGGGTCCGCCTGCCGATGCAGGGGACACGGGTTCGTGCCCCGGTCCGGGAGGATCCCACATGCCGGGGAGCGGCTGGGCCCGTGAGCCATGGCCGCTGAGCCTGCGCATCCGGAGCCTGTGCTCCGCAACGGGAGAGGCCACAACAGTGAGAGGCCCGCGTACCGCAAAACAAACAAACAAACAAGGATACAGTATGGAGGGAAACGCATCTTTCCAGTAGGGCACACTTGCAAAATCTCGTGCTTCAGCCTTAGAGCCCCAAGATTTCGATGGCTTTGTTCCTGCTTTACAAGGTTCCAAGGACAAGACAGAGGGGCACAGCCCCAGGAGAATGAAGCGTCCTGGCCCCCAGCCCCTGCAGCCAGGTCAGCGAGGCCTGCTCCCTAAGCCCCAAGCCTCCAGGGTGCTCACCTCTCTCACCACCTCCATCGCCCCCCAAGGGCCCCCATCCCATCCCTGGCCCAGAGAAGCTGGCACTGGGGGCAGGTGACCCACCCATCACCATCAGCCGGAAATGCCTCCTCGCTTCCCCTGCCTCGCTCACGGCCACGCAGGAGTAGATCCCTGAGTCGCCAACTCCCGCTGTCTCCAGCTGTAGGCCAGGCCCCTGTTCCAGGCTCCGGGGCAAAAAGGGTTCCCCATCCTTCATCCACAAAACGAGGGGCAGGGGGCTGCCCCGGGCTTCACAGGGGAGGACCACCGGGGAGCCACGGACCACCGCCACGTCATTCTGGAACTCGACCGGCTCCAGGACAGGGGGCACTGCACAGGACAAGAGTGGGCACGAGCCAACTTATCCAATGCCAGGTGGCCCTCGCCCCTGGACTTTGCACAGACTGTAACTATGGGCCAGAATGCCCTTCTCCTGGACTATTCCTTCTCATCTTCAGTCCTCAGCTTAGACCTCACCTCCTCCAGGAAGCCTTCCCTGAATGCCCGAGGCCAGGTGAGGTGCCCTCCTCTGTGCTCCTGTGGCACCCTCTCCTTACCCTGGTATCATTAGTTGCGTGGAATTTTAATTTTACAGAGCTGTTTCCCTCACCGACTTCCTGGTGTCAGGGCTACCTCTGCTCACTGCCATATTCCAGTGCCTGGCAAGGCCCTGGCACACTAGTATCCAACAACTACTTGTGAGATCAATGAATGAGTGACCGAATGAATCAGAGACTGAGTATTTGCCCCGCCCTGACATCCCTGAGGGCCAACCCTTGGTTTCACCCAGATGGGCAGAGGGGAGGGGACAAGAGCCTTGATTCTCGCCCCTAAGGCCGAAGGACCCGCTAACCCACTCCCCTGCTCCGTACCGTGCACCTGCAAGGTAAAGTTCCTGTCGGCCACGCCCGCTGGGCTCGAAGCCACACAGGTGAAGATGCCGGAATCTGCCAGCTGCACCTGGGAAATCCTGAAGCCGGAGAGCAAAGGGGGGGATGAGAGAGAGAGACAGAGGGAGAGAGAGAGACAGGAAGGGGGGGAGGAGGGAGGGGGAGGGGAGGGGAGAGGGAGAGAGAGGGAGAGAGAGAGAGAGAGAGGAAGAAAGAGAGAGAGGGAGAGAGAGAGAGAGAGAGAGAGAGAGAGAGAGAGAGAGAGAGAGAGAGAGAGAGAGAGAGAGAGAGAGAGAGAGAGAGAGAGAGAGAGAGAGAGAGAGAGAGAGAGAGAGAGAGAGAGAGAGAGAGAGAGAGAGAGAGAGAGAGAGAGAGAGAGAGAGAGAGAGAGAGAGAGAGAGAGAGAGAGAGAGAGAGAGAGAGAGAGAGAGAGAGAGAGAGAGAGAGAGAGAGAGAGAGAGAGAGAGAGAGAGAGAGAGAGAGAGAGAGAGAGAGAGAGAGAGAGAGAGAGAGAGAGAGAGAGAGAGAGAGAGAGAGAGAGAGAGAGAGAGAGAGAGAGAGAGAGAGAGAGAGAGAGAGAGAGAGAGAGAGAGAGAGAGAGAGAGAGAGAGAGAGAGAGAGAGAGAGAGAGAGAGAGAGAGAGAGAGAGAGAGAGAGAGAGAGAGAGAGAGAGAGAGAGAGAGAGAGAGAGAGAGAGAGAGAGAGAGAGAGAGAGAGAGAGAGAGAGAGAGAGAGAGAGAGAGAGAGAGAGAGAGAGAGAGAGAGAGGGAGAGTCCCCACCTCACCCCCCACCCCTGCTGCCTTCTCTGCCCACCTCACTCTGCAGCCAGACTTCCTGCTTCCCAAATTCTGGAAGCTCCACTGGCCCACCCCTGGACAGCCTGTACTCCCACCCCCTTCTTCTAGACAATTCCTCTCAGCTTTCAGGACTCGCCAGACTCGTCTCTACTCACTGTCTCCACTGCCTGAACCCTCACTGTCTCTCAAACCCCCTTTTGCCCCGACCACTCCTCCTGAGCCGCCCTTGTCAACGTCCCCAGTGACCCTGAAACGTCTGTTATACCCACCCTAACGCCAGCAGCCCAGGCTCAGTCCACACTCACTTCCCGGGGCCCGCAGCCCATCCTGGCTTCCAACACCACCTGTTCACTGACAATCTCCAAACATCTACCTCCTAAACTCCTGACAGGAGTATCAAATGCCTGGTTTCCATCTTCCCTGTATGTCCAAGAACCTCTCCAACCAACAGGTTGGAACAGAACACTGGTCTCGCCCCTCAACTTGCCCCTCCCACTGTGGACCCATCTCAGAAAACAGACTTCAGCCTTCCGGGTTCCCAGATAGAGACCCCAGAGCCCTGCTCAACCCCTCCCCGTCTCTCCACAAACACCGCCAGCTGGAGCACCTCCACCACGTGGCTCTGATCCAGGCCCCACCACGTCTCACCTGGCTTGTGGCCGCAGCCCTAAAATGCCCTCCCACTCTGCCCTTGGCCCTACAGTCTGCTGTCCACACTGCAGCCAGAAGGATCGTCTAAAAACCTAAGTCACAACCCCAAAGAAATGAAAGTAGAAGCTCAAACAGATAAGCCAACTCCCGTGTTCACAGCAGCCTTATTCACAACTGCCAAAATGTGGAAGCAATCCAAGCGTCCATCGATGGGTGAATGGATAATGTGTTCTACACATACCAGGCGATATTATTCAGCCTTAAAAATTAGGATGGAAAATTTGACACACGCTACAACATGGATGAAACCATGATGCTACGTGAAATGAACCAGTCACAGAAGGACAACGATTGCGTGATTCCACTTATCTGAGGTACTCAGAATAAGGCAGGTTCACAGACAGAAAGTATAGTGCTGGGTGCCAGGGGCTGGGGAGGGGGTGGGGAATTAGTGTTCAATGGGGCAGAGTTTCAGTTTGGGGAGATGAAAACGTCCTGGAGACGGATGGGGGTGATGGTTGCACAGCAATGTGAGTGTACTTAATGCCCCTGAACTGTGCACTTAAAAATGGCTAAAATGGTAAATTTTCTATTATGTGTATTTTACCACATACACAAAATTTAAGTCACATCGTGATGAGACTTCTCTGCTGAAAACCCTCTCAGGGCTTCCCTTCTCTCCGTAGGAAAGCCCAAGTCTTCTGAAGGACTTACGAGGCCCTATGTCACCTGACTGCCCCCTTCATAACCGACCCTCCAACTCTGTTTCGAGAACACACAGCCACACGCCCACCGCAGGGCCTTTGAACGTGCTCTTCCCGCCTGGAAGGAATGGAAGTCTTCCTGCCATGGAATCCACTCACCTCCCCTTCTCATCGCCTTCCATCTCTGCTCAAGTGTCACCTCATCTGACTGCCTACTGCTGGCCACCCTAAAACAGCACCCTCCACTGCCACCTCCCATCCCCTCACCCTACTTTATTCTTCTGAGCACATATCCCTTGTGACATGTCACTTTTATATCTGTTTATTTTCCATTCCCCTCCCTCCCCAAAGCTGCAGGAGCAAAGGCTTCGTCTTGCTCACTGCTCCATCCCAGTACCTGGAACTGCACCTGGAACAGCAAGCACTCCGTTAAGTGCTGCTGAATGCATGAAGACGTTGCTCAGGCACTTTCTTCCAGGAAGCCTTCCCAGATTTCTTCTACCTGGGGCCAGGCTGAGTTAGGTGCCACCAGATGTCATCACCCAGATCTGTACCTCCCCCACTGGGCTGTGAAAGCCTGAGGGCAGAGGCCCCTTTCATCTCTGAAGTTCCCTTTCGGGGGTGGGGTCCTCCCACTCTCCCCATCAAAAACCTCTGTATGTTTATGTTACTTTTAGTCTAAAAACCATTCAGACGTGCTTTTAAGCCCAAGCTGCCTAAAGAGTGTATCTGGGGCCTGCCATCCGCTGGCTGGCGGGTAGGGGAGCCACTCCCTTACCTGAGGGTGCGGCCCGAGCTGTGGAGGTGGGTGCGCTGGGAGAGCGCAAGGGGCAGGCCATCCTTGAGCCAGCTCACGTGGATGCGCGGGGAGCCCCGGACAGGGCACGCCATGGTCACCAGCTCCCCAGGCCTGCTCACCAGGGTCCCTGCACCCTCTGCCCCCTGATCGATGGTGGGAGGCACTGGTGAGTGGGCAGAGAGGAAAAACGGGGGCAGTGAGGGGGCCTGGGCGGGGAGGTGGGCTCCTCTCAGGGAAGTCCCAGGAGGTGGCGCCGATACCTCGACTTCTGCCACGTGCAGCCATCGTGTGGCAATCATCACATGGGTCTTAGGCCCGCGCCCAACCCAGGTGAGGATGAAGCCCACTGCCTGGGGGTGTGGGTCTCTCCTGTATCCCGACTCCCCCACTGCGCCCCTGGGCTGTCGCGGTTGTGCCCCTAGTCTGAGGATGGGGCAGAGGCCCGGACAGGTCAGGCTGGCCTGGCTCACAGAGTGGGCACGGCTGGGGCTTCACCAGGGCTCCCGTATCCGGGCCCTGGCACCACCCTCCAGGTGCCCCAGTGGAGGCCCCACGGCGGCCAGGCTGCTGCCGCCCTGGGACGGTGGGGCGGCCTGGCTCTCCTCGCCCCTCAACTGCTCACCCAGCACGTTCACGGTGTGCAGCCTGGCGTCCTCACCAGCCGCGTTGTGGGCCACGCAGGTGTAGGCCCCCGAGTCCGAGGCCCTCAGGCCCTTTAGCACCAGGGAGCTGCCCTCCAGGTAGAACCTGCCCCAGGGAGGGAGAGCCGGGAGCAGGTGCGTGAGGGCCTGCAGGCTTGCCTCCTGGGGCGGGGATGTCACAGGCTGGGTCTTACCGGAGGTGGGGGCCGGCGCCCTGGCCCAGCGGGCCACCGTCCTTCAGCCAGGCCACGTCGGGTGGTGGCTGCCCGTCAGCCTCGCAGTCCAGCCGCAGCCCCTGCCCCTCCAGGATGCTGTGCTCCTGCGTGGCGCCCGAGCTCCGGATCCGGGGGGCCACTGTGGCAGAATGGGTGTGGTGAGGCCCGGGGCAGTGGCTGGGGCTGGCATGGGGGTGGGACACGGTGGGCGCAGGGTGCAGACGTACCCAGCACGGCCACCACGAAGTCCTTGCGGGCCTCCGCCTGGGCATTCTCGGCCACACACGTGTAGGTGCCAGCCTGGTCTGGCTGCAAGTGACTCAGCTGGAGGCGGCCCCCCCGGGAGACCACACCACGTGCCACACTGCTTTCTGTGGGACGGAGGGGTGTGGCAGGACTTCACCTGCTCAGACCCACCGCCCCAGCTGCCACCACTGGGCCCAGACAGAGAAGTCTCGTGACTCCCTCAGAGGGAGCCTGACCTCCACACTCAAGGCTGGAAAGACCCTGGGAACCCTTGAATCACCCACCCCTTTCTTATGCTCATAAGGAAACTGAGGCCCAGACGTGGGCAGGGCCTCTAGCCATTTACGTCACGGACTTCCCCAGCCTGGACTCCTTTGATTGCTCTGGTCCTTACAGCCAAACCCTCCCTACTTCCCTCACTGGGGACATTTCTTCCCAAGGGACCCCACTCCCTTTATTTTTTTATTTTTATTTGTTTTTCTGGCCATGCCGTGTGGCAGGCGGGATCCTAGCTCCCCGACCAGGGATCGAACCCGTGCCTCCTGCATTGGGAGCTCGGTGTCTTAACCACTGGACAGTCAGGGAAGTCCTGGTTTTCATGTTTAACATTGTCTTTATTTCCCCCCCCCCCGACTCCCTTTAGAGTTCAGGACTTGCTCTTCTTCCTGTTGACTCTCAGGATCAGCCCTCATCTCCCACCCTCCTTCCAACCTTTCCCTCCCCGCCTCGATCAAGGTGAACCAGCCACTCACTGACTCCAACATGAGTCCAGTGTGGGGCTTCCCCTGGGCCTCTGCTCAAGCTGCACCCCTCCCCCAGCCTAGAATGCCTACCCCTCGTGTTCTCCAGCAGCACCTCTGCCCCAAAGCCTTCTCTAACTGCACCAGTCCAGACTGGTCTGCCCTCCCCCAGATCCTCATCTGTCCAGCCAGTCTTTCAACACAAAATGTATTGAGCAACTACTACATGTCCAACAGCGAGAGAGCTCGGGAATCAAAGATGAGTGAAACATGGTCTCTGTCCTCAAGGAGTTCAAAATACATCAGAGACAGCGACACAGGTACAATCCTGTGTGCCCAGCCCTGTGAAACCCTGACGGAGCATGGAGAGACCAGGCTAGGCTTCTGGAGGAGGTGAGTCTCAGCTGAGACCTGAAGGTGAGTCTGAATCAGCCAGGTGAAAGTGGAGGTGGTCCGGGGAGCCTGGGATGAGCATTTCAGGGAGGAGACAGCACGTGCTAAGAGCTGGAGCCGAGAGAGAACAGGGTCCACAGCAATTCCACTCCCAGGTACATATCACAGAGGAAGGGCAGCAAACGCCACACAAACACTCGTGCACAAACGTTCACGGCACCCTATCCATCACAGCCAAAAGGTGGAAACAACACAAATGTCCATCAGCTGGTGGACGGATGAACGGAACATGATCTATCCACACAGTGGGACGTTCAGCCGTAAAAAAGAAAGAAAAAAATGAACTTAAAAAAGGAAGGAAGGGGCTTCCCTACAAAGCCAAAAAAAAAAAAAAAAATAAAAAAAATTAAAAAAAAAAAAAAAAAAAAAAAGGAATGAAGAACTGACACATACTACAACATGCATGAACCTTGAAGACACGATGCTAAGTGGAAGAAGCCAGCCACGAGAGGTCACGTGTTGTATGATTCCACGTGTTATATGAATTGTCCAGAACAGGCAAGTCTACAGAGACAGAAAGTAGGTTAGTGGCTGCCTAAGGCTGGGGCGGCTGGGAGTGAAGGCGATGGGTAAGGGATTTCCCTTGGGGTGATACAACAAGGTTCTACTGTAGAGCACAGGGAACTATGTTCAATATCCTATGATAAGCCATTATAGAAAAGAATATAAAAAGAACGTATATATGTAAAGCTGAATCACTTTGCTGTACTCCAAAAACTAACACAACATTGTAAATCAACTGGACTTCAATTTTTTAAAAAAGAAAATAGACAGTTGGAAAAAAAATGTTCCAAAATCGATTGTGGGGATGGTCTGCGATCATACAAAAAAGAATTGGTTTAGATGCTTTCATTGGGTAAATTGTAGAGTATGTGAATTACATCTCAATAAGGCTGTTATTGAGAGAGAGAAAGACAGAGACAGACAGACAGACATAGGCATATGCAAGGAGTCAAGAGCAGCTGGGTCTGTCTGGAGCACGCAGCAGGGCAGGGAGAGGGGGGCTGGCCCCAGCCCCGAAGGGCCTCCTGGGCTCTGGTTCCGAGGACTCCAGGCACGAAAGGATTTTCAGTTTCAACAGACAACTGACCCACTCAGAGCTGCACTTTGTGACCCCTTCTGCCCCGGTGGAGCCTGCGTTGGAGGCATGGAGTAGACCCGAGAGACCAGTGTAGGGGCTGCTGCCCTCACCCAGGGGTGTGGACAGTGGTGGCTGGAACGGGAAAGGCTATGGATGGAGAGCAGTGCTGGCACCAGAGGCATTTACGTTGACAAGACGAGGTGTCTACTGACCGATGGGTGGGTGGGTCGGGGGAGGGGAAGAGAGCGGGGCAAGGTTGAAGGCCTGGATGGGGGTGACCAACAGCTGGGCCGAATGGAGTTGAGTTACTGGAGAAGGAGCAGCTTTGGGGCCAATGCCAGGCGCAGGGTCGGGCCAGCTAGACCCTCAGCACCCACTGTGCATTTCTGTCCCGTGGGAGCTGACTCTGGATACAAACACAAGAAGCCACTGAGCCCCCACTCAAATGGTCCTCAGTGTTGGGATTTCAAGGCCAACAGGGTTGAAAGACAAATCGGGGGGGATGGGACCAACAGGGCACTGCCAGCTTTTGATTTTGCCAAGTAAGAACCATTAACAACCAACTACCCCTTCTGTTTTCACTGCCATTTCATTAAATAAAGGACTACTTGGCACCAAAAAGATAAGGACTAATGCACTCACCAACAGGCATTCTGTCTTTCAGCCAAGTAACACTAGGTGCAGGGACTGCAGTCACGTCACAGCTCAGGACCAGGGGGCTTCCAGCCACCTGACTCACGGTCTCCGTCTTGGGGTTCTCAAACGTTGGGGGCACTGCAGGAGAGAAGCCAGATTCCCAGCATCCTAAAACCCTGCCTCCTACTTCCTTCCTGTCAGGCAGATAGGGATGCCCGAGAAGCCCTTCCCTGTGGTTAGGAGTTGACATTTTATGCCTTGCCATTGATGATAATATGAGTTGTTTTATTCGCAAATGTAAATACAACCAGCAGCTGGCTACAGAGCCCAGGCGGGGACCACTTAGCCCAAGGATGGTAAATTATATGGCTATTGCACCAGCAGACCTTAGACTATGCCAGGGCAGACATCACTAATTGATCCCAACACTCTCCCCTGCTCAGCCAGGATGAAGTCATGCATCCCAGGTGGCCACTACCAGTGGAAAAGAGATAGCTGTGCTCAGGATGAAACATCTTCTCCCTCAAGGACCAGACATTCCTCCCTTCCCACTGTTCATTAAGGTGGCCACCAGGAGAAGAAGCTATGAGCTTTGAGCAGCAGACCTGGTGTCAATAATTTTCAACACTGGTACTCAATATGGCTCAAGGTTGAATCCATCCACTGTCCCCCTTTTGGAGAGGCTACAGGGTTTGGCATGTGCGGCAGACAGCTGGTGTCCCCCCAGGCTGTCCATCCCATCTTGCACGGGGTCACTCAGGTAGAAACTACATTTCCCAGTCTCCCCTGCAGCCTGCTGTGGCCAGCTGTCAAAGTTCTCACTCATGGGATACGAGCACAGGGGACAGATGCAACTTCTGCATCACCCACTTAAAATAAAAATGCTTGCCCTCTACGTCTGCTCATTTCTGCTTCGTGGGCTGGGACAGGATGCGACATGGACAGGGACAACCCCCAGGGGATGGGAGATCAACAGGATGGAAGGATCCTGGTCCCTAAATTACCGCTTGGTAGGTACAGATCTACCCTCCAGCCTAGACACTCACCTCTGGGCTTTTGGATGACAGAGGTAAACGTCTCTCTTACTTGATGCACTGTGTTTTGGGGTCTTTTTGTTACCCAGCTGAGTCTATTCCCTAACCGACACAAGAGCTGATCCTGAGAAAACCTGGCCAAGCCTTCATCCCTTGCTTCCCTAGGCAGCTCCAACAGG
This sequence comes from Neophocaena asiaeorientalis asiaeorientalis, assembly GCF_003031525.2. Classification (NCBI taxonomy): domain Eukaryota; kingdom Metazoa; phylum Chordata; class Mammalia; order Artiodactyla; family Phocoenidae; genus Neophocaena; species Neophocaena asiaeorientalis. The sequence continues at coordinate 14,638,378 of NW_020175018.1, read as the reverse complement.
CTCTCCCTCATCCCCAGCTTGAGCTACACCCAATGAAATGCCATCTATGTTCCATTCTTGGGCTGCTGGGGCAGGCACCTCAGGGCTCAGGCGGGGGTGACATGGCCCCTGCACTCCGAGGGTCTGATCTCTTAGGGCTCCTGTCCCAGTGCTTCCACGCCGGGCCCCGTGCCCAGCACTTTCTAGACACAGTCATGGCAGACCACAGATGGAGCACTTCCTGTGTGCCACACAGGCAGGTACTACTTTTAGCTCCTTTCACTGAAGATAAATCTAAGGCTCAAAGGGGTAAAGTCACTCCACTGAGTCCCACAGAGCAAGTCATTGGCAGCGTCCTATTCGGATCCTGGTCTTTTCAATTCCAGATCTTGTGCCCTAAACACTCAGCCACACCTTCCCTTTCCAGCTATGGCCCTTCCCATCCTTGGCAACTCCCCGTGCTGCTAGGGGTACCGCAGCGACGCTGGCAGCCTGGTGCCCAGCTTACCCTGGACCGTGAGGAGGAAGGTCCGCACGGCCTCCCCGGCTGTGTTGTTGACTCTACAGCTGTATAAACCTTTATCCGACACCTGGGACAGAGAGGACACGTGAAGACAGTGTGCGGCTGCGGTGGGGGTACCTACGGCCCCCCCAAAACATCCAGGTCCCAGAACCTTCCACAGCAGGGACTCCCCAAATATGCTGGTCCTGCCTGGGAAGCCAAAGGGGAGATGGGACCCTCTGGCCTTTCCCAAGAGCCGTAAGATGCAGGAGGGCCGATGGAAGGTGAGTGCACAGCATCCAGATCCCACCCTTCCCTGGGGCTGCATGTCTGTCAGTGGAGCCTGGAGGAGAAGGTTCCCTCACTGTGGGGATGGCGCTGAGTCGGGAGACGGAGCCCGGGTGCGTTTCCAGAGGAGCAGCAAACGTTCATCCAAAGAACACTTGTGAGTGTCTAATCCATCCCAGGGAGGGGCAGGGGCAGGTGGAACAGACTCCCGGGGAGTCACAACCAGAGGGGCCTGCAAAGGATTCTGGATTCTGGGGCAACAGGCAGGCGGATCTGCTCCAAGTGATTCTGTGAGTCAGTGTGGAGCCGGATCTGGGGCCCCGTGCTCTTCCCACGTCTCCCACCCCGGACGCTGCTAATCACCTTGGATTGGGGTCCTGCAGGCCAAGGAGGCAGCAGCCCCCCCATCTTGCCACCCAGCTGCTCCCCACGCCCACCCTCGGCTCCCCAGGACCAGGAGGCGACATTCCCAGGGCTTCCCACGGCTGCCCGCACCACCAGACATCTCACCTGGGTGTCCTGGATCTCCAGCCTCTGCCCACCCAGCAGAGCTTGGGTCCTCTGTGCCAGGACCAGGGGCTGCCCGTCCTTGTGCCAGGTCACGGCTGGCTCGGGAAGTGAGTCTGTCTCGCAGCTCAGCACGGCCTTGTCCCCCGCCTTCACCAGGACCACACCCTGGGGGCCACTGGAAGCCTGCCTGAAGGTTGGGGGAACTGGGGAAGGAGATGAGCTGAGTGAGGGTCGTGGCCTTCCCCGTGTCCTCCCTGGCCCCAGCCGCAGGCTAACAGCCTATGGAGAGACAAGGTCACGTGGTGGACCCCGCCGCAGGGGATGGCACAGACCCAGGGAGCTGGAAGAAGAGAAGCCAGGCCAGCATGCCAAGGGCCTGCTGGGTGACTGGGAAAAGCCTCTTGCCCTCGCTGGGTTCAGCCTCCCAGTCGGGGGAGATGCTATGACAACCCTCCTAGGCTCTTTCCTACACAGGGCAGGCCCCAGCTAGGTTAGGGCCCTCCATGGGGGTCCACAGGCCCATGTCCCTTCAGCAAACCAGTGTAGAAGCTCCCACCCCAGCTGTGAGCCCACAAGACCTGGCACGGTGCCGGGCGCACAGTAGGTGAACAGGCACAAATGAATGAACCTGCCCCAGGGCTTGAAGGAACCCTCCAGGGAGTGCTGGCTCATGACATCTTGGGCCAGCTTTTCCCCAAGAGGATTCTGAAGACCAGAAGCCCTCCAAAAGGTGCCATGCGGAGAACTTCGTGATCCATCAGGCTTGGGAAGGGCCCTTCCTGGGCCAGCTCTGGCTGTTATCCTGCTGTCCCCTCCTCAGCTTCACAGCTCACGGGGCACCAGGCACTGGGCTAAGGGCTCACATACCACCATCTTACACTTATACCGACCATCACCTTACAGATGAGAGACCCAAGGCTCAGGGAGGGGAAGTGACTTGCCCAAGGTCACAGAGCAAATAAGTGCACAGCTGAGTTTCAAACCCAAGCATGTCCAAACGCTAAAAACTAGGATCTTAACCACCATGCCCCTCAGATACCACTGCAGCAGAGGGCACAGGGCATCCCAGGGTCCCCCAGGGCCGGCTGTCCCTCTCCTGGCTGTGCTGTCTGAGGGTGTGAGGGCTGACTGAAGGAGTGGGGGACCGTGCAGGTGGGGGGACAGGCAGGACATACCCAGTACGCTAAGTTGCACCAGCTTTTGGTCCCGGCCGGCGGCATTGAGGGCCTCACACATGTACATTCCAGAGTCCGAGGGCTGTGCCCGAGCCAGCTGCAGCGTGTGGGTGCCTGCCAGGGGTGGGGGAGATAGCCCCTGGCACCAGAGAACAGGCCCCAGCCCCCATACCCACAGTCCTAAAGCCCTCCCCGACATCCAGTCCCGTCCCAGGTTTGGGGAGGCAGCTCTGCTTTCCCACAGAGCCTCAGAGCTGGGTCCCCAGCCTCAGTTTACTCACCAGGCAGGAGGAAGACTTCTTCTCCCATGGAGAGGGCCCGGCTGTCCTTGTACCACGTGACTTCAGGGCTCGGGTGAGCGTGGACCTCGCATGGGAAGGAGACACTGCTGTTGAGGATGGCGGTGACCTTCTCCAAGTTCAGACCCGCGATTCGTGGTGGGACTGTCCCCGCGGCCACCAGGATAAAGAAAGACACATGACAACGCGTACCAGCAGGGAGCGGACAGCCACAGAGTGAGACACAGGGCCTTCACTAGCTCCTGGAGCTTCAAACCTCACCGTGCAGCAGCTCCTATCTGTCATAACCATCTTACAGATGCGAACACGGGGGCTTAGAGATCAGAGAGGGAGAGTCACTTTTCCAAGGTCACTCAGCTACTCAGTGGCAGAGCCAGAATATCAATTCAGGTTTGAGTCCTAGACCTTGAGTAACACCATCATCCCTCCGCCCCTGAGGCCACAGCTGCCCCACATCTGGAGGCAGAGCTCATGGCCACTGAGATGTATATGTGTCACAAGAATGCAGAGGTGGAGAGGGCCGACTCCAGGGCGGGGAGACCCCCACTGGGTGACATCTCTGAGTCTGTTTCCACAGCCCTAAAATTGGGCTAACCTCTCAGCTATGAGTCCGGGGAAAGTACTCAGCCCCACGCCAGGTACACAGTAAATGCGCAATCATGGTACTGTAAGGCCTCAGAAGATCCATTCTTCTGGCAGCCTCCGAAGCTGCTTAAAATTATCTAGCGATCAGGGTCCCCCAGATGCGCTCCTGGGGTACGGCTGGCACTGGCCCAGAGCCCAGGACACCGGAAGGACCAAGGCGCTGTGTCTGCCCGCACGGTGAGTCCTCAGAGTGCGTGGGGCAGACCCAGAGCACCAGCCCCTCCTCAGCTGGGGAACCCAGGAGGTTTCCTGCTCAGCCCAGCTCACCTTGCACCCTGAGGGTGAAGAGCTTCTCCGCGGAGCCCGCCGGGTTCTCGGCCACACACATGTAGCTGGCAGCGTCAGCCACCTCTGCCGTGGACACCTGTGGGCGCATGCCACCGGCCGGATGGCTCTGGGTCCCACCGGGAACTAGTGTGAGGGTTCCTCCCACCCATTCCAGGCACGGCAGGGACCAGGAAGACCACCTCTGCCTACATGGAGCAATGCTTAGGGGCTCATCCCACAGCCATCTAGGGCTTTCTGTGACATCTGGGGGGATGCGAAGCTGATGGATGATTCCCTGTAGCAAACTAGATGGTGACAACGGTCCCCTCCCCCAGCCCCGAGGAGGGTGCTGTGTGCTGTGTTGGACTCCAGGGGTGCCGTGGGGCTGTGTCTGGACACTGGGTGGCCGAGGAGCTGCCTGAGGTCCCAGGTGCTGGGCACAGCTCTGTAAGCATCCAATGGCATTCCCGAGGAAGGCTGCCCTGTGCTGTGCTGGGCTCCAAGTGAGGCACGCCTGTGCGTCCTTTCCAGGTGCCATGCGTAGCCCAGCAAGGTTGCTCACATACGATTATCTGGTGGGCTGAATTAAATCCCAGGGGCTCCAACGTGGTTTCAGGCAAAGAGCCCCATTTGGCACAGAGAGTGGTCAGCTCATCGGTCCTCAGACAAGCAGCACTGAGTCACAGCAGCCGCTGCCTTCAGCCCGAGCAGGGGGTCGCCCTGACCTGCAACACTTGCCCGTCCTCCAGGACCTGCAGCCACGGGCTTGGGGAGAAAGGCAGCCCGTTCTGGAGCCACGAGATGGTGGGCACAGGGTTGCCCAGGGCCGGGCACTGCAGGCTGGTGGTGCTGCTGGCGTTGACAGTCACCTCCTCCACCAGCTCCTCTGTGGCACCCAGGATCACAGGTGGGGCTGGGTCGGGGGGAGAAGAGGGTGAAGAGTGGGCAGCCTCCCTGGGAAAGGTCCCTGGGGGGGCGGGCGTCGAGGCAAGAACGCCACTTGGTGCCGGGCACTGGCTGGGGCTCCTCGAACCCTGCCCGCCAAGCGCTCCCAGGCCCTGCCGCAGCTAAGGAATCTGGGGCACAGAGAGGGCTGTGATTCGCTCAAGGTCACACAGCTAGGAAGCCGCTCACTTGCAATTTGAATCCAGCCCTGTCTGGTTTTAGAGCCCAAGCTCGTAACCCCTACCTCACCAACCTCTGAGTACAACAGGACTGAACGTGCTCTCTACTCGGACCCCCTTCGGGAGGGGGCCCCTCATGGGACCTGTAGACGTGAGACCACGCCGCGCCCGCCCGCCCCCAGGCCGAGCCACTCACTCAACACCAGCAGCTCGTAGTGCAGCCAGTCCGCGCCCACCTCGTTGGAGGCCTTGCAAGAGTACCTCCCGGCATCTTCCGCACGTACCAGGGGGATCTGCAGGACCCGGCCTCCTGCGGGGACGTGGGGACAGAGGCCTGAGCCAGGGCAAGGAAACCCGCTCTTCTCCCTGGAGGGGACCTGGGACACATCACTTCCCCCCCGGCCACTTCCGCTCCCCCGCCTCATCTGTGAAACGCAGAGAATCGCCTGTTCTGCTCAGGTCACGGGCCAAGGGGATCAAGTAAAGCGCAGTAGCGGTTTCCTCTGTGCCAGGCCCTGGGCTGCGCATTTCCCTGGCCTCTGACTCCGTGTGCTGTTACTACTCCCATCTTACAGATGGAAAAACTGAGGCTCCCAAAAAAGAGTGCCCAGCAGTGCTGAGCCCAGCTCCTCACTGAAGGCAGAGGGAAGGGGCAGAGAGCTTGGCAAATGTCGGCAGAGGCTCTCAGGAGGCGGCGGTGGTTGGGCGTGGGGGCAATTGGGGGGCATCACCTGGGACCCTCTGTGCACAAGAGCCAGCCAGGGCCAGAGCCTGGCATCTGTGGAACTGGAGCTGGTCTCTGGTGGAAGCTGGGCTAGGGTCGCTATGTGCTCAGGACTCTGGGTTGGGGGATCTCTGACCCAGAATGTGGTGGGCTGTGAGCAGGGTTAGAACCAGGGGCTCATTATGCGCGGAGCCAGGAAACAGTACCCGGGATTTGGGGAGGCAGTGGCCATAGCTGGGGGAGGGGTCACTCGATACATGAGGTTAATCTGCGATCAGGGCCAGAATTAAAGTCAGCTGTGACTGTGACCACTGTGTACCCAGGATTAGGGGTCAGTGGCCAGGGTCAGAGGCCAATCAGCACGTGACTGAGCTCACTGCATCCCTAGGTCAGAGGGCAGTGCCAGGTTAAAGGTCAATCGAGCTTTCCGTAAGCACTGCCTCTCCCAGATCTCCAAGGGGCAACCTTCTTCTGCAAGTACCAAAGTACAAACCCTGGAATGACCCTGTTCATCCTGCAGCCCACGTCATCCCCCTCTGCTGGCAGGACCAGGCAGGACCTGGCAGGACCCGGCAGGACCCCACCCGGGCTCTGTGTCTCGAATACCTCCCAGTTGTGGGCCACCCTAGGGAAGCCAGGCATTTCTAAGTCCCATCCCCGGAGCCTTTTAATTCAAAGTCATCCACAAAAAACTATTCTGAAATAAAGCAGTTGTTCGCAAAAATTAAATAACCTTAAAGAAATATTTAAAGTTGTAAGAAGAAATTTAAAAGGTCACATAAGCCATGAGCTTGGACACTGGGTGGTCATCAGAGCCCAGGGAGAGATTCTTCAGCATTTGGGGTCACAAGGTCTTAATAAAGGAACCAGCCACACCTCCAGAGAAAGGGGCCAGGACATTACAGATGTTGAAGCCCAGAGGTGGGCACGGCCGAGATGAGAACCTCTGTTCTAAAAACCAGAGGCAGAAAGGGACTCCATTCTAGCCTTCAAACCAGTAAAGAACTTCTAGCCCCGGTTTACAAAAGGCAGCTAAGGTCCAGAGTGGTCACGTGCCCTGCCCGGGGTCACACAGCAAGCAGCACACAGGAGAGCTCAAGGACTTACAGAAAGGCAGAGACCAGCTCTGATGTGGGTGTGACCCTGGTGCCTGCCTGCAAATGCCCTGCTTCTCTCTGCAGCCCTGGCCTACCTTGCAGAACAGACACCCCATCTGTGGCCAAGAGGGGCTGGTCTTCCCTGTACCAGGTGAGCTCCGGGGGTGGGACCGCGTTGGTGTCACAGTACAGGTAGGCGGGGTTGTTCTCCACGATCTCCCGGTATTCCGTCACCCCACCCCGGGCCTCTTCCTCCCGGGACAGGGTCTCAAAGGCTGCACCGGCATCTCCCACCTTCTGGAACATGGGGGGTACTGGGGAGTGGGGGACAAAGCCATTAGGACCCACAGCTGAGGGACGGGGATGAACCGCTCAAAGAGATTCCCGTCCCAGCGCCCCCCCAGGCACAGAAATTCCACCGTTTGAGCCAAATCCTTCAGTCAAGGCAGTTTTTTGTTGTTGTTGTTTGTTTGTTTGTTTGTTTGTTTGTTTTGCGGTATGAGGGCCTCTCACTGTTGTGGCCTCTCCCGTTGCGGAGCACAGGCTCCGGACGCGCAGGCTCAGCGGCCATGGCTCACGGGCCCAGCCGCTCCGTGGCATGTGGGATCTTCCCGGACCGGGGCACGAACCCGCGTCCCCTGAATCGGCAGGCGGACTCTCAACCCCTGCGCCACGAGGGAAGCCCCAAGGCAGTTTTTAAATTCACTCACTGCTTCAACCAGTGTTTACTGAGCAACTACTATGCTGGGCACTAGGATAAGTTTCCTCTCTCTGGAGCTCGTGTCTAGTGGACTCAGTCTTGTGACACGCTGATACTTCTCAGAGGAGAATGCCAGATTCTAAGCGTTAGCCAGAGTGTATGCCTTGGAGCACAGAGGCCCCTCATCACCGGCTTTTTGAACTGGGCAGGCCCTCAAGGTCACCTGATTTGATCACCCACATTTTACAAAGGTAAAACCGAGGCCTGGGGGGCAACGATGTCCTTGTCACAAGGTCAGTTCATGAAAGAGCCCAGGCCAGGGGCTTGGGGGCCAGACATGCAGGCAGCGATAAGAACAGAGCCCTCCCACCAGGCCACCCCAGAAGCACTGACACTCTCCAACCCCAGCTATGCGGCCTCCCAGTCCTACTGGCCCACGCCCCACCCCTCCCTGTGGCCCTACACACCCTGGATGAGCACGTTGAAGTCCTGGTCATCCTCGCCAACCACATTGGTGGCCATGCACACGTATCGCCCAGAATCCGAGACCTGCGTGGGCTGGATCTGGAGTAGCTGTCCTTCACCAAGGATGTGGACACGCTGGTTGGGGGTCACAGGCTGAGGGTGGAAAGAGGGGAAACAGACATCAGAAATGAGGGGCAGAAAGCCCCCGGACGAGCGTACTTCTATTTTCACACAATTTTTGGAATACAACATAAAGCGATAAGAACACCCCGACAATTTTGTAACACCAAATCCATACAACTTAAAAATTAGAAGAGAATTCAGGGGGTGAATATAGGGTTTAATGTTCGTGAGACTTGTTTCCTATAAAGAATTGAATTTCTTATTAAAATACAAAGGGTGGGGTGGGGCCCAGGCCAGCTCTGGGGCCTGATGCCTTGACTGCCTTTTCTGGAAGCTTCCAAGCAGACGAGGGGGACCAGACTGAGAGCCTGAGGCCGCCAGGGTGTCCCGGGCTCACCCGTCCGTCTTTGTACCAGCTGATGGTGGGTGGGGGCGTGGCCCAGCACTCGCACTCCAGGGTCAAGGTACTATTGACCTTGGACTTCACTTCCTTCACGACGACCTCCCCGGAGGGGTCATCTTTGGAGATGGAAGGGGGAACTGAAAACCACAAAGCAGTCTGAGGAGCAGGCCCGCAGAAGAGGTGCTGAGACCCTGCGCTCCCCCTGGCCCCGGGTCTGTCCCAGAAACGGGGTGTTGGCTCTCTGAGAGTGGAGGGACTCTGGAAACCCACCCGCTCCTGGGGAGAGATGGTTACAGGACAGGTCAGGTCTGAGGTGGGGGGATTCCTGGGGTGACCTCTGGGAGCTCTCTCAGGTCTCAAGTTGTGGGGTCTCTGGTTGTACCACAGTGTGAGTGGCAGAAGGAAGCCAGGACTGGTGTGGCTCTGGGTGTCCACGTGGCCCAAGTCCTGGCTCACTGGTTCCCTCCTCCTAGGTCCTCGGCCCTAAAATGACTGAGCCGGCCCTGGCTGGCCAGTGACCATCAGAGGGCACCCGACTGGTGCCCTGGAGGGTCCCTGACTCACTGAGGACTTCCACGTGGTAGTTCTTCATGGCCTCGCCAAGCTCATTGGTGACCACGCAGGTGTACTGGCCCGCGTCTTCCTTCTGGGCATTCAGGATCTGCAGCCCATGGGTGCCTGCTTGGGGGGCGGGGGGCAGCGGGTCACCCCCAGGCATTCACTTAGGCTCCCTTCCTCTGACCCAGCCCGATGACGCGTCACCTGCCCCCTGTCTCCCTCCTCTCCACCCCGAGGGCATCACCTGGGAGCAGCTGGACGTTGTTCAAGCCCTCAAAAGGGGCCCCATCCTTCATCCAGGTGACGGTGGGGGAGGGAAAGGCCAGCGCCTCGCAGATCAGGGAGACGGGGTTGTTGATGGTCACGGTCACCTCCTCGTCAGCACTGTCCTCGCTCACTCCCAGGATGGTGGGAACCACTGCGGTGGGGCAGGGAGTGTGCTCGTGAACGGGGATCCCCCACCCTGGGCCCAAGGACCCAGAAAAGCCTCAGACCCTGGTGCTTGACTTAGGTGCTTTTGCTACTTGCATCGCACAGAGGGGAAACTGAAGCTCAGAGGAAGCACGCACCATGTGGCCACGCTTGAATTACCCAGAGCCCAGGCTCTCCACCACTCAGCAATACCATAGGGGATGCTGGTCAGTTGTACCTCACTTTCCCCAATAGTCTCTTAACATCCAGAATCTACTCATTTAACCAGAGCCTTCTCAATTCTGTTTGTGGTTCCAACTGTTACCACTCTCTGAGCAGAGGTGGGGATGGAGTTTTACTCCCTGCTGGGTAGAATAGCTCTGCTTTCATTGGTCTCCAAATTTTCTCTTTCAGCTCTCGCTGGGGACCCTCCCTTTTACCAACAGCATTTTAAGAAACAGATCTGTGCTCCTCTCAACTTCTAGACCCCTGTTTCTCCTAACGAGACAGGTCATGCTGACGGCCCTTGGGAGACTGCCTGCCTGGGTGTGAGCCCCGACCCTGGGGCCTGGAGTCTTGTCACCTCTCTAAGCCTCAGGGCTTCATTGTTGACATGGGGACAAGCACATCTCCCACCTCCTAGGGTTGTTGAAAAGATTCAACTAATCAGGCCTGTCCAAATGCCTGGCCCATGGGAGATGTTCAGCCAATAGGGCTGTTATTATTATTGCTGCTGACGTGGAAGGAAAAATAGTAAAGTGCTTTGTGGGAAGCTGTCTGTAAGGAGCTGGTCACCTTGGTACCAGCCTGCCGGCACCGATGGCGGCCAGAAGATGCCTAGCACTTACCCAGCACGCTAAGCTGGAAATGTTTGGTCTTCTCTCCTATGGCGTTGGCCGCAATACAGGAGTAGTGACCTGCACTAGACAGGTTGGCCTGGAGGACCTGCAGGAGGGCTCCATCTGGAGAGACGCGGTGGGCATCTCCGCCAGCCAGGGGCCTGCCGTCTTTGAACCATGTGACCTTGGGCTGTGGGTGGCCTGTATGCAGAGGGGAGAGGCAAGTGAAATGCTTCAAACAAGAGGTCAGAGGCTGCTCCAAGATGGGGCAGGGGACATCCATTCTCCACCTTAGTCCAGAGGCCCATGTAACAGGGCAAGACACAGAAGCAGCCACCAAGCCTGGCCTGGGCCCTTTCCTATGTGGTTTGATTGCCTTTTCCTTACCCAGGTTGTGGGCAGGAATGGCTTGGTACAGACAGGCAGGACAGAAAGGCAAGTTTTCCCTTCCATCCATCCATCCATCCATCCATCCATCCATGCATGCATTCATCCATCTCTCCCAGCCCACAAGCATTAATGGGAGCCTACTCTGCTGGGCACTGGGGGAACCATGGTGACAAGGCAGCCCTTGGTCCTCAAGGAGCTCAGAGCTTGGCTGGGGTACCCAGGTATCACAAGGCCACTATGGTCCAGTGTGGTCAGTGCTGGGATAGGGGCATACCGGGACCCGTAGGAGCCCATGGGCCCAAAGGGTCAGCCAAGGACTCCTTGTGGAGGGTCTTGGAAGCTGAGCTCTGTAGTCAGATGAGTAGGGAAGAGTGTTTGGGGCAGAGGCACAGAGAGTGCAAAGGCCAAGATGGTGAGAGACCCACCGTGGGGAGCAGTAGGGCTGGGGGCAGGCAGCCCGGATCTCCGGGGTCCCCGTCCTTCTCGGAGCTGCCTCTCACCCTTCTTCCAGTTCACTGCATGTGTCCCTTACCCGTGACATTGCACGTCAGGTGAGCCGTCTGCCCCTCGGGAACCTTGATTGCCTCCTCCAGGTCCTCGTTCTCGATACTGGGAGGAACTGGGAGAAGCAGGGAAGACAGACACTAACTGACCATGCTGAACAACCACAGAGCAGGAAGCTAAGAGCCCATGGCACCTCTCTTCCATTTCCCCATCCCCTCACGCCTGCCTCCATGGGGCTGTGAGTTTAATAAACCCCAACCCTAACCCTCGGCAGCTGGCCGAGCGAAGTACCAGTGCCTCTGGGAGAAGGCCCTGATCAGAGGAAGGCAGTTGGGTGGTATTGAAAATCTTTTCCCCCTTTCATCTGGGGTTAGTTCCAGCTGTTTCTGCAAAGTTCTATGGCGGCCTCAGAGAAGAGGCTGCTGATGAGGCAAAGAAAACAAGGCTTGGCTTCTCCCTCCTGCCGGTGCCAGACCCCACCTCCAGAAGCTCCCAGGCTGAAGGGAAAGGATTGGTGGGTGCCCACGAGAATGGGGCGGTGACATACCCAGGACCTCCACGCTGAAGTTCCTCTGCACCTCCCCAGCCTCGTTGCTTGCCAGGCACGAGTAGAGGCCTCTGTCTCGCTCCTGGGCCCGGGTCATCTTCAGCATCCAGCCACCTGGGGAGGGGGGGAGTGGGCTCCAAGCACAGCTATGAGAAGCCTTCTGTCCCAAGCTGAGCCCAGGCTGCCCGCCAGGAAGAGGAGCATGCCAGGCATTATATTTAGAGGTATAGGTGTCTGCCTCCCACAATGTTCCATTCCTCAGACGGGTAAACTGAGGCCCAGGAGGGTAAACAGATAGATGGAGCCCCCTGGACATTAGACCTACACCAGGGTAAACTTGAGGACCCTGTTCTAGTAAGAAGGATCTGTCACCTGGCTACCCTCTCTTCTGTGGGTTGGCTGGGGCTAAAAGGACAGCAATGGTTTATGTAGTCCTGGCTCCGATCAGAACCCTCATTCGACTCTGATGGACCTGGTAAAAGGCCACCTTCTCCCAAGGACCTCTCAGAGGTGAACCAGCTCCTCTCAGAGGAATGCAAGGATCTCCTAAGACCAGCCCAAGGAAGGCAGATACACATCATCACTGCTGTTCTTGCACCCAGGGCAGACATCACTAATTGATCGCCACTCTCCTTTCTGCTGGGCCCAGATGCAGTCTCTGAATTCATATCATCACACTGAATCTGGCGGCCCCCACCAAGTGCTCAGAAGTGGTGCACAAGGGGAAACTTATTTACCATCCCAGCTTTGGCTTCATGGAACAACTGACGGGTCATTGAGGCTGAGCTTCAGGGGGCCTGGAAGTCCCTGAAAGATTCTGATGGGATATTGCCTCTTGGGCCTCAGTTTCCCCATTTGTATTCCAGCAAGAACCATCACAAACCAACTCTGTGAGGAAGATGAATATTCAAAGGAGAAAGTGCTTAGATCAGCATTTCCCAAAGTTTGTTACCGTTCCATGCTATGTTTCATAGGTGCCGTGAGAATTTTTTTCCGCAGGACTTATCAGAACCTTGACTATAGAGATGGTCACTGTGAGTCTCCAGGAGAGCAGAACAGGAAGCCTTTTCCAAACTTATTTAAATCTGATTTTTTTTCCCTGGAGCACCTCACCTGACCAGTGTTTTTGGGTGCACTCTCAGGGGACCAACAGCTAAAACGGTTATCCCAACCAAGCCTGGCAGTGCAGGATCAGAGGTCACAGGCGTGTGATGGACAAAGGTAGAGGGCCAGACCCGATAACCAGATATTCCCCTGACTGGCACCTTACCTGCCAAGAGGTAGGTGTCCTCCCCAGGGCTGATGGGTTCCTCCCCTCGGAACCAGAGGACCCCTGGAGGTGGGATGCCTGTGGCTTGACAGCGCAGCGTCAAGGGGCTGTGCAAGGCAGCCGTGACATTGGTCAGTGGGTCCAAGTCTCCAATGAGCTCTGGGGGCACTAGACACAGAGAAGAAGCCACATTCAGGATGCAGACGGGGGCTGTACGCTCCTGCTTGTCTCCCCACCAATGCCCTCACCGAGGACCCCCACCCCCCAGTCAGGGAAGCCTGAGAGCAGAAGCGACAAGATCAGAGCTGCTCCCACTGAAGGGCGTGAGTGATGGCCACGGGCTGGGCTTTGGTAACAGGCTTGGGCCCCAGTTTCCCCGACCTCTCGTTGGAATGCCAGGAGAATTCGACAAGGACATGTGTAGAGCGCTTAGCACAGAGCCTGGCACGGAGCAAAGACTGAGCAAACTAGACGGGGGTTAGAACAAAGGGAAACACCAGATGGGTCCCTAAATCCACAGAGCAGAGTTCCATTCAGAAAGGAAGCCACACCCTATCAGGCAGGGATAGGTGGGCGAGGCTGGGGATCCCAGCAATGATGGACATGAGAGGGTCCTCCCTAAAGGACCCCTGCCCACCTCTCCCTCCTTGTCTCTCTCCACTCCCTGCCTCCACCCTGAGGCATGCAGTAGGAGCTCAGTAAGAGATTGGAATCGCAAGGCTCTTCTAGCCCCCGTGAACGTGCCCCAGCCCTCTGCAGAGTCTGTTCCCTATGCCTGTCACTCTTCCTCTCACCCCGGCTCCCGACGAACCCCTACTCAGCCTTTGCACTTCAGCTAAAAGGTCACCTCCTACAGGAAGCTGCCCTGACTTCCCAGGACAGTGGCCAGCATCTTCCTGATCTCTCGGGGACCCCCGAATTCCCCCATCACATACGAGTCATGCAGGATAAAGAATGCCCGGAACAGAGGAGGGGAACCGCAAACACGGGAGACAGGAGGGAGGGAAACGAGGGCCATTTGGAACCAATCCTGATTTTGAAAGCAGTGCTTGCAGCTTCTTCCAACAGGAGCCCTACCCAGAGGGGTCCGACTCCTGGCAGAACAAGGGGGTAGCCCCAGGAGCACAGCTTGGGGACGGAAGCAGCCTTGCCTTCTCCAGTCTGGTCCCCTTCCTGCCCTCCTCCAGCAGGCCGCAGGTCCTCACCCAGCACAGAGAGCGAAAACCTCCTCTCGGCCCTCCCGGCCACGTTCTCAGCCATGCAGCTGTAGCGCCCGGCGTGGACAGCCCGAGCCCGCTCCACGTGCAGCCTCTGACCCTGGCTCTGCAGCCGCAGGCCAGGCTCGGCCCCCACTGGCTCGCCGTCCCGCTCCCACGTCACCCTGGGCGGGGGTTTCCCTGTGGCATTGCATTCCAGAGTGGCCTCCTCATCCTGGACCACGGACACCTGTGTGTGTGGCTCCCGGGGGCCCGAGATCTGAGGGGGAACTGGCATGGGGAGAAAGCACGTCAGGGAAGGTGGGCCGCCGGGCACCAAACACGCGCCACATGCCAGGCTCTGGGCTCGCCTCCATTTGGCCTGTGTTCTTCCATGTCCCTCGCTGGCTGTGTGACCTTAGCCAGGTGACCTCAGCCAGGTGACCTCAGCCAGGTGACCTCGCCTCTCTGGGCCTCCACTTTGCATCTCTATAATGGGGTCAGAAAAGTACCCCATGGCTCCCTCTGCCACACCCTGTGACTCACAGGAAGGCCTGCCGTTCGGATAACGAGCTCACAGAACAGCCCTGAAGATTTGTGAGAGGTTTTCTTCCTTAGAAACCAGAGGCTTCCCGGAACTTAAACAGCTGTTAGGACTGGCCGAGGGTGAGGGATTATTCCACAGGTGGGGTTCTCCCCAAGACGCTGAACAGCATTTTTTTCGTTTTATTTTCTAGAATGATTTTTACAAGGTTGAGATATTTAATTTCATCCCGGCAGGACAAGTAGATGGAGACTTACGTTTCCATCACATATAGGAGCTTCATATCAATTTTACATTTCTTTAGTTTCCAACTGTTCCAAGCTGTGTTTTTTTCCCCCCTGGACCATTGGGGGCTTCTTGGGATCACGCTGCCCCCTCTCTCACGCTGAGGTCAGGAGCTGTAAGAAGCTGGCTGGGGGTAGGGGGCAGTTGAAAGGCCAGAGAGCTAAGGGGTAACAGGACAGTGCTCTCATCAGCCCTGTTTTGTCTTTGCTTGGGTTTTGGGGTGAGGTCTGCCCTGCCAGGGCACCTGGCTGCCCGCCCTTTGGGCCCCATCTGGCCCCTTCCGCCTGGTTCAGGTCATCCCAGCCTGACTCACCAAGCACCTCCAGCTGCTGGTCCTGGCTGCTATTTCCGGCCACGTTGCTGCACTCACAGGTGTACGTTCCCTCCTGGGCCGGCTGGGCCTGTGCTAGATACAGCAGCCGCCCCACAGCTGACACCTGCCCAAGGCCGGCCCCGTCCATGGGCAGAGGCTGACCTGGATGCATGAGAAAGAAGCCCCTGGTCCTTGGTCCTTCCACCTCGAACACCTGTCCTCTCATCCATCCTGGCCAGCTCCTGCTCATGTGTCAGGTGCCCACTTAGATGTCACCTCCACCAGGAAGCCTTCCTTGAGCACCAAATCTGATCCCGGAACCCACTCTGAGCTCCCATAACACTGAGCCTCTCCCCAACACAGATAAGCCTGCAGGTGGCACGTCCGAATCCTGCCCTGGCGTGGGCTGTCCTGGACGGCAGACCCTGCCTCACTTTCCCCCTGGGATCCTTAGAGGTTCTCTGGGGCCTGGCATATAATAGCACTCAGTGAAGGCTATCGAATGAATGACCCATCCATCTAGTTACACAGATGGGGGAGGGAGACCAAGTAGCTGGCACACCTGGCAGCAAGGAGACCCCGATGCAGGGAAGGATTTTGTAAACCAAGGGGCACTGGGTTAAACACTAACTTCCAACATCCTGCACCTGTTCACAGCAGAGCGGCCCTCTGGGCTCTGGCCATCCATCAGCATGTGTTCCGGCAGGGGGAGGAGACTAGGTGGCCACATGACGTTCTCCCTTGCTCTTACATTCTATTCTCTGTCCACGCTCTCTCCCCTGGTGATCTCGACTTGTCTTGTCACTTTGGGATTTATTCTTAGTCCAGACCTCTCTTCCCAGACCTGCCCTTGCAGCCTCTCCATCTGGGTGATGGCAGAATCACTCTCCCGACTACCAGGCCAAAAGACATCCCCGACCCCTCCTTCTTCTTAGCCCCCTATCCCAGCTGTCAGAAAATCCGGCCAGCACCACCTTTGAAATGCATCGAGACTATGGCCCCATCCCAACACCTCATGGATACCCACCTAGTCCAAGTGCCAGCATCTCTTGCCCAGAGTCCCTGCAGGAGCCCCCTCACTGGCCACTCTGCTCCCACCCTTGCTCCCAATGCTCTATTCTCATCATGCTGGTAGGAACCATCTAGGGTACAAACCAGACCCCTCCAGAAGCCCCATGTCACTCAAGGTTAAAGTTGAGATCCTTACAGCCTTTGATCCACCCCCATCGCACAGGTGACCATCGCCTGGTACCGTCCCCTTGCTGAATCTGCTCCAGCCCCACTGGCCTCTTTGCTGTTCTTCAAACATGCTTGGTTCATCCCCACCCCAGGGCCTTTGCACCTGCCATCACCTCCGCCTGGAATGCTTTTCCCTACAATATCCTCATGCCCATCCCTCACCTTCTCCACATCTGCTTGGTCAAATGTCCCTGGCCACCCAACTTAAAATTGCAAATCCCACCTCCCTCCCCCATCACGACTTCTCCCCTTTCCTGGCTTTTATTTCTCTCCATAGCACTTATCATGTCAGGTATTAAGTCATTTACAGGCATACCTCGGAGACATCATAGGTTCAGTTCCAGACAAATGCAAAAGGCATATATCGAAATAAAGCGAGTCACGTGATTTTTTGGTTTCCCAGTGCATATAAAAATCACGTTTGGTCTATTAAGTGTGATTATGTTTAAAAACACAACGTACATAACTCAATGAAAAATACTTTAAAATGCTAACCATCATCTGAGCCTTCAGCAAGCCATACTCTTTTTTCAATAGTAATATCAAAGATCACTGATCACAGACCACCATAACAAACATAATTATAATAATGAAAAAGTTATAAATATTGGGAGAATTATCAAAATGTGACAGAGACCCAAAGTGAGCAAATGCTGGAAAATGTTGGGAAAATGGTACCGATAGACTTGCTGGAGGCAGGGTTGCCATAAACCTTCAATTTATAAAAAACATGACATCTGCGAAACTCAGTAAAGCAAAGTACAATAAAGAGGTAGGCCTATACTAACTTCTCATTTATTATCTGACTGCCTCAATCCACTGCCGTACGTCCAGCACCTAGAATGGGGCCTGGCACGAGAGGCTCTCAACAAATACTGGTTAAATGAATGAATTCCAAATATTTATTGAGCACCTGTTTTGTACCGGGCACTGTCTTAGCCACTGCTGAATTCCCAGACAGTGCCTCCCAGGGCTCACGGGCTCACGGAGGAGCAGACATTGAAGGACTAAGGTGGGTAATATGATGAGCTAACATACAGGGGTGGCATCAAGGAGGCCTAGACTGGGCTGGAGGTCAGGGAGGGCTTCCTGGAAGAAGAGACATCTGAAGTGAGGCCTGAGGATCAATCCAGCTCTCATTGGCTGAGGAGGGGCTGCAGGGCCTTCTGTAACCAGCACCCACACCCCCTAGGGCTGTAAGACCACCCACCTCCAACTCAGCTAGAATAGGGGCACCCAGCGAGGGCAGGGAGCAGCCTCCTTGGGTGGGGCAATGAGGGTAGGGCTGGGCGAGGTCAGCCATCCTACCGTCCTTCCTCCAGGAGATCTTGGGGAAGGGGACGCCCCAACATTCGCAGGACAGCCTGGCGGGGTGCCCCTCGGTCACAGTCAGGGTGCGAGGCTCTGGTGAGGGGAACACTGGAGGGACTGAGTGAAAGAGAGGAGGTGAGGTGGGCAGGAAGTTGTGGGCTGGGATAAGAAAGGGACCCCGTGGGGGAGAGGGTGGGGTGGAGGAGGGCTGTATCCTAGAGCCCACTCAAGGCAGCCCCAACCCCAGGGCTTGAGAGCCAGCCCTCACAGGGGCAGGGGGAGGGACCCCAGCCCAGCCCAGGAGAACCTCACCCCAGACATTTAGGTTGTAGTGTTTCTCCGAGCAGCCTGCCTGATTCCGCGCCTCGCAGGTATAGCGGCCTGCGTCCACCACCCCGGCTCTGTCCACCTGGCCGAGAGCAAAAACAACCCATCAGCGGGGGCGGCACAGATGGGATTACGCCCGGACAGACTGTGTGACCTTGGGCATGTCACTTTACGTTGCTGAGTCCCCCCTCCCACCCGGAACCACGGAGCAGTGGTAGCACCTGCTGCGCCTCTTGTACCAGGAAGTTTCTGGAAGCCAGGGCCTTGGTGGCCTGACATGGACCGGGCACAAATGGTGGCCCTGCCAGCCTCACCCCACTTCACATCCACAGCCCAGTCCTGTTCCAAGGAGGAGGCGGAGGGGACCCTGTCCTCAGGGGTCAGATCCTGACCTAGGGGGGTGAGGGAGCTAGGCTGTGGCTTTGCAGAATGAAGGGAAGGAGGGAGCGGTATTCCAGGCAGAGGAAACCAAAGAAAGGGGCTCAGAGTTGGGGATGATCACATCACAAGATGTAGAGGGGTGGGAGAGAGAGGAACAGGCTGGAGTGGAGGGTTCTCCCCGCGCCTTGGAGAGGTACGTCCCTCCCGCAGCTGACATGGACGGGCTGTGCTCTGGGGCAGGTGGGGCCTCACAGGCATTCTCTAGGACTCTCCCAGGCACCCCAGAAGAAAGGCAACAGGTGCTCACCGGTGAGAGAGCAGAGGCCAGGGTGGTCAGAACACGACCACCCAACGGCGCAGTAGTCCGGAGGAGGTGGAGCTAAACTTTAAATCCAGGCTGTGACTCCAGAGTCCCTGACCCTAATTAACCCCTGCCTTGCCGGGTCAGATGAAGGGCCTTAAATGCCCAAAGGCAAGGAGGCTTTCGAACAAGGAGTGAAAAACTCGTGGGGGTCCTGAGGAAAGTGCCCCCCCACCCCGCCACTGAGGGCTCAGTCCTGGGGCTTCGCTCTCCATCCCTGTTTGGCTGGAAGCAGCTCTGATGGGTCCTGGGACTGGAGGGGCCTGCAGGTCACAGTGAGCTGAACTGATGCTCACGGGGGCACCTCAGCCCGCCCCGTTCAGGGCTCAGCTCTGCTCACAGTGGGGGCCCCCTTGGTGGCCTGGGAGGCCGCACACCTCCAGCAAGGCCTTGTCTGCGGAGAGGCGGATGCCAGGCCGGGGCTCCAGGGGGTGGCCGTCCTTCCGCCAGCTCAGCACGGGAGGGGGCACAGCGTGGCTCTGGCACTCCAGGGCCACTGACTCGTTGGCCACGACGGACACATTCAGCTCTTCTCCAAGGATGCTTGGGGGCACTGCGGGAGGGGGCGGGGCAGGGGCTGTCTCAGCAGCCAGGAGCAACCACCAGGGACGGGAAGCCACCATTAGGATGAGGGCCCACCCCCTGAGCTGCAGCCCTCTCGTCCTCCCCTTGATGACCTTTAGAGGAGGCCCCCAAACCTGAATAGGATGGGCATTATGGCAACATCAATAGTCTGAATATGATTTTGTGCTTTAGTTGTACCAGATGTTACCACTGAGGAAAGGGCCCACCCGCCCACCTGTCCACAACAGGGGAGTTCACACTCTAGGAGAGGGCTCTGGGGGTCCAACTGACCCCTACATGAAGGCAGACACAGTCCCAGGCCAGACCTCCCACATCCAACCCCCGGGGATGACCCAGCCCCACCTTCTTGAGCCGCCGGCCTGCACCCGGCAAAGTCCAGGGCCTGACACTCACCGTGGACATGCAGGATGATGTCCCGGCGGTCCTCGCCCACCGCATTCACGGCGACGCAGGAGTAGCTGCCGGAGTCGGAAGCCCGGGCACTGGCCAGCGTGAGGACCCGGCCCCCAGGGAAGACCTGTGGCCCAGAAGGAAGTCCACGTGAGGTCAGGCCCTGCTAGCAGGCACAGCGGGCAGCTTGTCCCAGACCCCCGGGGCCCGCCACAATGCAGAGGAACCCCGAGCTCTACCCAGACCCCAGGACCTCTGCTGGCTGGTGGGGAATAACATCTGTCCTGGGAAAGAGTCCCCTGGAGTGGGGCTATGGCTAGGGAGCCCTTGAGATAGGGCTGGTCCCCAAGTGTAAGACGCATGACTGATTTCAAAGAGTTTGTACAAAAATGTCTGGTTAATGGTTTCTTATACTGATCACGTGATGCAATGATACTTTTTGGATACACTGGGTGAACTAAAATGTATTTTTTATACAGCAGTTGTTTTTTAATATTCACTTTTTATTTATTTACAAATAAATAAAGTAGCCAGAGGACATTTTTACTTATTTATTTATGCCACACTGTGAGGCTTTTGGGATCTTAGTTCCCCGACCAGGGATCGAACCCGTGCCCCCTGCAGTGGAAGCAAGGAGTCCTAGCCACTGGACCACCAGGGAATTCCTTAAAATGCATTATTAAAATTGGTTTCACCTGTTTCTTTTTATTCCTCCTAATGCAGCTACTAGAAATTTTTAAATTACATATTCGGTTCACCTTGGTGGTGTGCATTATGTTTCTGGAGACCACCTGGCTCTAGACTCCGTTCAGCATCTCCCCTTCCTCCCTCCAGTTGACCATCCTGGGCCATCACTGTTTCCCTCTCCCCGCGGCACTCCCAGGCCCTGACCTCTGCTCCCAGCACCTACTGAGGCACCCGGGAGGCGAGTCAGGGCCACCCACCCCTACTGACCTGGAGGCCAGAGGTCCCTGCAGTGGACACAGGGTTTCCATCCTTCAGCCACATCAGCATGGGGCTGGGGGCTCCCGTGGCGTTACAGGTCAGCCGAACCGGGGTGTGGAGCATCACGGGGCCCGGCAGGCTGGGTGGCAGAGTGATGCGTGGAGGCACTGCAGGGTGAGGGCGGCACAGGGCACAGGCTGAGTCCCGCTGGGGGTGAAGCAGGCAGGGCCCCTGGCTGGGCACCCACACGGGAGCACACGGCCACAAACAAAAGCTTAGGGACAGCCACTCCCAACATGGGCGCAGCGCTCCACAGTCCTCGAGGTTGCTCATCTCACCCTTCCAACTCCATCACGAGGCTTCCACAGATGGGAAACTGAGGCTCAGAGAGGGAAGTCACCTGCCCAGGGCTGACCAGCTAGGAACTGGCAGAAGCAGAGCCTCCACTTGGGCCTTCTGGTCAGCACGAGGTCATTATCAGGGGGATGGTGTAGGGGTAACCAGGGTTGAGAATCCCTGGGCAGGTTCTGCTTTCCAACTCGGAGGTATCAGCCTCCAGACAGCCCCTCGTGGGCAGAAAATGGTCAGAAGATTCAGTTGTATCTGGGAGGCATGAGCCATGACACCCAGGGTCCCAGCCTCCTGTCCAGCTACCTACCCACTGCTCTCAGGATAAAGACCCAATCTTTCCAGCCTCCATCTGGTCCCCAGCACCACCCTGGCCCCTCCTCTCACTGTTCTGTCAGCTCCAAGCCCCCAGCCTCCTTTCAGTTTCTCAAATTCTCTATAGCCTTAGCATTTGGTACATGGTCGACGTTTAGGCATCCAGCTCTCCAAGATGCCTCCTGGGACCCCCCCAGGCCAGGTCAGCGCCCCAGTTCCAGGCATTCAGTCGTACCTCACTTTTCCTAGCTCTTATCACAATTGTCATGAAACAGTACTTTGGGTAAGTATCCAGTTACCGTATCCTCCACTAGACTGAAAGCTCCCGGGTCCGTCTTGTTCAGGGCTGCAGCCCCAGGGTCTGCCCAGGGCACGTACAGGCACACCTCGTTTTACTGTGCTTCTTCTCACTGCACTTTGCAGATGTTGTGTTTTTTACAAACGGAAGGTTTGTGGCAACCCTGCCTTGAGCAAGTCTATCGGTGCCATTTTCCCAACAGCATTGGCTCACTTCTGGTCTCTGCGTCACATTTTGGTAATTCTCGCCATATTTCAAACTTTTCCCTTACTGTTCTATTTGTTATAGTGATCTCTGAGGTTCCGACTACGACTCACCGAAGGCTCAGATGATGGTTAGCGTTTTTTAGCAACAAAATGCTTTTTAATTAAAGTCTGTACCTTCTTTAGACATAACGCCACTGTACAGTTACTAGACTACAGTATAGTGTAAACAGAACTTTTCTATGCAATGGGAAACCAAAACATTCATGGGACTTGCTTTATTTTGATATTCGCTTTATTGTGGTGGCCTGGAACTGAATGAACCTGCAGTATCTCTGAGGTACGCCTGTACTCAATAGATGGAGGAATTGGTGTTTGAATCAATGGATGGTTAGATGGATGGATGGGTGGATAGGCAGAGGACTGGATGGATGGTTGGATCAGTGGAAGAACAGTGGGTGTTTCCATGCATGGATAGAAGAATGGATGGGTAAATTATCAATGGATGGAAGGAAGGAAAGATGAATGAAAGGAAGGATGGATGAATGGATGATGGACGGAAGGAAGGATGGATGGATGACAGATGGATGAACAGACTGAGGGACAAATGGATGGAAGACAACTTTGGGGACAAGGATCCCTTTAGTCTCAGGGCAGCTCACCATTGACCCGTAGGCCATACTGCAGCTGTGCGCTGCCCGCCACATTGGATGCCACACAGCGGTAGCTCCCAGCGTCAGAAAGTCGGGCTCGCTCAATGAGGAGAACTCTCCCATCAGCTGACATGGTCACTCCCTTCTGGGCAGAGACAGGCTGGTGGCCCTTGAACCAGGAGATATCTGGTGAAGAGAAGAGAGATGAAAGGGTCCCTGCCAGCCCTTCAGACTGTGCCCTGTGTCATGGGCATCCAGGAGAGGCTTCCTGGGTGGCCACATGGTGTGCCTTTATTTCAGGCACTGGAGAAAGCCAGTGTTCTCCAGGAAGCGGGGCGGGGCAGAACAGGGCGGCGTTGTCTGAGATGGAACCGAAGGCAGAGAGGGATGCAGGCTGGGGCAGCCAGGAGCAAGGAGAGTCAAAGTCAGCCCAGCCCCTCACGTCCTCCCCCTGCCAAGAGACCACCCATGAGGGAGATCTTTAGAGGAGAACACGGTATACCCCAAAACAGCAGCCTCATAAATATGGACCAATTATAAAAAGCTACGTGCACCCCTATGTCCATAGCAGCACTATTCACAATAGTCAAGACATGGAAACAACGTAAATGTCCATCGACAGAGGAATGGATAAAGAAGCTGTGGTGCATATACACAATGGAATACTACTCGGCCATAAAAAAGAACAAAATAATGCCATTTGCGGCAACATGGATGGAACCAGAGATTATCATACTAAGTGAAGTCAGAAAGAGAAAGACAAATACCATACGATATCACTTATATGTGGAATCTAAAATATGACACAAATGAACCTATCTACAAAACAGACTCATGGACACAGAGAACAGACTGGTGGTTGCCAAGGGAAAGGGGGTTGGGGGAGGGACGGAGTGGGAGGTTGGGGTCAGCAGATGTAAGCTATCATATATAGAATGGATAAACAACAAAGTTCTACGGTATAACACGGAGAATTATAATCAATATCCTATGACAAACCATAATGGAAAAGCATATTAAAAAAGAATGTATATATATATATATATATATATATGTATAACTGAATCACTTTGCTGTAAACCAATATACTTCAATTTAAAAATAAATTTTTAAAATAAAGTTAATAAAGAGATAATAAATAAATTAGTAACGACCGATTGTATCTTCAACTTCCTTACCTCCTGCCAGGGTCCAGCCCAGAAGAGGGTTTCCCCATGGCAGAGGGCAACTACCTCCAGGGCTCACCACCCCAGGCAAAGCAGGGTTGAGCTGGCTCAGATGGGGGACAGGAAACGGACCCCCTTCCTGGGCCCATCCTGTCTGCCGGGCACCCACACCTAGCCCTAGCTCCCAGACCTTTGCTCAACTGCTGGTCTAGAGAAGAGGCCCAGATGGACGTCCTGTTTCTCACCGCCAGCCCCGGGGCGGCCCCGTGAAGCCACAAACTCAGCAGAAACCCGGCAGGTTTGTTTCAGACACCAGTGCAAAGTCTCTGGGCCCTGGCAGTGACTGGCATGTAATGGGCATTGCATAAACAGCTTTTGACAAGGAAGAGGGGAACGCTGGGGAGGGAAGGGGAAGGCCTGATGATCTCATCCTGCTCTGTCCACAGCCAGAGTGGTGCCTGCGGCACTGCCCCGCCTCTTTGGATGGGGAACTGGGGTTGGCTGGAGGTGGCTTTCAGCCAAGAGGAGGGGTCTTACTTACCAGGAGGGGGTACGCCTGAAGCCAGACACTCCAAGTTTACGGAGGCATTTTCCAGCACTGCCTTTTTGACCAGGCCCGGCTCGATATTGGGGGGCACTAGGGGAGACGAGGAGAGCCCCGGCTTGGAGGGGGTACAGGCTCTGGGTGGCTCATCTCAGCCTCCCCAGCCTTCCCAAGGTGGGCTGGGCAACAAGGACAACCCAGGCACCCGACCCCCCAGGAAGAGCCAGCATCAGGCACACTGGGGAGGTGGACCCCAGGCAGTCAAGAGGAGTGACAGGGCAAGGATTTGCCCATATACACAAGGACCTAAATGAGCCCCCAAATGAATAGAACAAGGGAAGATAAATATGAATTAGAACAAGGCTGTCCACTGAAAATCCGGCAGAAAACAACCAAAAGCGACCACAGAGCAAATGATTTTCTACTTCTAAAGTTAAGTACGTGACATTAATTTTAGAACCCCCAGCCGTCCCCAACCCCCCACGGCAGCCCTGCGGGCCCTCAATCACCCACCACCCCAGGTCCAGGCTCTGCCTCCACCCACATCCTCACCCAACACCTTGAGCGCCACGTCTCTCCTGCTCTCCCCAGCCAGGTTAGTGGCAGCACAAGTGTAGATGCCTTCGTCCCTCAGGTTCACCTTCTCGATCTGGGGGAGAGGAGGAAAGGCAGGTGTGTGCCAGGATGTGGGTGGGGCCTGGGGTCAGAGCAACACGGACATGGCAAGTGGCCAGGTTGTTGCTGACCCCAGCGCAGGAGACGTGAGGCATGGGCACAAGCTTGGTTCCGGCTGGAGTTCTGAGCCACACATTCAGATTCCAGGGGATCCCTCTGGTCTTGGGGATACTCCCCTCCCCCCATTTTCTCCCTCTGGGAGCTCAAACTCCGGGGACCTCAACTAGGCTTAGGGCTCCCTTCCTGCTTCAGACCCAGCACCCCAAGGTCCACTGAGCATTTCTAGGATGAGTGGACTCTGTTTGTCCTGCCCCCAGGCTGCCAGAGCTCCGCTTGGGCTCCCCGGGGCCGCTAAAAAGCAGCCCCTCCCCCTGTGCAAGGTTGGCCTGCCAGCCCTGGGGCCCTTGCACGTACCTGCAGGTTCCCCCCCGAGGCTGCCAGGGCCATACCATCCTTCCACCAGCGGAGGCTTGGGGTAGGTACCCCAGTCCCTGCACATTGGAGGGTCACAGGCTGCAGGAAAGGGGCTGTGATGTTCTCACCCCCAACTATGACCACCGACGGGAGCTCTGGGCAGAGGGAGAGGCAGGGAGGCCCAGTCAGGGTCAGGAGGGGTGCAGTGGGCACCCAGAAACCTCTTCAATGCCTGGGGAGGGAGGGAGTGGCCTTGCAGGGCTGGCCTCTAGCTTCCCTCCACTCAACCCTCCAGATACCTGGCCTTAGGGTAAAGAGCACCAGACTGAGAGCCGGCAGAGCTAGTCTTTCCCTTTCAAACTCTCCCATTCATCATCCATCCATCCATCATCCATCCATCCATCATTCATCCATCCATTATCCATCCAGATGTGCACTGAGCATCTACTCTGTGTCCCACACTGCACTATGCACAGGGACACAGCAGAGAAAGTTCTGTGCTGCCCTCAGAGCTCCCAAGCTGGGCAGTGGAGATGAACAGCCAAACGAGAAATCCCAATACAGTAGGTGGGGGGTTATGGCCACGAGAGGCTGGGCAGTGCAGATTATAACCATGGTGGAATCAAGGAGGGCTTCCTGGAGGAAGGGGTGTTTTTTAGGACAGACCTGAAAGATAGGGAGGAGCTAATCAGGCAAAGAGGAAGAATGTTCCAGGCAGAGGGAACAGCATTTGCAGGACTGGAGGTAAGAAAGCCAACGTATTTAAACAGCTGAATGAAGTTCAGCGTGGTCAGCATAAAGAGAGTGAGCTGGGGTCAGGGGGGAGGCTAGGGAGGGGATCGAAGGCCTGTAGACAAGTGTGGTGAGCGGCTGAGACCACCCTCTCACACCTGTGTCTCTTTGGGGAGCTGGCAAGTCCAGACCAGGAACGCTGTCCACAGAAGACCAGCTCCATGCCCTTCCCATGTCTGTCAGGCTGGCTTCACCCACCCCGGCATCTCGGGCTTTCATTGCCCCAGAATGCCGGGCTGCCCTCACCGTGCACAGACAACTCCACTTCAGCCCCTGCAGTGCCCGCTTCATTGGTGGCCTGGCAGGCGAAGAGGCCCGCGTGGTCCAGCTCCACGTGGTCAATGCGCAGTGTGGTCCCCTGCGAGGTCAGCTGCACCCCGGCCAGCTCCTCGGCTGGGCGGCCATTCTGCAGCCAGCTAAGGTGTGTGGGGAGGGGAACGGGTCAGCCTGAGGCTAGAGAAGGTAGGGGCAACAGGACAGGCCAAGAGGCCAGGCAGCATCTCTCTCCTGTCCTCACGTCCCGGGCTCCATGGCCTCTTTCATGCTCCTGGGAGGGGAAGCATCTCCTGTCCCCACCCACCCCCAAAGCATGCTCTCTGCCTGTCCCCCAGCCCCCCAGTTCTGGCCTCCACCACCCCATACGCACTGGATCGTGGGCACTGGGGAGCCCGAGGCCTGGCAGGGAAGGTCCAGGGGCTGTCCTACGAGGGTGGTCACCGGGCCCAAGCCTTCAGCCAACAGGAGCTGCGGGGGCACTGTGGGCAGGGGCCACCATTGGGTGTCTAGAGCTGAGGAAATCCCGGCCTACAGCCCTCCCAAGTCCCAGTGCCACCAGAGCCAGGCCCAAGCTTCCCCTCACCCTTCAAGCACTCCCATAAACGGCCCCTCATCCAGAAGGCCTTCTAGGACCACCCAAGTTCAGCCTCCCCACAGGATCGGTCTGTTTATTCAATGTCTTCCCACCAGACCCAGGGCTCAGGAGTCCCGTCTCCCTGTTCCCTGCCTTATCCAGGGTTAATGGCTGTGAAGTGTCCGTGAAATGGAAGAAGCAGGCTAGGTGTGGGAGGAGGGGTCCACGGCCCAGGTGACTCGGGTGGGGCAGGCCAGGGCTCACCCTGCACCTCCACGGAGTACTGCAGCACGGCCTCCCCGGCGGGGCTGCTGGCCACGCAGCTGTACAGGCCTCCAGACGCCTCCCCCAGGCTCTCCAGGCTCAGCATGCCGCCACCCGCCTCCAGCCACGTCCCATTGCTCTCCGCCACGGGTAGCCCCTCGTGGTGCCAGGAGAGGGTGGGGGGTGGGTGGCCTCTGGCCACACACTCCAGCGCCAAGGGCCTCCCGGCCACAGCCTTCACCACACGGGGCCCTCCGCCAGCGCCCTCGATGGTGGGCGGGACTAGGGAAGAGGCAGGGGGTGCTCAGGGACCAGCAGCCTGGTTAAGTCCCTCACAGACCCCAACCCATGTGAAATGCCTTCTCCTCCCCTCCACTAGCTGGAACCCCTGTTCAGACATCACCTCCTCCGGGGAGCCTCCCCCGGCACCCTGGCTGGAAGTACTCTCTCCCTCCTCTGCCCCTTGGTACCATCCCCACCCCCCTACACTGCCTGCATCCTCTCTCCACACCCTGCGACCCCGTGAGCTCAGCCTGAGCAGAACGACACTTGTCTCTGTGCGTCTTCAGTATCTGCACACGGTAGGTCTCAAGATCTGCTGAACCCAAAAG
>NW_020175018.1:14579385-14610479 GCF_003031525.2 Neophocaena asiaeorientalis asiaeorientalis | reverse complement strand
ATGGGTTCCCCAGAGCCCGATACCAGAGCCTCTACTCTTACTACTGGTCCCCTCCCTGGCCTGAGGAGGCGAGCAGACCCTAGCCCAGACGGCCCAGCCTCTGGGGGCTCCTAACTCAGCCAGTGACGGCCAAGGGTGTAGCCAGAGGCGGGGGCTTCTCTCTCTCTTCCCCTTGGGGAGGGCCCCCAAGTTGCTAAGCCCACAGAGTCATTGCCAGGAGACATGGGGCGATGAGGGAACGGGATGGGCTTCTCAACATTGCCTGGGTCACTAGCCCCACTGAAAATATAATGAAAACACACACGTGCGTTTTCCATCAATTTCCAGGAGGGTCTCAGATCCCTGAATAAGAAGCCCGGAGTTGGCTGCTGCCCGTAGACCCCACACACCTCAACTTCCCTTTGGGGTCCCCAGGACTCCAGCATCCAAGCCCTTTGTATCTTTGGGGACCAGAGCTCCGGAGCTGATTCCTCGAGAGGGACCAGAATGACCCCACCAGGCCGCACTCTGCCTTCTAAACTTCGTCTGCTCAGAGCCATCCCTGCCCTCCTACACACACCCTGTCCTCTGAGTTCTTCACATGTCCTCAGAGCCAAGCCCCTCCAGGCAGGCCAACGCTGAGGTTAACAGAGCACAAATCAGACCCTCGAGGTAGGAACTGGGTCCTCTCACCTCCCAGTGGGGTGACCTGGGCTAGCCCCAGAGCCCACCACGCTCACCCATGAGTGGCGGGACCAGGGCCCTAGTCCCTGTGCCGTGATTAAATTAGCTAGCGCTGTGACGAGCCCCAGAGGGTCTGGACCACAGTGTGTGGCTAATTAAGAGCAGTTAGCTACTAGCTGTGGTCGTGGGGGTGTGGGCACAAGTTCCTGAGAAGCCCTAATCCACGAGGGGGAGACCTGGATTCTCGACCCGGCTCCGCTGGGGCCCCGAGACAGGCCCTTCCCCTGGCGTTGGTTTCCTCACCCGCCTGAGGAAGGCTGGACGAGCTGAGACGACCCTTCTCCCTGGGTAACCCCTCATTCGCATTTTCCTGGGCCTCTGTCTGCTCCCTTCACCCACCTTTAGAGCCAGATGGAGGCCATCCCGGCCCAGACTCCCTCCCACCACTCGCCCCAGCTGACCACTGCTCCCGCTGCGACCCCGGACCGCTCACCGAAAACCTCCAGCCGGGTGGCCTTCTCCGTGACCCCCACGGGGTTGCTGGCCCTGCAGGTGTAGATGCCAGTGTCCGAGCCCTGGGCCCTCTCCAGATGCAGCTGTCGGCCGCCCCTGGTGTAGACGGCCCCGGCACTGG
Source organism: Neophocaena asiaeorientalis asiaeorientalis (assembly GCF_003031525.2). Classification (NCBI taxonomy): domain Eukaryota; kingdom Metazoa; phylum Chordata; class Mammalia; order Artiodactyla; family Phocoenidae; genus Neophocaena; species Neophocaena asiaeorientalis. The sequence goes on along the minus strand of NW_020175018.1, from coordinate 14,609,182 downwards.
GAAGCAGGGGGTCCCCATCCTTGAACCAGATGATGTCAGGCGTGGGCACTCCTCGGGCTTCACACAGGAGCCACATGGGGTGGCCCTCCATGACGGCCAACTCACTCGTCTCGTTGGAGCCCCAGATGGTGGGAGGTGCTGAGGACAATGAGGGGCGGGGGGCGATCACAGGGAGCCTGCCCAGCACCGAGGTGGCTGGTGTCCCATCCCTTAGAGCCCCATGCACCTGTCTGTGGGCCACAAGCACCGCACGTGTCACAGGCTTCTCCTGCAGGGGTGGGAGGAGGGGCAGGGGGCTCTGGGGACAGACAGGAGATACCGGCCAGGGACACGCTGACGTGGGGGGCAAGCCCGGCCATCACAAGGGGCGCAGAAAGCGGGGGAGGGGCCACAGGTCAGGCTCCGGACCCCACTTTGCCTCTGACTCGCTGTATGACCCGCATAGGTCACTTCCCCTCTCTGGGGCTCAGTGCCCCCATCTGTAACACGAGGGGCCGAACTGGATCCGGGGTTCCTACGGGGCAGGTCACACACCACGGGTGGTACCTAAGCTGAACCTCAGGGCACGTGGGCATGCAGCTCGTAACAGAATAGCTATACCCTCCCCAAATCTCCTTCCTGCCTGATTACGACAAACGAAAAGGCTGTTTGGTACGTTTGGTGCAACTATGTTCGTAACCTTTCTAGAACTTTCTATTCTGCCCTTTTTACCACATGCAGGCAGCTCACGCCTAAGGGTTTCCAAAATCCCTCCTTGGTTGCATTTGTTTTCACAGCTTCCTCCCACGAAGGCCAAGCAGCCCTGCTTCCTACTTCCCTTTGATGTGTTACGCATCCTTTTACATAGATGAGTTTCGGTGTAAAGAAAAGTGACTTGATTTAAACAATCATCCTGAGTGGTATCAGGAATAGGAAAACTTGTGAAGCTCAGATGGGGACAGTGGGATCTGGGAAACATTGGGCCAGATTCCCTCTGTTCTTCCTGGTCCACCCCACCCCACCGCCCCCCCAGCTTTACTGAACCGGGGGCTCGCTCCTCATAGGCCCCCGTTTGTGCCCTCGTCTTCCCTCCATGCAGTGGGCAGCCCGTGGTGGGGGCCGGGGAGGGGCTGGGCTCACAGTGGATTCTGAGCTGAAAGTCCTTGGCCTGCTGGCCGGCTGGGCTGAAGGCCACGCACTGGTACCACCCTTCATCCCCCAGGTGACTGGTGGTGATTCTGAGAACCTGGCCGTCCTCCTGCAGCTGGATTCGAGGGTCCCCCGGAAGGACAGGTCTGGAAAGAGGGTCAAGATTGTCAGTAAGTCCAGCTGGCAGGGGCAGGCTACACAGAGGGGAGCCTGCTGCTTGGGAAACGGAAGCCTGGAAGATTCACAGTCGCTGATAGGTGCCAACAACCCAAGTGGCCATCAACGGATAAACAGATAAACAACAAGTGGTTCATCCCTACAACGGAATATTATTCAGCCATTAAAAGGGATGAAGTGCTGAAACCTGCTACAACATGAAAAAACCTTGAGAACTGTGCGCTAGGTGAAAGAAGCCAGACACGAAAGACTACATATGTATGACTGCATGAAATCTATATGAAATAATAGGGAAATTCACAGAGACGGAGGTTAGTGGTTGCCAGGGGCTGGGGCCGGGGAGGAACAGAGCAATGAGTGCTAATGGGTATAGGGCCTCCTGTGGGGGTGATGAAATGTTCTGGAACCAGATAGAGGCGACGGATGTGCAACACTGTGGATGTACTTGTATTTAGTTCCGAACACAGCGTACTGAATTGTGTACTGTGGAATGGTAAACGTCATACTGATTCCTTAAAATTTAAAATACCTTAAAGAACACCTTTGAAAAAGTTTTAAAAATGAAAGGAAGGCTGGCTAAGTGATGAGAAAACCCCGCCATTTGAAAGCAGGGTCTCACCTGGGTGATCTCAGGCTGGGGGGTGGATGTGCCCCACACCGCCCTCTGCCTGGGCCCTGGCTGGCTCGTGCAATGCCTGTCGAGCTCTAACCCTGCAGAGTTCCATCTCCCCAGAGGCCTTCTCCACCAGCCCAGGCCGAGGCTCCACCCCAACACTACCCGTCGGGGGGTCACTCACTGCCCATCCTTGGTCCATTCCATCTGGGGTGTGGGGACCCCCGAGGTCTGGCACTCCAGCTCCACCCCTACACCAGCCAGGCCCAGCACCTCCTGAGCAGCCTCGGCTCCAAGCACGGAAGGTGGGACTGGGGGCGAGAAAGGGTGGGGGGAGAAAAATCCTCAACCCCTACAAGCCCCGCCTGCTGCAGGGCCTTTGCATGTGCAGGACCCCTGCCTGGTCACCCTTCCCTTCTCCTACCCGGCCCTCATGGGAAGCTCCCCCAAACCCCTGGCTGGATCGGCCCCTGGTCTGTGCGTCCCCAGCTGCCGGCACCGCTCTTTCATACCACAGAATGCACATACATAATGCGTAATGTAATTACAAGGCTAATGATGCGATTGTCTAATGTCTGCCCCCATAGTTATGTGAAGACAGGGACCAGGTCTGCCATGCGCCCCTCTATGCCCCCGGCTCCCAGCCAGTAGTTTCCCTCCCCCGCCCCACCTAAAAGGGGAGGGGTTGCAGGGCCAGACACACTTGGGAGCTGGGAGGGCTCAGCCTCACTCACTGAGCACAAGGAGATCGAAGTCCCTCTGCGCGGTCCCAGCCTGGTTCTCGGCCCTGCAGGAGTAGAGGCCAGAATCGCTCTCCTGGATCCTGGGAAAGTAGAGGGCCCGGGCCCCGTCCAGGAGGCGGTGGCTGCCCACCTCGGGGATCTGGGCAGAAGAGGCCAGAGGGAGCTCGTGAGCGGGGTCTGGCCACCCCGCATCCCCCATCAGCAATGAGGAAACTGAGGCCCAGGGAGCTGGCTGGTGACCGGAACCCAGGGTTTCTGATTCCCATAACGGTGCCGTGCCCTCTCCACCAGGCAGCCCCTCAGGCTTCATCGTGGGCCCACGGTCTTCCACGGCCCTGAGTCCCAGTGCATCCCCAAAGACACCTGCCACTTGTCACACCTCCCCGCCGCACCTGGCACATGCAGGAACCCGTCCAGAAGGTCTGTACCCTATCCAAATCCCACCCACAGCCCATCCGCCCCAGGGGACACCCACCTGCTGCCCATCCTTGAGCCATGTGATCTCAGGGGCCGGAAAGCCATTTGCATCACACTCCAGCGTCAGGGCCTGCCCGGCCATGCCTGACACATTGGCCCTGTGCCCGTTCTCCCGGATGCTGGGGGGCACTTGGGAGCAAAGAGAAGCAGAGGAGCTGCCCCCTCCCAGGACAGCCACGGCCACCCGGACCCCTCCTGGGGCACTCTTCCCCACCGGGACGGGCAGCCCCAACTCCCGCCCTTCCCCAGATTCTGGGGTTCCAGGATGCCCGCCCCAGCCCCTGATGTGGACATCAGGAGCCACGTGGACCTGGGAATGGCCACAGCGGCCTCGCCCTGGGACCTCGCGCTGGTCGTGCCCAGGAGCTGTCTACGGGCTCTGACATCCAGCTTTGTAAGATGCGGGACCCCCGGGATCCATCTGGCTGTACACCCAAACTGCCATCATGGTCACCTAGGGGGGTACCCTCCCCCACCCCGAGTCAGAATCTCTGAAGATGGGGCCTAGGTATGTCTTTGAAACAAACTTCCCAGGCAAGTCATTTCACGGCACGCTGGGGTGGCTGCTTACAGGGAGGCGGAAGGTGCTCCCTGAGAACCATAAAACTGCTTCTTCCACCCACTCCATGAGCCCGTGTTGAGGAGAAGGGCTCCCCTCCCCCTGCACACAGCACCGGGGCGGGGGGAGGGGTACGGGGCGGGAGCTGTGGGAAGCTCTTCCTGCTGCAGGGAAGAATAGGAACCTTGGGTAGTTTCGGCAGCTTCAGTGGGAGGTGGGCTTTGGGACTCTCATCTGCCATCAGTGAGCCTTCTAAGAAATTCACTAGACCATTTTAGAGCCATCTATGGAGTTCCAGGTTCTTCTCCTTACACTGTCTCCGTGGGGGTCTCTCTGGGGAAGGGGATGCCCATGCAACCTGCCACTTTCCTAACACCCTCAAGCCCTCCCCAACAAGCACGGGGTGGGGGAGGGCAGGGACCTGCGGCCTCCCCTGCGGTGAACTCTCAGGCTGGGGAGCCGGCGCTGCCCCACCCAGGCATCCATGCGTACCACTGGGAGGTGTGTACAAGCCGTTCCCCAGCTCTGGGGTCCCTGCTCACCATGGACTACCAGCTTGGCTCTCCTGGATGCGGAGCCCGCCTCGTTGGTGGCCTGACACTCGTAGTCTCCACCGTCGGTGGGAGAGACCGAGGCCAGAAACAGAGAGCCTTCATCCAGCACTGCCAGGCCCGGCCGGCCACGCAGGGGCTCTGAGGACGGGCCCTTCCGCCACGTGACCTGCGGCTTGGGCGTCCCTGGCAGGGCACAGAGTCATCAGCACGAAACCCTATCCCCTTCCCTGTCCACACCCACACCGCCCCCACCCCCGTGCAAGTGATGCTGACCCTCGGCGGGGGGAGGTCTCAGGTACCTCCTTGCCCCCCAGGCTAGAGGAGCAGCAGGTGCTCACACACCTGCCACCTCCCCACCCAGCGCTGTGCGTCCACATGGCCTCCCAGCGGCCCGAGGGCCACAGGCACAGGGGCCAGAGCCTTTTCTGGTTCCCCTCGCAGAGGCCCCACCTCATCTGCACTCCCAACCCCCTCACCTGCCCTGTGTTTTCTCTTTTGCCTGCCGTCTCCAACTTTCTAATGTACATAAGATGCACTTTTTTAGGCTTTTTTTTTTTTTGGCCTATTGTCTGTCTCCCCCAACAAGGTCTGAAGTCTTTGCTTTGTTCCCTGCTGCACCCCCAGCTGCAAGCCCAGCGCCTGGCACACAGTAGGTGCTACATGAATGAATGAGCCCGCCGTGCCCAGTACCCATATTGTCCCATGGGATCCGCGCATAAATGGTGGAGGCCCCAGGTGGACCGGGCCCGTGCTTCCCCTCACAGGCATGAGGTGGACACCGCTGGCCACACACCCCTAGCCACACCGTGAGCGCCGCAGTCCCCCTGGAGGCCCTTCTCCGACACTCCTCACGTCGGACTGTGCAGCGTCTGGCTCTGCCACCAGCCTGTCGGCTCACATGGCCCAGCGCACAGTGGGTGCGGGATGAACAGCTGCCCCACTGGGCCAGGGCACACAGTGGGTCCTCAGATCGGTGTTGAAGGAATGACCCAGCATTCCAAGCAGCACACGTGCCCATGAGGCATGGCGCCCAGTGGTCGCAGCGGGGCCTGGGTCACGTGAGCCCCAACTCTGCAGACTTGCTGAGTGATCTCAGGACAAGGGCAGCCCTCACCCACTGCCCTGCCTGCAGGGCAGGCAGCCTGCAGCCCTTCCATCACTCCCCATCGGGGTCATAATCATCGCTCAATACCAGTTATCACGCACCACAACCCAACTTGATCTGCCGACTCCCCTGGCAGCTCGGGGCTCTTTGTAAGCACATTCTCTCTGCCTCACTTGCTCTTTTATCCTCACCTTCGGAGGGAGGGGTGAGACACCCCATCTGGGGGGAATGGGGCTGCGACCAAGATGAGACACATCCGGGGCATCCTGGGTGTCATCTCGTTCGGGAGGACCCCTGCCCCACCCCACCCTGTACTGACTGCTCCTGCTTAAGTGCTGGGGACTCTGCCCGTTGGCCCTGACGGAAAAGGAGGGCCACCAATGCTCTGCGATCTTTGGGCTACTTAATCCCCTGTGTCTGTTTTCTCATAGAACCCTCTGCTGTTTCCTCTGTGTCTGCCCAGGACGCCTGCTGCAGTGTCCCAGCTGCTCCCCAGCATGGAGACACATGTGTGAACACACACACACAACATACACACATACAGCCCACAGACACACACATGCCCCTCCCGGTTCCTCATCTTTTCCCAAAGGCCCCAGCCCATCCGCCCGCCACCCAGAGACCAGGACTTCAGAGCTGCCAGCCCTGAGGGGTACTGAGTTTTGAACCCTGGAAGCTTTTTTTTTTTTTTTTTTAATGCAAATATTTAACCCCTAAATGAGCTCGAACTACACAGAACTGCATCACTGCTCTGTGACAGGAAGACTCCAGGGACTCAGGGCTGTTGCTGAAAAACCACTCATCTTGCCTCCACACCCATTTCACAGAGACCAAGAGAGGAGCAATGTCCAAAATCACCAGCACGTTGGTGGCCAGGCTCCTGGCCTCTGTCCCACCCCACGAGGAGGAGGCGGGTGGTGCCACCCACTGCAGGTACCAGGGCTCCCATGGGTCACGCCCTCTGTGCTCCAGGCTTTCTCCTTTCTCCCTCAGAGCCCTCCGAGCCCAAGGTCACATGGCTGGTGAATACCAGCGCCCAACACTGCCCACCGGGCAGCCACCTGCTTGAAAAAGAGAAGGCCAAGGGGGGTGAGGTGGGGCGCGGGGCGGGGACAGGCAGTTTTGATGGAGGGGACTTGGCTTATGCTGACTTGGCTGAAGTCAGGCTCAGAGGACAGGCCCCTGGCTGACCAGGGTTGATGCTGGGGTTGTGAGTGACTGTGGGGTATCAGGGCAGGAGGCCGGGGCTGGTGGTCCCACCTCCTACCTCCCACGTCCCGGGAGGGCCCTACAGGTTCCTTGCTGTTACCGGATACTGACACAAGGTGGCGCCCTGGTCAAGAGCGGAACGATGGCCCCTCCAGGTGGTCTGCTCCCACCTGCCTCCTACCTGGCCCTAGCTCTCTGTCCCATTCCGAGGACTTCCCTGGATCCCGTGGCATGAGGAGGTGCAGTGCAGACTACAACCAGCTCTCCTGGCTCCTGCCGGGCTTTTTGTGCCAAGTGCCAAGCTACCACTTAGCTTCTTAGACACCCAGACACCTGCCCTTCTAGACAGCACCATCCATGCACAGGGGAGACATTTTGGCCATTTTGACCCAAAGCCAGAAGCGACTCTGGCAGCCAGTGGGATCCACTGGGTGCCACAGGGAGATTTTACAGAACAGTAGAACCCATTCAACACATTTCCGCAAGCTCCTACTATGTGCCAGGCACGGTGCTGGGACCTAAACTTCCTGCTGTCCACTGGGCCTACTGGGCCTGTGTGGAGGGACAGGTGTGACCCCACTATACAGCTGAGAAAACTGAGGCTCAGAAAGGAGGTGTGAACTGCCCGGCACCGGGCAATTGACCCAGGGGTGGCTATCTCGACCCCACACTGTGCTGTAGCCCAAAGCGGGTCCCAAAGGACTGGTTTGCCCAAGACTGCGTGAATCCATGTCCTGTGAGAAAGCCTGGGGCTTGGGGAGAGGCAGGGGCCACCAAGCACCGATCCTAGGACCCTGGGGCCTTCCTCAGCCCCAGCTGTTACAAGCCCCAGGCACAGAGGGGCCCAGGGTTTAACGGGCACTCGGGGCTGGGGTTAGAGCAGATTATACTCCCTGAGTCACCTTCTGGCTGTGACCTCAGGCAACCCTCTTAACCGCTCTGGGCCTAAATTGCCCCTAATAAAAAAAAAAAGAGCTAATGCTAATACCCACCCTATAGGGCTGCTGATGGGATGAAGCGCCTGGCATGGTCCTGGACAGGAGTGGGGACCCCATAAGCCTCCATACCCACGCGCACTGCCCACAGTGACCGAGGGCGCTGAAACATGGGTGGGTCTTCTCCCCCTCCCAGCCCAGGGCGCAGCCTCACCTCTGGCAGGGCACGGCAAGCTGGCATTCTCTCCTGCTACCCTCTCCAGCAGGCCACTGGTCTCATCGGCCCCCCAGTATGGCGGCTCTGGTGGAAGGTAACGTGGCCACAGTCACACACCCAAACCCAAAGCCTGGTGCTCCCCCGACCAGGAGCCCAGGGCTGGTGGAGGGGGCATTCCCATCCAGAACCCCAGCTGGAATAAGGGGGTACAAGCCCCGCGTTCCAGCCCTCAGCCTCGGGGAGAGTCAGGGCCATGGCACCAGCTCACCCCCTGCAGGGTGGCCCATGGAACAGCCCCCAGTGTCACGCACGACCCCACGGGCTCGGGGGGCTGAGCTCAGAATCGTCCTGCCCTGCCTTCTCTGAGTGTGTTTCAAATTCATCATAGTGAAAATGCTAGCACCGGAGATCCAGAACTTTCTATGCACCAGGCACTTCACACACATTCTCTCACTGACCCCTCACATGTTACTGGACCCATGTTACAGGGTCAGAGAGTGTAAATGATTGGCTGATGGCTGTCCAGCTGGAAGGTGGGAGAAGCTGGCCCGCTGCTCTTCAGTCACCACCTCACGGCGCCTGCACCCCACCCCGAGGACGGAGACCCCCCTGGGCTGGCAAAAGCGGCCCGACACGGCTTCGGGGGCTGGGAGGAAGGAAGGGGTCCAGCAGCTCAGAAGCCCAAGCTGCTGCTGGGGAAGGAGTGGGGAGGTAAGCTCTGGGGTTCAGGGGAGACTCACCCAGCACCCTGAGCTCCACCTCCCATGCATCTACTCCAGCGCTGCTGGAGGCCTCACAGCGGTAAGTCCCAGCGTCCGAGGTTCGGATGGCCATGAAGTGGACGGAGCCCTTGGGCCCCCCGCCCTGCAGGGCCACCCCATCCTTGGACCAGGTCAGCTGGGGCTCCGGGTTGCCCTCGGCCACGCAGTTCAGGTCCAGAGCCTCTCCCACCAGTGCCTTCAGGAGCCGCGGGCCCGGCTGCACCTGGGGGGGCACTGACAGGGCCACGGGGAGGGCTGTCAAGGCAGGGGCCCCGGGTGGGGGGAGTCACAGAGCCCAGACTTACAGAGAGGGCCTGGCCTGCTGCAGGGCTCCCCACACCCCTGGCCGTCACCAACCAGCAGAAATCTTCATTGTGGGGGGTGATTGACAGTAGAACATCCCGCGTGGACCCCCCCCCGCAAGAGTAGAATCAGCCTTTCCCTTGAACACATGTGTTGCCATCAAAAAATCACTCCTCGGGCTTCCCTGGTGGCGCAGTGGTTGAGACTGCCCCTGCCGATGCAGGCGACGTGGGTTCGTGCCCCAGTCCAGGAAGATCCCACATGCCGTGGAGCGGCTGGGCCCGTGAGCCATGGCCGCTGAGCCTGCGCGTCCGGAGCCTGTGCTCCACAACGAGAGAGGCCACAACAGTGAGAGGCCCGCATACCGCAAAAAAAAAAAAAAATCGCTCCTCCGTGCTCAGCTTGCTTCCCCCCCCAGCCCCCACCCCCATCCCTACCCACAGGCTTGCACCCAGCACCATTTGAGAACCACCAGCTGGGAAACACCATCTCAGTGCTAGATGGGGACATTGAGGCCCAGGGGGCGGCGGGACTGACTCAGCCCAGGGGGCAGCATGCACAGAAGGGGAGGTTCAAATCCCAGCCCTGCCCCTCTTGGCCACAGGACCCCGCACTGGCTGGAGCCTCGGTTTCCCCTCCTCACAAAGAAGCCCTGGGATGAAATGAGATGCAGTGCTAGAGCAGCCAGCAAGGAGCCTGCTCCACAGCGGCGCCTAAAACACTGCGGCTAGACTCACTCTCAGGGTTCCCAGCTCGCTCTTCCCCTTTCCTGGCTTGGGGAGGATAGTGGGTATTGTTTCTTCTGCATTTGTGTTTTCCAAGCAACTTTCCCATCCTCCATCCCAGTTGGCCCCTCCTACGGGGTGGGTGATGCTATGTCCATTTTGCAGATGAAGAAACTGAGGCTCAGAAAGGTTGTGTGACTTGACCAGAGTCACCCGCTGCGTCGGCCCATAGGAGCTGGACCGGCCCCAAGGCTGGGTCTGTGTGACCAGGAATCCAGGTGGCTTCCGTGGGGCCAGACTGGATGAGCCCAGGAGAATTCTCGAAGACGAGGACAAGTGTCCTGGGCCCTCGGGGGAAGCTGAGGACACCCACTCCCTTCCCAGCTTCAGAGTAGGAGCCCAAAGATAAGACCATCTATGGAAGCTGGCCCCGGGCAGAGATCAGCTCCCCCACCCGGAGCCCAGAGCCTCACTGTCTAGGAGGACAAGGGTGTACAGGCCCTGCCCGCCATCCCCCTAAAAACACTTGCTGAAAGCAACAGCAGTTTCCACCGTGCTGAGTGCCTTATGTCATCAATACCCTTTCTGACAACTATGGGATAGGCATTATTACCTCTACTTTATAGAAGAAGAATCCAAGGCTCAGAGAAGCCAAGCAGCTGGCCTAAGGTCACACAGCCAGTCCGTGGCAGAGTCAGCATTCAAACCCAGCTCTGCCGACTCTGAGGCCCTGCTCATCACCCTGCTTCCTGCTTCTCTGTTTCTCTCCCATGCTCATGCAAACTCATAGAGAAGCTTTGAGCCCCTCCCTCTCTGAACGTCAGCCTGTCCACCTGTAAAATGGGGAGTCAGCTTAGATCAGGGGTTGGCTTTTTCTGGAAAGGGCTTTTTCTGAAAAGGTTTTGCAGACCAGCTGGTCTCTGTCTCAACTACCCAACTCCGCCATTACGGCGTGAAAGCAGCCACAGATGGTACGTAACCGAACGTGTGTGGTGGCACTCCAGTAAAGCTTGTATTTATGGACACTGAAACCTGAATTCCATATAATTTTCATATGTCACATTATTTGCCTTTTTTCCCCCAATCGTTTAAAAATGTAGACATCATTCTTCACTCGTGGGCCACATGAAAACGGCATGTAGGTCAGTAGTGGCTGAGGGCTGCAGTCAGAGGACCCCTGTCTCAGACAACTCATCTCCGTGCTCCTGGAGATGACAAGGTCCCCGCCTCTTTGGTGGAGTGACTCCACTGAGTGGCTTCTGTGAATGGAACCTGGACACCCAGGTGAACATGCACTCCTGGGCCCCCACCTGAGCCAGGAACCAGAACCCCCTCCGTGGGTCCCCCTCCCAACGCCCAAGTCTCCAACGCCACGGGGCCCTGCCCTTTGCTCTCAGGGGGCCTCTGAACAGACTCTCCGGGCTCAACCAAGGGGTTCAGGAGAGGGGAAGAAGGGGGGTGAGGAGGAGAGATAAGGCTTGAAAAAGACAGGAAATAGAGTTGATGGAAGAAACACTGGAGGACCATGAAGAGGTGACAGAGCCTGGCGTGGAGATGGGGGAGGGGCACGAGAGGCCTAAGAAAGATGGGGGTTGGGGGAAACGGTGTGAGACAGAGGCTGCCAGCCAGGACCTTACCTTGCACCCTGAGGATGTAGGACCGAGCAGCGGACCCCGCAGGGTTACTGGCTGTGCATTCGTAGAGGCCGCTGTCACTCAACTGGGCCTGGGCCAGATGCAGGGAGCCTGATGGAAGGAGGCAATGCCTGTGGGAGTGAAGGGCACTGGTAAGACCCCAACCGACCCCACCTCTGCCGGAAACGCCCAAGACCCAACTTGAACCAGCTGCCTCCTCCAGGCAGCCTGCCAGGACTGAGGCAGTGTCCGCCACCCACCCTTCACTCCTCCCCCTGCCCTGCCTCCACTTCCCCCAAACCACCAGGCCAAGGCCAGGTCCCCTCCAACTTGCGTAACAGACAAAGAGCACTAGGCTAGGAGTCCGCTGGCTGGGTTTAACTTTGAACCCTTCCCAGCTGGGTGAAGCAAGTCCCTTCACCTCTTGGAGCCTCCGTTTCCTCATCTGTAAAATGGGCATATTAAGAAGTTCTGTGGCTGAGGCTGGTGAACAGATTCCACGTGGGCTCAACCCAGGGCCTGGTACCTAGTCGCCAGTAACTCTCCCTCCTCTGATGCACCTGCCTACCGTTCCTCGACCCTGCCCTGAGAGTGGGGATGAGGCCTCATTTGGAGGCCCCCCCAACAACGGCTTCCAGGGAGAGGCTGCAGCCCAGAGACCCTCTGCGTCTAAGTGCCAGGTCTGGCCAGGCTCTGAATCCAGGGCTTTTCAGTGTCCTGTTGTCCGGCGTTGTATTGGGCCCTCAGGAGGAAGTTGCAGAGGTCCCCCATCGCTACACTCCCCAACCTGGCCCACCTTGCTGAAGTCACCCGGCCCCCATCCCACAGGGATCTGGGACCCCCAGCCAGGCTCCTGCAGCTGGGCTGGACCCGAGGGGGCCTCTGCACATATGATGTCACCAGCCCACATGTGCTGGCTCCGTGCAGTCCCTGCCCCCGTAGAACTGAGTTGGCAGCTGCAGCCACTGGCCACAGCAGGGCCCCAAGTGCAAGCAGCTGGCACGGGGGCGGGGAGTGGGGGTGGTAACCTCAAGGGCCAGCCCCTCCCCCGCCTATGCTCATCAGGGTACAGCTGGACTCCAGTCCCGGTCTCCACTCCCCGCTCTGCTGAGTCTCAGATTCCTCCTCTGCAAAACGGGGATGACAATAGCCCCCATCTCCCAAGCAGGTGCAAGCCAAGTGCTGGACGTGCACTTATTAAACAGGTCAATATTGCTGGCAATTCACTCTCTGGACAACCACGGGGGACTAGCTGTGCTCTGCTGGTTTTCCGTCTCTCCATATGTAAAGTGGGCTTGTAATCCCCCTACCCAGCAAACCCTTCGTCCAGTTTGCCCTGAGCTTCCAGCAGGCACCTGGGGCAAGTTCTCTGAGGACAGTTGTGAGTGATATACCAGGCAGTGGTCTCTAGAGCCCAGGCACTGGGCTGGGACAACTAGGTCCGACCCTGTTCTGCCACGTGCTTGCTGTGTGACACTGGGCAAGTCACTTAACCTCTCTGTGCCTCGGTTGTCTCCTTTTGGAAAAAAGAGACAACAGTGGTACTTAGCCATCATAGGGTTGTCCGGAGAACTGAGAAACCTAATTCACGGCACAGTGCCTGGAACAGACGTACTCAGCAAAGGTCAGCTGTTATCATGGTGACGACAGTGTATCCATGACGATACACAATGCAGTTTTGCATCATTTAAAACTCTTATATAAATGGCACCACGTGTATGTGTGTGGGTCTAATTCATTCACTTTTCACTGCTGTATAGTCGTCTGTTGTGTGATCGTACCACGATTGGATTAATTTGTTCTCCTTTTGGTGGGCACTTAAACATTCAGGTTTTTCTTTCCTCCCTCCCTCTCTTCTTTCCTTCATTCGTTCTTTCTTTCTTTCACCACCAGAGTCCTCTGCACACTGATGTATGTGTCCCCACGCACAGGAGCAGGACTCCTGCGTCACAGGCTCACACACCATCAGCTCTCACAGGTAGAGAGGCCATCACTCCCCCTTGCAGAGCAGGGCTTCTTATCAGAATCTTCCAGCTATATGTGAAACATACAGATTCCCAGGCCCCGTCCAGAGACTCTGATCTGTGGGGGGAGGCTGGAATCGGGGTTTTACCAAGGTCCTCAGGGGGACCACCCCTTGGAGTACTGCCCCAGGACACAGGGAAGTGCCCCTGCCCTGAGAAGCAGCCCAGCGGAGCAGATGGGAACAGGTCTTTGACAGCAAGTGGCCCCCGCATCCACCACCATTCGGCCTCTTGAAGGCTGACCTTGGGCCAAGGACTCCGTCTCCCTGAGTCCCGGTGTCCTCACCTGGGATCACAGGAGACGGCACGTATGGCGTGACATGGTGCACACAAAGCCCATGGTCCCTGGGACATAGTAAGTGCTCAATAAACAGCCCTGCTGCTAGCAAAAACCACGCCCCCCTCAACATGGCTGTGTTTCGCCACCCAGCCCCCAATCAGCTGGGCAGCCCTAAGTAGGTCCCTTAATCTTCCAAAGCGGAAGAAAAAAGGAAAAAACAACACAGATGCTTTCTTGTCTCAGTGACAAGTAAACATTTCCCCTGTGTGGCTCCCCTCCCCTGGCTTGGCTTTTCTCATCCACAATTTTTTTTTTTAAGTTAAATAATGTTGACATCCACCAAACACGAGCCAAATCAGTTTGAGGCTGAAACATACACACTGAGTCACACCTGGTGCAGGGACACGGTTCCCTCAGGGGACTTTGCTACAAACCTTGACTAGCCAAGCAGGGACGCATGGGTCAGCAAAAAGAGGTCTAGGCTGAGCACCAGAGTTCTGGATCTGACGTGCTGAGCCAGCCCAGGCAGGGCAGACAACGTCTCTGAACCCCAATTTCTTCATATTTGAAAAGGCTGCTCTGGAATTCCTTTATCTCAGAGGTTGCCTTCTAGTTCTTCTAAGAATTTTAGAGAAGTTGCTTCCTCCCTCACCAAGCCCTTAAAAGGATAGGAAGTGGGAGCTTCTGGGATAAAAAAAAAAAATAATGAAAGAAACTTCCAAAAGTAGAAACAATTCTCAACAATAAATGTAGGCATCTTGTCTTTCTCATGATGATCCCCAGGCCATTTCCTAGAGAGGGAAGGCTGCTCGCTATACCACAAAGGAGGAAACGGAATGAATGGAAGTTCCATCTTATAAATGGTCAAGCTGAGGCCTGCAGAGCCCTCCCCATCACAACCCTCACCACACCGGCTTGTGACCACCTGTCACTTGTCGGCCCTAAGAGCCTAAGAGGACACATCCCCAGCCATCTTATTTGCCTTTGTATCCCCAGAACCTAGCCCAGACCTGGCACAGAGCAAACCCCACTCGGACCAGATATAGGAAAAAGGTATGGGGCCTGGGGCAGACCAAACAGGACCTAGAGGTCTAGGGGTTGCAGGGCAGCCCTTCCGCACCGCCCCCGCCCCACGCCCCCGGCGCTCTCTCTCCACATTCCCAAGGCTCCTTGGGGTTTGGGGGCTGCAGCCCCGGGAGGGGTGTCAGGGGCAGGGGGGAGATGGGAGGAAGTGGGGAGAGCGCTGCCGTGTGCCCTGTGCCTGTGGCGTAATTAGCAGTGGCCTCCCCGCTGAGGCGAGAGCAGCCAGATGGCTCCGTGTGGCGCCAAGATGAAAACATGGAGAGGTTCGAGGGGAATTTCCTGTTTATGACCTCCACTGCGCTCGAGGCTTCACTGTTGGCTGTGAGTCTCACACAGCCATGCAGATGATGGGGGACGGGGAGGGAGATCCACCTACCCTGCCGTGTCCCCCTGGTCCTATGAGCTCCGAGGGGGATGTATCCGCCTGGAGAGACCAAAGGGCATCTGATAAAAAGTGCAAATCCCAGGCCACACCTTCGCTGCAACCCAGCCTGGGGTCCCCTCTCCAGCTCCTCTGCGGCTCAGGAAGCTGCCCTTGCTGCCCCAGCCGGACCCCTTCTCTCACACACTCCTGGAGGCTTTACAGCATTTAACACACCTGTAATCACCTGTCGCTGTCTGATGGCTCCGTGAAGGGAGCGGCCAGGTTGCCCAGGTGGTTCCTGCCATGTTCCCAGCGCTTAGCACAGGTGCTGGCCCACAACAGGTGCTCGATGAATATTTGATGGCAAATCCCAGCTGTCCCTGTCCATACACGCACCCCTTCCCACCTTCGCTCACACTGTTTCCCACACCCCACCCTGTCTCGATGCTGCTCTCCTGCCCCCAGACCCCCTTCAAGGCAGCAGAGCCTCTAGCTCCTCCATGAACCCTTCCCTGACGAGGGCAGGCAGGTCACACCTCCCCTGCTCTGAGTTCCATGGAGCCGAGTTCAGCCAATTTCTCGTACATTCATTCATTCACTCATATGACAAAGAGCCACTGGGTTCAAGGTGGGCCACCGGGGTGAAAGAAATGCACCCCGTCCTCCGGCTGCTCAGAATCTGGGTGGTTGGCCTGCGCCCAGGCCCTCTCGCTGCGTCCCATGCTCCCTCTGCTGCCCCCGTTTCTAAAGGGCCCATCCAACCTCACTGTGTGAGCAGAGCCTTCTGGGCGGAGGCTGTCAAATGAATGAACAGCACGCCCTGCAGAACCGAGCCCACCAGAGGCTGATCCTCAACCAGAGCACGCAGTGCAACAGTGCTCAGCAGACGTCCACCACGTGCAAATACATGCTGGGCGCTTGTCTGCTGGGCCAGGGCGGGGTCTGAGGCTGCAGCAGGGATTGCCCATTCCCCCCCCCCGCCCCCAGCACCAGTCAGCCTGGACAGCACCTTCAACCACCAGGGGCCACTCTGACCCTGACCCACACCATAGACCCTTATAAGGAAGCCCCAAACGGAAACCCCAAGCTGGAGCAGTTTAGGAAGAGGGGCCTGATATCAAGGAAAGGGCCAAGCACAATATATGAGCGAGGGGGAGAAAACACATCCTCTGAGCCCATGCAACATAAACCCAGAGATGCTGACAGGTGACAGCTGTCTACACATGAGCGCTTCCTACGCGCCACTGCACAGCTAAGCACTTCGTGCATACTGTCACTTGAAACGCTCAACAGCCAAGCCGCAGATCCTACTATCATCGCCCCTTTTGCAGAGACCCAGAGAGACGAAGTCCTGCTGTCCATGGTCACCCAGCCACCAGGCCAGGAATCAGATGAGCTATGAAGATTCCCCCAAGGTAAAGACCCCACGAGGGGCCCCTGGGCAGTCCATGCCATGCCACTCACTTCTAAGGAGGAAGCAGCTTTTCTCCTGGATCGTCAGAACCCAGCTGCAGCCCCCCAACCTCGACACTGGGCCATGAGAGGGAGTGGGTGTGCCGACTGCCCTGCAGCATCCTCGGGGTGCTCTATCCTCTCCCTGTCCCCTCCCCTCCCCCGGATGCGGCTGGTTTGGCCCTGTGTGGGACCCTGGCCGGCTGCCCCCGGGAGCCAGTGCTGAAGCCAGGAGTACTCGCAGCTGTCCCAGATACACATCAGAACCAGAAACAAACATTGTTGCCTAGCAACACCACCTCGCCCCAGCATCCCTGGGCTGAATCATGGGACCAGAGCCACTAGGCACTCTCTGGCCACCATCGCCTGTCCAACCCTTTCATTTCTCAGACGGGAAGACTGAGGCCCAGAGAGGGGAAGGGTCTTGCTCGGGTTCATTCAGAGAGTTGGGGGCAAGGCTGGGATGGGACCCTAGGTCTTTTGCTACCTGATGTCACACACAGCCGGAGCCCATGTCTTCTCTCTCCTAGACAGTTTCGGCACAGTCCTGGGCACATGAGATGCTCAATAAATCCTGCGGACTTCAATTCTGAATTCACAACTCAAATGGCCCTTTCACAAACAGCAGTCCCACAGGGTGAGAGGCACCCGATAACCATTCCCAGCCTTGGACTCAGCCATTGGCTTTCAGGACTATATCCCAAGGAAATGACCCAGGAGATAAAGAGAAGCATTTGTGCAAAAATGTTCCAACAGCCCCATTTATTACCGCCCAAAACTGGCAACGGAGCATCTGCCCCAAACAGAGAAAGAGCTTAGCAACGATGAGAGCTGAACGCCCTGGAATGTTATCTTGCCCTTTAAATGGAAAGCAATGACGTGGGCCAGGATGAATCTAGAAAATGGGTAAATGTGGAAAAATATCAATGATAAGGGCAGAATGGAAGAGGCACTCAATTTAATTCTCTAGAAGCATCTACAAGAACACACTGGAAGGGGTCATGGACACAGGTGGGTGGTTTAGAGTTTCATGGGTACTCAAGCTCCTACTGTTTTCTTTCCATTAGGACTTGCTGACTCAGGAGGTCAAGGCTCCCTGAGTTCAGAATACTCTCTAGAATCTCCAGAAAGAGCAGTGGCCTGCCCGACCTTGGCCCAGAAGCCTGATATGTGTGTGTCCACGTGTTCTCATGTCTGCATCTCTGCTGCATCTGTGTGCACGTCCACATGTGTCTGTATCTGTGTTGGTGTCAGTGTGCGTGGCCGTGTGTCTATGTGTGTCTGTGTCTGTCTGTGCTCCTGTCCACGTGTATTCATGTCTATATGTGTCCGTGCATGTCTGTATATGTCTGTGCATGTCTATGTGTGTCTGTGGGGGTGTGGGTGTGCATGTTAGGGCCCAGCCTGGGAAGTGAGATCAGGATCCCAGATCCCTACACCCCATGGCTTCTGTTTCCCCCTCAAGGCACTGGGCGTGATGCCGCTCACCCCACCCACCTCCAGGATGGCCAGCAGGAGAAGAGGGCCACCCCCCCGCCGCCCAAACAGAAATGCAGGAGGCCTCAGAGGCTCGGCCACGTGGTGGTTCTCACCCCTGATTGCACCAGAGTTACCAAGGAGCTCTGAAGAAGCACCAGTACTGGAGGTCTGTTGGTGACCCTGACCGCAGCCCTTGGTCAAGGCTGGCACAGGGTCGGGAAAGAGAGGCCCCGGGCAACCCGAATAGGTTCAGGCCTTCCCCCATCCGAGGACAGAGAAGGGGGCCACCACAGAAGAGGGGGAAGCTCAGCCAGGCAGAAGGAGCACAGAACCTGGAGGTAGACGAACACCCACGACTCATCAGAATAAGTTCTCAAGCTTCCAGAACGGCAGCTTTGAAGCTGAGCCTTGGGGGTCCCTCGGAGAAGGAAGGGGAAGAGACAGAGGAGGTAGAGGAGAAGGGGAGCAGACAGACAGCAAAGCTACCCCCGCACCATCACTGCTCCCTGTGTGTTTCCCGTGGGTTTTTAAAAACCTGCATCTTCTGTCTGAATGGCTGTGGGACTAAGGGGAGCTGTGTGTCCGGCAGAAGAGGGAGCTTTGTTCTGTGTGGGGAAGCTGTCAGATGCCACAGGGAGAGGCCCAAAGAAGCGCGGGGACCCAGAGCCCGCAAATGAAGTGTCAATACAATCAAAGGTCTGTGAGGTTATTCACAGTCGCCAGCAAGTGGAAACAGCCCAAGGGTCCATCAACTGGTGACTAAATCAACAAAAGGTGCTGTATCCAGGCAACAGAATATTATTCAGCCAGAAAGAGGACCAAAGCCCCGACACCTGCTCCAACATGCAGGAGCCTCAAAAACATGATGCTAAGTGAAAGCAGCCGGACACAAAAAGCCACAGAGCGCACGATTCCATTTACATGAGACGTCCCGAAGAGATCAATCCAAAGACAGAGAGCAGATGAGTGGTTGCCGGGGGCTGGGCTGGGGCCGGGCAGGGATGGGAAGCGTCTGCCAATGAATGTGGGGATTCCTTTGGAGGAGGGGGGTGCTGGAAATGTTCTAAAGTTAATTGTGGTGATGGTTGCACAACTCAGAATTTACTTAAAAACACAGAATTGGAAAGCATGCCATTTATACCTCAATAAAGCTTTTCCATTGAAAAATGTTGGGGAGAATTAAATAACACATAGGATGACGATAATTTCTGAAAGCTGGAAATGATGCTTTCGTTTATAGCAGCAGCAGGAAAATGCTGTCAAAGTGATTTTCCGCCACTGACAACGTACTGAGCATCGCACATCCATCACTGCATCTTGAGAACAGGGTTTCAACCTTGTCCACTTCACAGACGGAGAAACGGTCCAAGAGGAACCAGCAGCCACCCGAGGCCACACGACTAATACAGAACCAGCCGGGATCCACACTCGGCTCTGACGAACTCCAGGCTCTGAGCCCTTCACCCCAGCCCCACCCTCCAGGCGTATTTTCCCACCTCACGTAGGTGAACTCCTGGCATCTCAGAACTCTCAAGAGAAAGCCGCAAGCCCGGCACGAAGTGGAGGGGGCCAGGGGAGAAGGGACAGAGCAAAACTCAGGATTGCAAAAGCAGCTCTCACAGATGTACGGCTCCCGGCGGATCTATTAACGCATCACAAGAAGGAGGGGTGAACAATGGCGGTGTGCCATTTCAGTAACAAAACATAAATAAACAAGCACCCGCCAGGAGGCTGCCCAGCCAAGGAGCCAGGACCAGGCTTTCTGCGGAGAGATGCAGGCTCCCCAGACGACCACTCCCTCCCCCCTACGACCTGGGCTGCAGAGACACCAAAGGGTGCGCGGATGGGGGCAGCACAGCGCCAGCCCAGCCCCAGGACCCCAGCCGCGTGCAGGCGTGCAGGCTTCAAGGACGGGAGGGCGCACCAAACAGATGATCTGAGAGGTAGAGACCCATGTGTGGGTGTCGGGAGTGGGATCTTGCACAGCAGGCTGCTCTGAGACCTCCTCCACCTGGAACTTCTCAAAGGCCTCGCCAGGGCTGATGTCACCGGCCAGAGCTGCCCCCTCGCCACAGCCCTGCTCCTCGAGGGTCAAGGGTCCCAGGAGTCTGAGGCCTTCTTGTCTGGAACCACCCCACCCGACACCCCTGCCTGGGGAGGTGCAGCCAGGCTTTGAAGGATGCCCAAGCACCTCCTCCCTTTCTGCCCACTCTCAGGATCCCTGAAAGCCCCGCTGCCAGACACCTGGTCTGCGGAGCAGGCAAGGACGGCGCACGTGTCTCGTTCAGGAGGCTGTCTCAACCGCGGCATCACTCTTTCCTAGCTGAGTGACCACAAGCAGGTCACCCCACCTCGCTGAGCCTCAGTTCCACTCAGTTCTGCTCTGCTGAGCAGATGGAAGGCGATCCTGCACGCAGCGCCCCTCGGCCGTGCGTGAAGCACTGCGTGCGTGTTATTTCAGAGGCCTTCCCCCTCTGAAGGGCATCCATGCTCCCTTAAAGGTCAATGGCCAAAAGTGCTGTGTGTGTAATCGGATTGCATGCCCCTGGGGGTGTCCACAGGGTCCCACACACTGGCCGGGTCACTGGTCACCTGGAGATCAGTTTCCTCAAACCCCAAGCTCTGTCCATCCCCAGACCCAAGGCCCCGCAACTGGGGTTACCTGTCGGTGACGGGTGGCACAGGGAGGGAGTCCTTGGCCCAGGTCACCAGTGGGGGTGGAGAGCCCTGGGCTTCGCAGTCCAGGGTCACCTCGTCACTGGCCTTGGCTGTGACTCTCAGCGGCTTGTCTGCGTCACACGACCCATTCACAAGGATCCTGGGCTTGGCTGTTGGTAGAATCATGCAGGGGGTGTGAACAGAGCAGGGAGTCAGGGGTCGCGGCCCAGAGGGGACCAGCATGGCTCCCCCAGGAAGCTGAGGTGGCACTGCCACCCCAGAGATGCAGAAGATGGGTGGGCTCGATTATAATGGCAGTGTAGGTTTCAGGGTGGGCTCAGATCCAATGGTTTCCCCTAGTCATACCCCACCCCACATGTCTACCCCCTCCTCCCGCTGGAAGCTCATCTTGCTTTGATGACCCTGACATGGTCCCTCCTGCCCCAGTGTCCTCCTCTTGCTTCTCTCCATCCTGCTTCCCTTCCCTGGGGACATTCTGGCAGGTTCTGTCCTCCTTCTCCTCTCTCTCCCTTCTCGCCCTTGATGATCCCATTTATTCTCAGGAATAAATGGGATTAACCATCAGATGATGCCCAGTTTCCCTTTGTGCCAAGGGCCCCAGGGAAACACTGGTTCCAAACAGTTCAACACACAGTTAATTATTTAATCACAGTTGTGATGGGCACTAAGAAAGGGACATTCCAGAGAGTTCACAGCAAGGTGATTTGACACAGCCTCAGAGATCAGAGAGAACTGAGATCTGACTGACTGCAGGTAAGGGAAGGGCATTCCAACAGAAGGAACTGCACATGCAAAGGCCCTGAGGCAGGATGGATCATTTAAGAAACTGAAAGGAGGCCAAAGGGTCTGGGCACAAAGAGCTGGGGAGAAAGGTGGGCGAAGGGGCTGCCAAGATGGGAGGGGGTCCAGTGTAGGGCCTTGGGTCTTTCCAAGCCTTGTGAATGTGACACGTTCCCCCCATCCGGTGGCAAAGGGCTGAGTTGGAACCACTCTTAGAGCATGCCCACATTACAGGGGACAGTGCTCTGAAGGACAGCTTTGGTCTACATGCCCTTCAGATGTGAGGAATTTAGAGGCAGGGTTGACGAGATGCAAGGAGGATGCAGGTGAGGTCAGATTGTCTATGCCCCTGCCTCAGTGCCTGCCAAGCCCCTCTCCCAGGACAGGGGCAGCCATCACTCACTGTTGACAGAAAGCTGCATCTCCTGGCTGGAGAAGCCCACGGCGTTGGTGGCTGTGCAGACATAGGCCCCTGCATCCTGGGCAGATGGCCGGGCGATGACCAGGGTACCATCCTTGCTCACATTGTAGTGGGGATCCCTGGAGGCCAGGGCATTGGTTTCCTGCGGTAGAGTCACAGGTGACATCAGCAGAGCCCACACCCCACGGCGATTTGCATCATTCCTCTTCCCATGATGCACTGGGCCTACCTCTCTGGTTACCTTTGTGGTAACAGGCTTCACCTACCTTGGTCCAGGTGACGGTAGGGGTGGGCACTCCTGAGGCTACACAGGGGAGAGAGGCTGGAACACCTTCATTGGTGATATGGTGGGTGGCAGTGGGCTGGATTCTAGGTGGCACTTTTAAAAACAAACCAATTTCATAAACCAAAGTTCACAGCAGCATTATTCGCAACAGCCAAAAGGTGGAAACAATCCAAACAGAGGGTGATGGATAAAGAGAATGTGGTGTGTACGTGTGGAATATTATTCAGCCTTAAAAAGGAATAAACATCTGACACGTTACAACATGGAGGTACCTTGAAAATATTACGCTGAGTGAAATAAGCCAGACACAGAAGGACAAATACTGTATGATTCCACTTACACAAGATACCTAGAACAGGCAAATTCATAGAGACAGGAAGCAAATGGTGGTGGCCAGTGGCTAGGGGAGGGGGAAACGGGGAATTGGTGGGTACAGAGTTTCAGTTTGGGAAGGTGAAAAAGTTCTGGAGATGGATGGTGGTGATGGTTGTGAAACCGTGCCCTATAGGGTTAAAAAAACCCATCCTGAAACTGTGCCACATGGGATTAACAGAAATTCCTGGCTTGTCTTACAGCTTGCTAACAACCCCTCTGCTTGAGCCGCCTTCACTTAGCAAGCTCCCTTAATTGTTCGTTGCAGATTGCAGACCCTCCAAGCTTCATGTAGCCTAAACAATAAGATGTTTGTCTGAGTTGTTTTCCAGGAACTTGGTGTCTAGTTCAAGCTCAAGCCAGCTAAGACTGGTTGGGACCACAGACCCTAAAACTGGGCCTGCACAGGTATCTGGTGAATGACCTTTTGACATCAGAGGGCCAAGGACCCCACCATCAGATCATGCTAGGCGCCTCCATTTTTGAACATGCATCCCATGAAGAAGCATGTAACCCAGATACACCTGCACAGAACACTGACTACCTCACCTTTTCCCTACCTGCAATCACCTTCCCCACGCCTAAGACCGCCCTGCTTCCTTATCCCATAAATACCCCAAGCCCCCGGGCTTTGGGGGGGTGGACCTGAGGTTTGTTCTCCTGTCTCCTCGCTTGGCTGCCTTGTGAACACATCCTTTCTCCGCTGCAAACCTCGGCGTCTCAGCCCTTTGGCTTGCTGTGCATTGGGCAAACGAACCTGGTGGTACAACAATGTGAATGCCACTTATGCCACTTAATTTATGCCACTAAACTGTAGGCTTTAAAATGGTTAAAATGGTAAGTTTTACATTATGTATATTTTATCATGATTGTTAAAATTTTTTTATTTTTTGGCCATGCCATGTGGCATGTGGGATCTTAGTTCCCCGACCAGGGATCGAACCCGTGCCCCCTGCAGTGGAAGCACAGAGTCTTAACCACTGGACTGCCAGGGAAGTCCCTATTTTATCATGATTTAAAAAAAAAAAAAAAAAAAATTTTAACAGAAGACAGCCACCACTGCTGTAAATTCATGCCCCAGACATAGGGCAGCCTGTGTTTAGGAACAAGCTGTACCGTTTCTTAACTGTGGGACTTTGGATAAACCACTTAATCTTTTGGTACCCATATTCCCTGGTCAGCTAAAAAGCTAAATTAACCCTAATTCCCTGCTCACTCTCTGGGGATGGACGGATGAGAAACGGCAGAAAATAGTGTTCACAGGACACAGTGAACTTGAAAACAAGTGCAAAATCTGTCCTGGGCACCATCCAGATCTGCAGGCATTAAAACAGGGCGGGAGTGGGGGATGTCTCCAAGAGGAGCAGGGGAGGGGGAAACGGGCATGGAAAAACCAGAACCCGGAGGGAAAGCCAGAGGCCAAGGGCTCTGACGATAACACTCAGTTCCTTTAGGGTGGGAAATGCCCTTCTGGATTTTCCCAGGTGGCAAAAGCCAGCAAGTCGATTAGCATTTGTTGAACGGAAATGAAATTAGCCAAGAGAGACCGCTGGATCACCACTGCACAGAGGAGGCTGTGCGGCAGGGTGGGAAGTTAGGGGGTGAGGCTTTCTACAGAGGCAGCCTCTGCTGATCCTGTGACTTGGTGAGTTACCTCCATCTCGGAGGCTCAGCTTCCTTAACGTCAAAGAAGCGTGGAGTCTTTTAAACCCACCTCTTGGAGCAGTTAGGAAAATTAAGTAAAACCTGCACACAACCTCTCAGAGGTCTGGCACATGACACATGCCCAACCTTTGATCACTCTTATTAATTGGAATTATGAGGAGACCGGACAGCTGGGTTCTAAACCCAGCCTCTTCTGCACCTCAGTTTTCTTCTACAAAATGGGGAATGATGAGTTCTTCCCGCTCATCCCTCCGGGTTTTAATAAAACAAGTGAAACAAACAAAAAGAGGATATTAACATATGCGGTAAATGACAAAACATAACCAGACTTAGTTTAAACTTCTTGTTTAAACTTCTTGTTAAAAAGAACGGTGGTACCTGGTGGGTGGGTGAAGGGAAACAGGGACTCTCCAATGCTGTGGGTGGGAAAGTAACTGGGCAAAATACACGAAAAGCCCTAAAAATGCGCAATCTCTGTGAGTCAAAACTCAGAGATTTAGGGAAAGAACTGGTCACGTGGGCAGAGGTGGAGCATGAGGATTTTTTTGTTGCCAGACGCGCAGGCTCAGCGGCATGTGGGATCTTCCTGGACCGGGGCACGAACCCGTGTCCCCTGCATCGGCAGGCGGACTCTCAACCACTGCGCCACCAGGGAAGCGTAGGCATGAGGATGTTTATCCCCAGGTGTTCATGCTGGTGAGAAACAGGACACTAGGGGACAGGTTAGACACTCCTGGCTCATCCAAACAGGGGACATGCAGCCTTAAACCACTGCTTCTGCGTATTACTGACAGAAAAGAGTCATAAAATATTGTCACAAGAAACACTCAGGTTGCAAGACAGTAATATTACCTGGTTCCAGTTGGTTTCTAACTATTTCTATGTATGTATACACAAAGGATTTATACCTAATTTATATAAAGAATATATATCATGCAAAAATAATTTATATACAACATATCTAAAGAGTATATATAATGTATATGTTATATAAATATATACAGTGTGTGTATATGTACATGTGCAAATTCACGTGTGTATAAAGTATGAAAGATACACACCAAAACGTAAAATTATTCTGGTTCTTCTTAGCTACTGGTATTAAGGGAGGTTGCTTTTTGTTTGTTTGGTTTTGTTTTGGGTTTTTTTTTGTGTGTGGCGGGGGGGGTTGTCCAATCTCTAAATTTCTTACAGCGAGTATGTACTATTCGTGCAATTTGTCTAAACAGAGATGTTCAAGGTCAAGCTCCCCCCGGGTGCCCTCCCCCATCGCATCCTGCCCCCACCACTCCGGGACTCACCCTGGACAACCAGCCGCACGTCCCTGTGCTGAGAGCCGGCCGCGTTGCTGACCAAACAGGTGTACCTCCCTGCATCCTCCAACAGCGCTTGGTCAAGGTGGAGACTGCCATCTGCTCGGACGGAATGCTGGCTGCCCGGTGGGAGCTGGTGAGGGCGAGGAAGCACCAGCTTGGGCGGAGGGCCCCACTCAGAGCCAGCTGAGACAGAGCACCCCAGAAACCTCACCGCCCACCAGGCCAGCAGGGAGCAGCCTGGACCGAGAGGCCAGGGGTTTGGAGAGGGTGGGGGAGTCTGGGGGGGCGGTGATGCTCCTACCCCTTCCCTGATATTCATCCACCCCCCCACAGACCCTTAGGGCCAGGTGGGCCCGACCCCCAGCCCCCAGCTGACCCCACTCTCCCCGGGCCAACTGGTCCAGGGCAAGACACCTGACCCAAGGGGACTGATGGGAGCTTCTCCCAGGAGTGCAGGGTTGGAGCCAGAGCCTTTACTAAGTCGGGGCTGAAGCTCCAAGGCCCTTGCACACTGAGGCCACAGAGAGGAAGGACAACCCGTCTGTGGGGAGAGAACAGAGCCATGCAGAGCAGAGCAGAGGTGTGGCCGCATCAGATGTGGTCCCGGAGAGAGAAGCAGAGAAAGCCACTCCTGATGGGTGCCCACGTCTGTCCCCATCAGGACCGGGGTGGGGCAGGTGGCACTGGTCCAGAATGGGGCCTGGGGCAACCTCTATAAAGATGTCCAGCCAGTCCATCCTTGGTGAGGGGCCCCAAAACCTTTCCACCAGGCCTGAGCCTGCTTTAAGCCTCCCTGTCCCTGTTCCACGAACCCAACCGCACATTCTGCACTCCGGTTCCGGGAGAGGCTCCTGGGCTGTCTCGGTACCAGGCCCTTTCAGGCTGAGTGAGCTTGAGGGGGGCTCTGCTCCTTGCACTCGGCAGCTGGGCAGGCACAGGTCCACCCAGTATCCCCACTGAACTAAACGAGCTCTGCATCTCCAGCCACTTCCTGTCCTGGTGTGGACAAGGCCCAGGGCCACCCCTCCCCACGTGCCCATCGGATTCTACTGAGGAAGGCTCCTCACCGCCGCAGCCTACGTGCCCAGGCAGGGTCCTCCTCGGGGTCATATCTAATTACACAGGCTGCGGAAGGAGTCACCCACTCGAGCAGCCTCGGCAAAGCCTTCCTGCTCCGGGAGCTGGACCCTGTCTGCACTGCATCAGAGACTGGAACAACAGGCCCGGGACCAGGGCAGCCACCTGGTCACATAGTCACTGCCTCTCTGGGTGTCCAGCGTCTGCTGTCTGCTGGGGCGAGGGCACCTTTTTTATAGCTTCCAGGACACAAGGACCGCGGGTTGTCTGAGGATAGGCCAGAAGGATGGAGGAGGGAGAGGCAAAGGAGTGAATGGCAGAAAGGAAATAGAGGGAAATAAAGAAAACCAAATGGATGGGAATGGGCGAAGCAGCCCCTGTGCACCAGCAGTGTGCCAGGGAGCTGGGGCAGATGCTCAGCAGCTCGGGTCACGTCTCTGCCCTGGAATCATCCGAACGGGGGTGACGAACGCACTGCGTCTGTGCCCCCGCCCGCAGCACTAATGATGCACAAGCTCCTCTGGCCAAGGACTCTAGAGGGTGAAGGATGCTATCAGTGCGTTATCAGAGAAGGTTCTGGAAAGAAGCAGGAAGGAAGAGGACATTCCAAAACAGGGAAACCGCAAAGCAGAGACCGAGGTGTGAACGTGACAGCACCCTCCTCCCCTGCACCCAGAGGGGCCCTGCACTCACGGGCTGGCCAGCCTTGAGCCAGTGCCTCTCGGGGAGGGGCCTCCCAGCCAGGATGATGCAGGGCAGGGACACGGGCTGCCTCTCCAGCACCCGGACGGTGGAGGCACTGCTGGCGATCTGTGGAGGTGCTATCGGGAGAGGAGACAGTGTGGGTACACGAGACTCCTGTGGGTGGGCATCCGGGGGACAGAGGTCCCCACTCCCCACTGTCTCCTCCCCAGGGAACCAGTGGAAGCATCAGGATTGGGGACCCTAAAGGGTCAAAGGGCGCACTTCTTGGGGCACGCTGCCCAGGAAGTAGGGGTCCAGATGCTCCTCCTGGAGAACCTGGCTGTGGACACACCTGTCCCAAAGGATGGGCAGTCATGGGGGGGGGTGTGTCTCTGAGGGTGCCTGGTGTCCCCCCCAAACCCTCCTCTCCAGATCCACCAGCGAACCATGTCCAGTCACAAGGAGGTGGGCCTCTGCCTGGACCTTCCCGAAGACATTTTGAGCTTCACAGACATACGGGGCCTGGTCTTCAGGAATCACACCTGAGGGGCAGGAAAGAGGCAGGGCTGACTGTCAGAGCACATCACGGCTCCAGCCCCCACAGGCTCCAGCTCCCCAGGTGCAGACGCGCCCTTGTCACAGTCTGGCCCTGCAGAGGTTAGGTAGGAGGGCTGGGATGGCAGGGAGGAGAGGGATGGGGGATACAGCCAGTCCTTGGAAGGGTGAGAAGGCCTCGGCTTGTTCATGTGTAGCATGGGGATAACTTATCAATAAGTGCACACTGTAGTGTGACTGGGAGGGGTCAATAGATAATGCAAACACAGTGCTCAGCATCGGCCTGGCACATAGTAAATAGGAGCTGTAGTAGTGATGATGGTGATGGTGGTGAGGACGATGGTGGTGGTGGTGATGGTGAGGATGGTGGTGATGGTGATGGTGAGGATGGTGGTGATGGTGATGGTGAGGATGGTGGTGATGGTGATGGTGGTAGTGGTGATGGTGGTGATGGTGGTGGTGGTGGTGATGGTGATGGTGATGGTGGTGGTGGTGGTGATGGTGAGGATGGTGATGGTGAGGATGATGGTGATGGTGATGGTGGTGGTGGTGATGGTGAGGATGGTGATGGTGGTGAGGATAGTGGTGATGGTGAGGATGGTGAGGGTGGTGGTGATGGCGGTGTGATGGTGATGGTGGTGATGATGGTGATGGTGATGGTGGTGATGGTGGTGGTGGTGAGGATGGTGGTGATGGTGATGGCAGTGATGGTGAGGATGGTGATGGTGGTGATGATGGTGAGGATGGTGGTGATGGTGATGATGGTGATGGCGGTGATGGTGAGGATGGTGAGGATGATGGTTACCACATATGACACTATGTGTCAGGAACTGTGCTAAGGGATTTACGTGTATTATTCACGCAATAGCTCCTTAAGGTGGCCTGTTATTAAACCCAGGTGGTGCGTATTGTCATTATCACTATTGTGACCAGTGCGGAGTAGTGGGATGACGTGACCAGAGTCACCCAACTGACATATGACCCTGCAACAGCCTGACCTATGGTCAGCACTGGGGGTCAGGGCCCTGCTCCCGGCCACCCAGTCTGGGGGCTGAGGGTGTCGGAAGCCATTCTGTCTCCCCGGCCCACCCTCCCTCAGCCCCAATCTCTTACTTTCAAAGAACAGCACTCCTGAATCGGGCCGCCCAGTCGTGCTGCCCTGCCCGGGCCCCAGTAGCTGGCCATCTCCACGGCGCCAGGTGACCATAGGGGACGGGCGGCCCGTGGCCCGGCACACCAGGAGGGCGCTCCTCCCCAGTTCCACGGTGACATCCTGGGGCAGCTCTGTCAGCTGGGGCGCATCTGCAGGGAGGTGAGCCGTCAGCCTCACCCAGCCCCCAGGGCACTGTTCGGAGGCCTCTGCCTCCCCTCCGGTCGCTGGGGGTGTTTCCCTCTTCCAGCCGCGCCCTCATGAACCTGACTCATATCCAGGGCTCCCGGGGCCAACTTGAGTTTGGCAGGTCCACCCTGAAGAGCTCCTGAGGATGAGGAGAGCAAGTGCCCTTTGGCAGGGTGAAGTCCTCACACCCTACGTGGGGTCTCAGGGACCCCGCTTTGCCCAGCCATACGGGGGAGCAACATTCCTGCTTCTGCTCTTTGCACCTCCTGGGAAGCCCACCTCAGAGGGGCTGCAAGTCACCCTCAGCCACAGGAGCCCCACCAGCTCTGCGCGTCACCTCCCTTGCCCTCTTCCTGGGCCACGGGGGCTTCCTTTCACGGGTCTCCTAGACTCCGGCAACCATTTGCCAAAGAGCCAACTTCGTGGGGAGGTTCTAGCTCATCTTTACCATGCTTCATCCTTCTCTGCTGTTGAACGTGTTGTAGAAGCACATAAGTCTCTACTACAAAATCAAAAGAAGCCTATAAAGAACTTGATCTTATACTTTATGGTCCAAATGGGACACTTAAGAGTGAAAAGAGCCATATTAATAATTCCACCAGGATAACAGATGCAAACAAGGGCAGCCCTGCTGACCTGAGTTATAAAACATCCAAGCAAAAAAAAAAAAAAAATCCAAGCAACACACGAGGATTTATTTCCTTAACTTTTGCTCCACACACTCTAAATCCCATGCCCTTCCACAAGGTAACCACTGTTAATGGTTTGTAGTGTTTCTTCCAAACATTTTTTCTAAGCATT
>NW_020175018.1:14551583-14579351 GCF_003031525.2 Neophocaena asiaeorientalis asiaeorientalis | reverse complement strand
GGGCATAGAAATAGGTTATTTCCCAAAACAGAAGCTCACGATCCTTTCCACCTTTCTGCTGGCCAGAAGCAGGTCCAATGCCAGACAGGTCCAGGCCCTGTTCCCTGTGGCTTCTGGGCACTGTCCTCAGGTCCCTGTCCCCAGACCCGCAACCAGGAAGGTCTCCGGCCTGTTTTGAACCCATTGCGTCCAGCATTGTGGAAAAACCTCCACCTCTTTTCTTCTTGCTGTCTCTCCCCAGAAATCTCCCCCATCCATCCAAATCATGACATCAAATTTCCCTCTTGGCCTCAGGGAGTAGGGAAGTTCCAGGGAGATAGAAGCACAACTTGGAAAATCACTGCAAGGAGGAAGACAGTCTTGGACCCAACCTCAGACACCACCCGCGAGTTGCTTTTCTTCCTCATTTGGGGCCTGGCAGCTGCCTCGGCTCAGAATCCAAGAAAGTCTTCCATCCAGGTGCCTCAGATGGCGTCACTGGTCCTGCAGAGCCTCGGTCCCGGGGGCAGAGCTTTGCTATTCCCCTCTTCCCATCCTGAGCAGAGCTGTGGCTCAGCTCCAGGACCAGGTACCCCCAGAGCCTGCCTCCCCAGCTCTGCCCAGCCCACGACAGGGCACAGCGCAAACCTCCCTCCTCCAGGCAGGCCTCGTCCTGAATTCCTCCCCTGAGAGAGGACAGCTGACTTATAATAGTAAGCAAATAACACGTACAAAGGGTAGCATTTGGAAAACCTACTGACAAGCATGGTGATGGTGCTTTTAGAGTTCATTCATGGCCTCAATAAACTCATGAAGTGGATATTATCACAACCCCATTTTACAGATGGGGAAACTGAGGATCAGAGAGATTAAGGAACCTGCCCCAGGTGCAGCTTAAAGTCAGTGGCAGAGCTGGGATCAGAGCCCAGGTCTGGCTGCTGCTAAGACCCAGGCTGTCAGCCACCGCACCTGGTACCCCCTAGTACTCAGGGGTAACCTGGCATCTCTTCCATCTTCTTTCAGAGGTGAATCCCAACTCACATCCTGCCCAGAAAACTGTGACTCCATCTCCTGTGCAGCCATCCCCCTGCTCCTCATTGAAGTCCCCCAAATAAGGCGGGACCTCAGAACCCTGTACACCAGAGCTGAAGGTCCTCTGGTCTCCTCATTGTGCAGATGGGAGACTGAAGCCCGAGGGAGGGGCGGGGCCCACCCTGATCCTGCAGCATGTTGGATGTGGGGACTGGTCCCCAGCCCCACGCCCTTTCCAGGGTCCCATCGCAAGGCTCAGCCGCCTCTGCTTTCAGGCTCGAAGACCCCTCCTCACAGACTCAGGTGACCTTCGGCTGGGAGGGATCGTGAGCTGGCCTCACAGCCACCAGATTTCCCCGTGGACAGCCCTTTCTGCCTTGACCTTGGACAGGTTTCCGGGTCAGGAGCTGCGAGTGCCCAGAGGCAGCCAGACATCACAGCAGCTGCCACGCTCCCTGGAGAGGCACAGGTCTCATCACCTGACAGCTGCAGCGCTTTTGCGGGGACGCAGCTCTGTGCGGGGGGAACCGGAACACCACAGAAGACAGAACAGCCCCACCAAGGACGCCAGCCACCAGGCTGGGAGGGGACAGGACAGGAGGGTGTGGCCAAAGCTGAGACTTCCTTTAACAGCACTGCTGGGCCACTCCCTCCACCCCCAGGGATTTCCCAGCAAAGTGAAATTGACAGAGGTGATGCCGTCCCTCCCTCTTACTTGGGCCCCAGGGCAAGGGACACCAGCCTGAAGGCCTGAAGCCTGGGCAGGGCCCCCCTGCTGCCCCTGCCCCACTGGGCATCCGTGGATGAACCCCTTCACCACTCTGAGCCTCAGTTCCCCATCCAGAAAGAGGTAACTATTTTTACCCTGATTCCAGTATCTTAAAGTTCCAGGACTCTTTATCATTGTCTGGAGACCCTGTAGCCCCCCAGCCTCCTCCACCATCCCCCCAGTTCCTGTGGCTCAGAGCCGTGGGGTAGAGCTGGTGGGGATGCACCAGCTCAGGAAGGAGAGTTTCAATCAGTCCTGACTCAGTTCGGTCAGAAGATGGAGGGCATCTCAGGCCCAAAGTCTGTGTAGACAGGGAGGGTGGCCACGGGAAAGGCTGGCCTCAGGCCCTGCCCTGCATTTAGAGGGAATTCCAGGGTATCTGTGAATGAGACAACGCTGGGGATGGCCTCCATATCTGCCTCCCGGGAAGTCTCCTTTCCCCATAGAAAGATCATTCAGTCGAGCCTGGAGCCACAGCCCCATTGGCCAGGGCTGCAGGATGACTTTCCTCCCTAAAAAAGTTTTGTTTTTTTGTGGGTTTTTTTGCGGTACACGGGCCTCTCACTGTTGTGGCCTCTCCCATCGCAGGGTGCAGGCTCCGGACGCGCAGGCTCAGTGGCCATGGCTCGCGGGCCCAGCCGCTCCGCGGCATGTGAGATCTTCCCGGACCGGGGCACGAACCCGCGTCCCCTGCATCGGCAGGCGGACTCTCAACCACTGCGCCACCAGGGAAGTCCCCTAAAAAAATATTTTAAATGATATTTTATGACTGTTTATAAAGACAAACACAATCCGGATTCGTTTTTAATCTATTTACTATTCTTCCCTGTTTTCTTCTGATGGCAAGAAAATCAGAGCCCTGTCCAGCAGCCCTAAAAGTATCACGAGCTCTGGGCCCTTGCCTGTTGTGCCTGATAGAGAAGCCACCCAGATACTGACCACACTGGCCACACAGCCCAACTCTGCTTCTCTCCTGCTCCCCCAGGCTAGCCAGAGGGTCTTTGCTCCCACAAAAGCACACCCCCAGCTCCCCTGCTGACTCACCCAGCAATCAGGGGCTTCCGAGTTGGGAATAAGAAGCAGAGACTATAATGAGAGGATAGAAGGAGGGCTGAGTGAACACCCATTTAGAGAGAAATCCAGCAGGGCAAAGGGAACTTAGCTCAGGGCTAAGTTTTAAAGTAATAGAAAGAGTGGGACTTCTCTGGCAGTCCAGTGGTTAAGACTCAGTCTGTACTTCCACTGAAGGGGGCATGGGTTCGATCCCTGGTCAGGGAACTAAGATCCCGAACGCTAAGTGGCGTGGCCAAAAAAAAAAAAACAAAAGGTGCCGACAGCCGTGTGATAATCACTCCGCCTCACTCTGCCTCACCAGGCCCTTGTCAGCCTGGTCCAGCCCACAGGCCAATACGTGTATTGATTAGGTATTCTATTCAAGCCCTGAGTGAAGCACATTATCTCATTAAATCTCTCAAGGACCTTGTGAACAGCCTCTATCAGTATCATCCCCATTTTACAGATGATGAAAGTGAGGCTCAGAAAGGTAAATAACTTTGCCAAACAAGCAGCAGGACCAGGACATTGATCCAGGACTCTTATCAGCCAAATGCCAGGTCCAGAGGGGATGCAAAATCACCTCGCAGGCTTGGTCCACAAATAAGGCACCTGCTGGCAGTACAGGAGGAGGCTGCCGTCCTCCCTGTGCCCCAAATACCACCAGGAAGCCAGTTCCCAGCTGAACAGCAGGAAGTGGGCACAGTGCCCACACGTTCTCAGCCCTGGCAGGCTCTGCCAGCCTGGCCAGGAAGGCTGCAACACAGCTGCCACCCAGATGGGCAGGAAATTGAATTTCCCACCACTGCTGCCAGGCCAGCTCGCCCCAGACACACAGGTGTTGGGCCACTGTCCATGCCGTCCCTGACCTCAAGGCCAGAGGCCACCAGTGGCCCCGTGCCCCAGAAGCCTGCCTCTGGGATGCCAGCCATCCCCCCCGCCACCTCTCACCTGGGGAAATGGCCCCAAGACCAATGGCTAACAGGTGAAGGAACAGGCATGTCAGCCTGGGCCCCAAAGAAATAAGGTTTTGCTGGAGAGAAATTAGACACAGAGCGAAGGATGACTGCTTGTAACAATGCCAAGGGCAGCCCTCCCTGGAGCACCCTCTCTGCTCACCCAGAACCTACTGACTAATCACAATGACAGTGACATTTTTCAGAGCCCATTGCATCCGAGGCCTTTCTTATCTCTCACTCACACAACATCCAGAAATATCTTGCAGGTGAGGAGCCCGAGGCTCACAGTGGGGAAGCAACATACAAGCCCTCCTTTCTGGGAGCATCAGGATCAAGTCCAGGGGCTAAAGGCCCGGACCCTGGGTTCAGATCTCAGCTCTGCCACTCACCAGCTGTGTGACTTTGGGCAAGGCGCTTAACCTCTCTGTGCCTCGTTTTTTCCATCTATAAAAGGGATAATGTAGAATCCATCTCAAAAGGTTGTTATGAGGATTATATGCTAGTACATGAAATGTGCTTAGCGCTGGCCCGGCACGTGGCAGATTTCATGGAAGACTTATTATATTTTTATTATCAGGCTCTAGGCCTGTGGCTTTCCGTACCCACCCCACCCCACCCAAGAGCTCAGCCACACAGTGCACTCTAGATAGGGAAAGTCTGAGCACATCAATCTCCTCCTTAGAAACCTCTTACCGCCTCCACAGAACAAAGCCCAAACTCCACCAGGCTCCCTAGCCCAAGGCCGGGAGTGACCCACAACCAGGCAGCTGCCCCGGCATCCCCTCCCCACCCTCTCTGTGCCTCACTCGCTGCCTTACTCCTCTTGCCATGGGGAGATCGGCATATGCTGTTCCCTCTGCCTGGAACACTGTTCCCTCTGCCTGCAACACTGCTCCCCAGCTCGTCACCTGACTGTTTCTGGGTTCAGCTTAGACATCACCTCCTCCAAGAAGCCTTCCCGGCCTCCACTGCTGGCTTAGCCCCCTTCTCTGGGCACAGGACCCAAGGATGCCACTTCCAAATTCTCAGTACACTGAGTATTCTAATGGTCTGTTTACCATCTCTCTTCTGGACACCAAGAACAACACAAAGGCAGATGCCATTGTAGCCCCAACACAGGGTCTGGGGCACAGGGCCTGGCTACAAGGTGACCACATGTTGGAGGAATAGATGATGGAACAGATGGGGAGGATCCCCAAGCCTGAGTTGGCACCATCTCCCCCAGGGCCAGACCCTCCCGATTGAGCCTCACTGCACTTCCCTAGAACTCCCAGCACCTGTCTTTCCCGTCATGGCCACAGTCAGCCCTCAGAGTACAATCTGCTCCGGCTCAGCACGCCAAGGAGCTGTGCCCACAACTTCCGAGCAATTCCCAGTGCCCAGGATCCAGGCCTGGAACTTAGACATCATGACAATCACAGCCAAGGCCACGTACCAGCCACAGAAGACTTCAAACCTCCCATCTGTAAAAAGGGGATAATAGCTTCTCCCTTTATTAAGCACTCACAATGGGCCAAACCCTGTGCTAAGCATTGTGTATCTGATTTCACTGAAGCCTCACAGCCACCCAACAAAGGAAGTAGTATGGTCAGCTCCATTTTACAGATGGGGAAACTGAGGGTCAATGATTTGACCAAAGCACATAGATGGTAAGTGATGAAGACAAGACTGGAACTCAGGTCTCAGGGATGACGACACCCATGCTGGAACCGAACTATCTCTGTGATGGGCAGTGACCCCTGCCTCTTGGGATTCTCACACTTGAGTGGTCCCTCCCACTCACCACATACCAGTGTTGGTCTTTGTGACCAACAGAATATAGCAGAAGTGATGGTATGTCACTTCCAAGACTGCGACTGGTTATAAAGACTGCAGCTTCCACCTTGGACGTTATCTCTATCTCTGTCCCTCTTGACTCACTTTCTCTGGGAAAACCCATGTCACAAGAAGCCTTCTGGAGAAGCCTATATGGGTAAGGAACAGAGGCCTCCTGCCAACAGCCACATGAGTGAACTTAGGGGTGGATTCTCCGGTCCCAGTCAAGCCTTCAGATGACCACATCTCCGGCCAAGGTATTAACTGCTATCCCATGAGACACCTGGAGCTAGAAGCACCCAGCAAAGCCACTCCCAGAATCACAGAACCATGAGACAATAGATGCTTATTGTTTTAAGCCACATAGTTTTAAGGCGATTCGTTACACAGCAAGAGGTAACACATATACCATCTCCCTCTAAAATCCCCATCCCACGTGCTCTGGATCCAAATGATGCAAACTCCCCACTGGCAGGCGACGTGGTACCACTCTCTCCTCCCTGCTCAGAAATAGGGCAGGTGGTGGGGGACGGGGAAGGGGGAAGGCAGGAGGGGCAGGGCAAGTGGGGACAAGGTGTACACTCACGTCCAACCTCCAGCCGGATTTCTGCAGAGGCATCGCCCAACTCATTGACAGCTCGGCAGGTATAGACGCCAGCGTCCCTCTCCTGGGCCACCGGGATTCGCAGCATCCCAGAGCTGGAGCCCTCGGAGGCCAGGATCATCTCAAGACCCTCTGGACCAAAGATGAGAAAACATCAGGCAGGTACCCATGGTTACCACAGGAGGCCAGGGGATCAGGCCGCCTTCCTGACCCTGGGTTCCTGCAACTCCACAAAGCAGAGACCTTGGAGGGGTGCGGGTGAGGGAGGGATTTCCCCCCAGAATCGGGACCCCTATTGTTTAATGAGTACAGATTTTTAGTTTTGCTAAATGTAAAGGGTTCTGGAGATGGATGGTGGTGATGGTTGTACAACAATGTAAATATACTTAACGCTCCTGAACTGTATATCTAAAAATGGTTAAGACGGTAAATGTTACGTTAGGCGAATTTTATCACAATTTTAAAGTCGGCACCCTTGGGTCCAGTTCCCTGAGCCCCTTTGCTGACCACGAGTGAGTCTCAGCCTGTTCCCCTGCATGCGACAGGCTCATCACCCAAGCACTCCTTGCCTGGGCCTCCCTCCTGGATCCCCACCCTCTGCTCAGGTGCAGACTGAGGCTTGGATCAGCTCTGGGAGGAGCCCAGGGTCACGGAGACGACCACTCTCCCCCCCAGTTCTGCCTCTTTGAGGCCTTATTCTCATTTCCCTCGTGCACTGTTCCCCCACCCCAACTCCAGGCCTCCCCCTCCTGGGGCCTGAGGGACCACGCTGAGTCTGAACTCTTTTTACAACTTAATATTTTACACTTAAAATTGTGCTACATACATATACATAACACAAAATTTTACCGTTTAAAGCATCCTGAGTGTCCAACTCAGTGGCATTAAGTACGTTCACGTTGTCACACAACCGTTCCACCACCCATCCACAAAACTTTTTCATCTTCTTAAACTGAAACCCTACTTATGAAACACTAACTCCCCATTTCCCCGTCCCCCAGCCCCTGGCAACCACCATTCTCCTTTCCGTCTCTATAAATTTGCATATTCTAGGCATCTCATATATGAGATTCCACTCAAATAACTGGAATCATTTAATACTTGTCCTTCTGTGTCTGGTTTATTTCACTTAGCATTTCGAGGTTCATCTATGTTGTGTCAAAACTTGTCCTTCTGTGTCTGGTTTATTTCACTTAGCATTTCGAGGTTCATCTATGTTGTGTCAAAACTTGTCCTTCTGTGTCTGGTTTATTTCACTTAGCATTTCGAGGTTCATCTACGCTGTGTCAAAACTTCATTGCTTTTTTTTCCAAATTAAGAAAAATTTTTGTTCTTTTACTTTTGTACTACTTAAATACACCATACTAGAGCAAATGTCTCTGAAAATATCATAAATAAAAGATTTTTTTCTCCATTCAGCAAATTAGAAGTAGGGGGAAATTTCTACACAGCAGCTGCTGTGAGCCTGATTTCTTTTTCTTTCGTTTTTGTTTTTTTTTCATTCTTTTTTTTTTCTTTGCCATAGGAGTCAAATTAAGAAAAAATTTAATTTAATTTTAAATAACACTCATAAAATGTATTATCGTAACCATTTTTAAGCGGTAACTGTATTCTCGTCATTGTACAGCTTGAAGTTCACTCCTTTTTAAGGCTGAGCAACATTCCATTGAGAGATCCCCCCTTTATAAAGGGGCTCCCAGGCTGGGCTGGTAGAGCTCTCAGCCACCACAGGCAGTGACCTGAGCACAAAGTAAGGAGTCCTGAGGCCTCTGCCACCACTAGCTGGTGACCGTGGACAAAATGCTCAAACTCTGAGCTCACTCTGCCTGTCAGTGTCAAGGGGAGGCTCTGACAAGATCACAGACAGGTGCTGCAAAGGCTGGAGTGCATCCGGGTGGGAGGTGCCCGTGCTTGAGAAGGAGCCCAGTGTTCTGCCCCTGGAAAGTCTGAGGCAGGAGCCCCAGGACCCAGGTCCACTGGTGTGGATGCAAGAGCTCCTGTTCAATCAAACTCCAGCTCAGCGTCGGGCACAGACAAAACCCTCTACACTCGTTAACTCAGGAGAGCCTCAGAACAGCCCTCTTAACATTACTGCTAGCTCTCAGATAACCACATCGCCATCGTCACCATCATTAAGAACACTGAGCCCTGCCCGTGCGCCAGGCTCGTGGTAAACAATTTGCACATGTGGACTCATTTAATCCTCATACGACCACCTATCTTTGACTTTCCAGCTAAGGAAGCAGGCTCAGAGATACCAAGTCACTTGTCTGAGGTCACCCAGGGGAGCCAGAATTCAAGTCGAGGTCTGTTCTAGATCCTTCTCCTAACCACGGAGCCAACCTGCATTAGCTGCGTGGACGCTGGCCTGGGGATGGGAGTGGGGCTGCCAGAAACGGTCCTCTCTCTCCAGACACCCCATTCGGAGTGCCCCCCACGACCGTCCTGGAAAGCTGACCCTCCAGGGCCCCAGTGGGATCGCCCACGGGCCGCTCCCCCCACCCAGTGTACCTCGATACCAGATGACCCGGGGCGGAGGCACCCCGGACGCCTCACACGCCAGCACGGCCTCCTCCCCGACGGCGGCCAGCACCACAGCATTCGTGGCCGAGACAGACGGTGGGTCTGTGTGGGGAGCAGACGGGGAATTGGGGACCAACCCACAGACTCCCTGGAGAGAGAATGCAGCTGGGGGAGGGGCGGCGGGGACAAGGTGGGGCTGAGCCCCTGCCTCCTCCCCAACCCCCGCCAACCGGGACAGTCACCCCAGAAAGATGTAGCCTCCGCTGGTTTCTACAAAGCCAGTTACTCCCGGGACCAACCCCCCTTTTGTTCCTCATTGATCTTGAGATAAAAGCCGAAATCCTACAAGGTTCTTAAAGGCCCTACAGGGGCTGCCTGCCCCGCCCCTGCCCCCTCACTCCAGCCAGCCTCCTTGCAGCCCCTTGGGCAGCCCAGACTCATTCCCACCTCCGGGCTTTTGCCCCACCCGATCCCTCTGCTTGGAACACTGTTCCCATTCCCATCTGCGGCAAGGGTCTGGTCCTGTGTGTACCAGCCGTTCCCCTCTCTGCCCAGGGGCACGTCACTCCATCACACCACCCTGCTCTGCGCTTGTTCTAGTATCTTCACCATCTGAAAGTACCTTATTTATCTGTTTGCATGTTTGCTTTGTGCCTCCCCATTAGAATATAAGCTCCACCTGGATGGAGACCCTGTGTTCACTGCTGTAGCCCCAGTGCCTGCCACAAAGTAGATGCTCAGTAAGTATCTGGGGATGGGAGGGAGTGAGGGAAGATGGGCTGGAGATCCTTCTCCTGCAGATACCCTTGACCCGAGTACCTGCATAGTAGAGGGTGACCGTCTTCTCGTCTGTGCCAATGTCATTAGCAGCCTGGCAGCTGTAATTCCCAGCATCCTCTGGGGCCACTCCCTGAATGATCAGGGTTCCCTGGGCATCCACGCGGACTCTGGAGTCATGCCACGAAACGTGTTCGACAGCAAGGGGCTGGTTAGGTCGGGTCACGTGGGGTTGCCCCAGTCCTTATTAATAACAAATTAACTAACGACATCACTGGTGACACCATTCTACACTGACCGCTTGCTCTGTGCCAGGCTGTGTGTTCAGCGCTTTACGTATGTTCTTTTTTCATTCATGGGGCTCAGAAAGGTATGGTGACTTGCCCAAGGTCACACAGCCTGAATGGCAGAGGCAGAATCCAAGTACAGGTCTGTTGGATTCTGCAGCTGTAGCTCCTGACCCCTGAGCCCACCCTGTTATGTTTCCCAAGTGACGTGTCTCCTCAGCCTCAAATCAGCCCAGGAAGAAGGCAGGGCAAATGCTACTCCCCCATTTGTATTAATAGTTAAGAAGACTGAGGCTCAGAGAGCTCCCCTGGGAGTCCACCTGTTCCCACTCCCAGACCTCCAAGCCCTGAGCCCTCACCTGCTGTCCTCTCGCAGGGCATGACCCTCATGGCTCCAGGAAATGTGGGGTGCAGGGTACCCAGAGGCCGAGCAGCTGACCCTCATCTCCATGCCCTGGGAAAAGCGCTGTGACCGGGCGTGGATGCTGACCTGTGGGGCCTCTGTAGTTCAGAGAGTGGACAGGTGGGGAGGAGCTTGTCAGAGCAGTTGTGCTGTCCCAGGCACCCAAGCCCTGGGCCCCCGGCCCCTCCCGGCAGCCACAGCCAGTGTAGACAAAGGAAGCAGAGGTCCCAAGGGGCCTGCATCCTTGGGAGCGGCTTGCTGGGGAACTGGGGAGCGTTGCCAGGCAGCCTCCCAGGTACATCCGCAGGCCACACGGGGACCTGAATTCCCAGTACCCCCCCAGTGGGAGCCCTGAGCTCGCTGGATTTCTGCTCTGAGCTGAGCACCTTGAAGAGGCTTAGGGAGTTGTCGAGATGCCAGGGCTGGAGACCTGAGTGGACCTCAAGGTCTGCCCAAGTGTTGGCTGCAAACGCAGGTTCTATCCTGGCCCTCGGAAAGCTCACAGTGCGGCAGACTTGTCAGGCTCAAACAGACGTCGTGGGCCATCTCATCTAGACGTGGCAAACACGCCCCTCCCATACCAGTGGCCCAGATACGGCCTCAGAATCCTTCTCAACACACTCTAGGCAGTCAATCAAAAGTCACTAGCATAAGGGAGGAAACTTGTTCCAACACACTCACTTTTACACTTGGGGAGATAGCACCCCAGGGAGGAGGATCTGTCTAAATCCTGGGTGGACCTAGATTCTAGGTTAGTACCTAATCCAGGCACCAGCACTCCCGATGTGGGTTCTTCCCACTGCCTCCTCCACCCCCCATCTGGTCGGCGCTACCCAACCCCTGCCGAGCACGTCTGATCTCTGGGCTTTCGGAAGTTTCCACTGTTCCATCTCTGTCCTGCATATTGAGAGGGGTAGGTAATGGAGGTGTTCAATGGCAGGGGAAGAGGACAGGACTCAATGAAATTGGCTTGGCCGACAGCAGTAGAAATTTAGGTCAGATATGAGGATGAAATTCCCAACAGTGAGAACCACTACACTTAGGCTGGAAGGCTACAGAATCCTCTTCCTCTGAAGGTTGAGAAAACACTGAAAGGGCTGACATTGCCTGCCAGAGGTGACATCTGGGCAGAGGGATGGATTGATGGGCTTTGGAGGGAAATGCTAGGTATTGTGTTGAATTAGGAGGACAGCAGCCTCACCTCGCACCAGGAGCCAGACGGACGCCCTCGTGACCCCGTTGGAGTTGCTGGCCATGCACTGGTACCGCCCGCCGTCACTGGGGGTGAGGTCCCTGACCTCCAGGGACAGGTTGGCCAACTGGGTGACTCTGCCCGTCGAGGCCGACAGGACTCGCCAGTCCCGGACCCACGTCAGGTTGTAGGGGGCCTCGCCCAGGACCCGGCAGGACAGGATGGCGGTCTCTCCAGAGGACACGGTCACGTTGGGGACAGGGACCACCTGCGGCGGGGGGTCTGCAGGAACAGGAGTACAGGAGGCACTGAGGGGTTGACGCAGGGAGGGGGCCATCCTGCAGGCCCTGGTGGTGTCCAGACCCCGGAGCCCACTGCATTCCTCAGGACACATCAGCCAGCAGAGCAGTTCACCAGCATCTGCTCACCACGCCCGGACGGCGCCACCACACGGCCATCACACACCAGTCGAGGGGGGCTGCGTGCGCGCGCGTGCGTGCGCGTGCGTGTGTGTGCGCTCGCGCGCGCGCGCGCACGCACGCGCGCGCCTACCTTCCACACAACACCCTACTGTAATATTTAGCAAGAGCTACACCACTCTTCACACCCTTTGAACCAATAATTCTGCCCTGGGGAAAGAGTAACAAGTACAGAGCGATTCTCTGTACAAGTAGCAGCCCAATGTGGAACTAAGGAAGGCCACTGCCCCAAAGGAGGAGAGAGCTAAGAAACCCTCCCTCTCAACAAGAAAAGGTCGTAAGAAGTGACAGGTCAGAGACCGTCTATCCAGGGACAGTCTGCAGGACCTGCAGGAAAAAAGCTGGATCCACATGTCAATGACCATGATGTGCAAGTATACTAATGGGGAAATTTGACTCCAGACAAAATTAAGTAGTATTAAGGCATTACTTATTATTCATTTTATTAGGTGTAATCATAGAATCTATTATATGGGAAAATCTATGTTTTTAAAAGAGATACATACTGAAATGTCAGGATGCCTACGGTTTAGTTTAAAATAGTTTAGCCATATCTGTGATAACCTACAAGAGAAAAGAATCTAAAAAAAGAATGAATATATGTATAACTGAATATACATATATTCAGTTATACGTATATAAAGAATATATTCAGTTAGATGTATAACTGAATCACTTTGCTGTACACCTGAAACTAACTCAACGTTGTAAATCTACTACACTCCAATAAAATTAAAATAAAATAGTTTGGCCATAAAATGAAAAGGCAAGTATGGCAAAAGATTAGCAATCATTAAGTCTAATAAATGCACGTGCAAATTTCCTTATACTGTTCTACTTTTCTGTACTTACCATTTATAGTAAAATATTTGCTGACCCGCTACAGTGTTAGATGACAACAAATCAGGTTGTTTTAAGAACATGTAATATTATCCCATTTTTGTTAAAATGCACACATAGATAAAGGTCTGAAAGAAAGTAAATCAAAATGCTATCAAGGTCATCTCTAGAACAGAGGGATCACAGGTCATTCCGATCTTTTCTGCTGGTTTATAGTTTCCAGTCTTCCCACAGGGAGCATGCGTGATTTTGTGTGAGTTTAGGACAACTTAGAGCGGC
This sequence comes from Neophocaena asiaeorientalis asiaeorientalis, assembly GCF_003031525.2. Classification (NCBI taxonomy): domain Eukaryota; kingdom Metazoa; phylum Chordata; class Mammalia; order Artiodactyla; family Phocoenidae; genus Neophocaena; species Neophocaena asiaeorientalis. Next base: position 14,566,360 of record NW_020175018.1, on the reverse strand, counting down.
TGATCTCTCCCTGTTCGTTGGGCCCCTTTTCTCCTCTTCAAGACAGCTTAGGTTCATTATTTTAAAAATAAAGCCCATTCATTTTAGGAGGGTCTGTGGCATTGCCAGCCTCCCTGAGCTCAATGGTGCCATGGCGGCGGGACCTGGAAGCATTAAGGTTGGGAACGACGGGATGGACGGCGGCCCCTGTGAGGGCCTGGCCAAGAGGTCAGGGGTGGGATTGAGGCTGGTGGCGGGGGACACAGTCCGGGCTGCAGCTGAGACTCACAGGCCATTCAGGGGTGAAACAGCCCAAACGGGGAGGGGGGGCGGGGAGCCAGGAAGCAGGTGCCGTGTGGGCATCAGACTCTGGATGACGGACAGGCCCCAGCAGTTGGCTGGCATGCTTGCCCACAGATGGAGAAACACTGGGAGGAAATCCTAGGGGGAAAAATCAGGAAGGGGGTGGGGAGGGGATACGCAGACAGGCCCAAAGAGACAGACCTGTGACGACAATCTGGGCCTTTGCTCGTCCGGTCCCAGCCCCGCTGACCGCCGTGCATTCATATGTGCCTTCCTCAGCCTTGGAGGCCCACGGGATCTCCCAGCTGCTGTTCCCTGACCCCCTGTGGACAACGAACAGCTGGAGACGGTCCACCAGCCTCGTCCAGACACTGGGGGGCTTGGTCCCCTGAATCTTGCCCAGAAGGGAGGTCGCAAATCCTCCTGGAGTCTTGGTAAGAAGAGGCAGACAGCCAAGGACATGCAAATCCCATGATATGCTATGTGACTCTAAGTGCCTTCCCCTCTCTGAGCCCTGGACTTCCAACCATAGCGGGGAGGTTCTCAAGAGGGTCCTTCCTGCCCTGACCAGCACAGAGCTGGGCCTGCATGGGTTGAGTTTTCAGAAGCTGAGGAAGGCCCATGGCTCTTCCAGCAGCAGTGGGAGCCTCAGGGAACCACCCTCCCCCATCCCTGGCCAAGCTGGGAGGTGCCCAGGAGGACAATATGACTGAGACCAAGGTCCCACTCCTGCCACCCACTCCCCTTAGATCCCTCCAGGGCATCAGGCCCCCAGGAGCCCTGGGGCTGGGAACAACGGGCGGCCCTGAGCCACTCACTGAAAGTGCCTCTCCTCGCCCAGCCTGGCTCCATCCCGCCGCAGCTGTAGCCAGAAGGGGAGGGCGCTGTGCACAGAGCAGGAGACCACCAGGGGCTGGTGCAGGTAGCCGTGGATCCTGGGGGGCATGCTGACCAGGGGGGCACCTGTGGGCAAGGACCAGCACTCAGGATTCCTCCAGTGACACAGAGACCCACAGGGATGAGCCAGGGAAGAGAAGGCTGGGATACAATCTCTGGCACCACCATCCAGTGGTCACCAAGGGCAGGTCGCGTCACCTCCTGAAGCCTCAGTTTCCACCTCTGTAAAATGGGGTTAATTGGGTTACTGACCTCATCGTGTTGCTGTGAGGAGCTGGTGAGAGATGGGGCGTGGAAAGCACCTGGCACATGCATGTGGCAGGACCGGCTCCGTCAATGAAAACTCATGGGGTTTTTATGGTTTGTGAGAAGCCTGGCCAGGACGGACCAGCCTGTGCCACCATTTTAGCAATTCTGTGGGGCACAGAAGTCAAACCAGCCCTGAAATCTGACGAAATGCTACCCAGACAGGACTCCCCAGGGGTGTGGGTAGGGCTGTGAGGCTGCTCGTCTGCCTGGAGGGTCAGTTTTACCCAAAGTTGTGGGAGGGAAACCTTTTTTATTGAAAAGTAAGCATACTTGGAGCATGGCTGTAAATCTAAAATTCACGCGCATTTTTGAGATAAAATAAGAGACTTCCACGAAATCTCACAGCTTGGGATGAGCCTCTTGGGAACCCCATCAGATGCCACTGCCCCCCTCGCCTGACCCTGGCCTTGGGGTGATACATATTCTTTCCTTGACTCTTGGAATTACTTCAGTGGAAAAGTCTGAGAACTGTCCCCCAGGGTCAGTCTTGGACTGTCCGTGCCTCACTGGGCGATCACGGACGTGTGCTGAACCCTCGCACTGCCCTCTCCCCCATCCCCACCAGAAATGCTCCGAGGCTGAGGCAATGTGCCAGACCTCCTCTGAGCATAGAGCTGGAGGTGGGAGGGCGGCTGGTGACATCATGCAACAGGCTCCCTGCCACATCCCAGGGGAGAGGGGCGTTGGACCATCCAGCCACGTCCTCAGCTGCGTGCACAGCAGGCACCACTCACCCCCACGCACTGGAAGCCTCTGCCGGGGCCAACTCCGGCTCCCTCTTCCTTGAGCTCGAAGAGCCCAGGGAACTGAGGCCCTGCCCTCCCCACCCCCATGTCTCCAAACCCAGAGCCTCCTTCTCTCAGTCAAACTCCCAGCCTCCCAGACCCGGAAAGTAGGGGAGGCACATCCCGCCCCCAACCCTGCCTCCACACTTTAATCTACAGCTGACATGGAGACCAAAATCCAGCTCTAAACTCAAAACTCTGGGAGCCATCTGAAAGAACAGGAGAGAGAAACGGAGGTTGCTGAAATTGCTTCCTGAAAATTCCTCCTCAAAGCTGTAAAAAAAAAGGCCAAGGGAGGAGAAGCCCAGGGGCCACCACAGCAGGGGAGTGGAGGCCAGGAGACTGAAAGAACGGGTCCCAAGCCCCCGACCCCACCCTGCCCCACTCGGGTCCGCCAAGTCCTCCACGTCACCACCGGCACATTGGCACCCTCCCTGCATCCTTAAATGAAGTGGGGTGACCCCCAGCAAAGCTGATGATGGAGTGCCAGTGTCATCCACCTCTGAACTCCTCCCCGGTCACTGCCAGGGGAGGGGGGAGTGGGCTGGAAGAGGGAACGAAGCCCAGTAAGGAGGCCGATGGCCAGTGAACTCAGACCCCACCCCACCCCAGGACCAGAGGCAGATCTGGAAAGCCAAAGACTTTGCCCTGCCCTCTGGGAGCTTCCAGCCCGGATGGTGAGACCTCAGGGACACACGGGAAACCAGCAAAAGCCACACACATGGGAACCAACACAACCGTGACCTACAATGACGTCACAGTAACAGCAGCTGTGTGGAGGGTCCCGGTCCACGGTTCCCACATCCTGTGTGCAGCCTCTTGAATACCCAAGAGCTGTCTTGTTATGTGCATTAGCTTACGGAACCCTTCGAGCAACCCTATAAAATGGGTGACCTTGGCTTCCCCAGCTATAAAACGGGGACACATCTCAGAACCTGTGTAAGCATTCAGTGAGCTAATGCATGGCAAGTGCTTGGCCCAGGACTGTCCCACGGAAAGTGTTCAGAATGGTGACTAGATTAGTATTACCATGATTTTGACTATGATAGCAATTATGACTAGGGAAGGGCATACCCATACCCACTGCCCTGCCCACTGCTGTGTCTACAGTGCCTAGTACCATGACCGACACAAGATGAATGTTGAATGCACAGGTGGATGGATGGACAGATAGAGGGATGGATGCGTGGATGGATGCGTGGATGGGTGGATGACTTTGCAGCAAGTCCTTCAGCTGAAAGCTACATCTGAAGCATCTCAGTATTTGGCATAAGGCCTTGCAGAGCCTGCTGCCCAGAGAAGTTTAATGAAAAAGTATTTCCTAATCTAATTTAATCTAATCTAATCAGAAGAGCCTTCCGGAAAGAAATAAGCCTCCAAGGGAACCAGGGAGCTGGGAGTGGTAAGAGCCAATCACTCACCTGGGGCCACCCCACGGTAGGAAACTCCAGAGACGCGGAGGAGGGGGTTTCCCTCATGGTCCTTGCCCTTCACCTTGAGGTAGAAGCGCTCCTGGGGGGTGCGGAAGGACGGCCCGCCCCACAGCTGATGGGTGGATCCGTTGGAGAGGAGCCGCATGGGCAAAGTCAGGAGGGACCGCCCTGAGCTGTGTGAGAACTCCATCGAGTCCAGGTGGCCGGGTGCCTGCAGGCCTGTGGAGTTGATCACCAGGGAGATGGGCACCCCTGCAGAGGGAAGGGCGAGGAAGGAGATGCTGCCATCTGTGCTGGGCTCCACGATCCTCCCCAAGCAGGGGCTCTAGGACCACAGTCAGAGAGCAGCCTGCTTGGCCGACCTTCACCCGCTCCCTCACCTTCTCTTCCCTGGGCTAACTAATGCTGGGTGGGATAAGGAGAGAAGCGGGGGCTTGCTACTGTCCGTGGTCCTGAAACACCAGTGTCCCTCCAACCCACGGCTTCCCATGGCTACATCCCCTCTACTGTGCAGACTGGGGCGCTCACTGAGCAGAACTGTGAAGGAGTACCCCCACCCCTGCCCCGCCACTAACTCTGGTGCTGGCTGTCGTCAGGCAGGCTCTGGGACCGGCCGAGGTGAGACACACGCCCCGGTTTGGGAAGGGTGACTCCTGCCCATCCTTTCCCCATGCTCATCTTTCCTCTGGTTTCCTTTTCTATCTTGTTGAAATGTACTTTCCACGCTATCCCAGGACAGACAGAACTGGACTTGGGTTTTACAGTCTCCTAAGCTGATGTGGGAACAGTCAGGTCGCTCCCTTTGCAGATGGCTCTTCATTGTGTTTTTCCTCTCACTGATCATAAACCGGGGACCAGAGGATGTGGTCCAGGAAGTGCCTTCAAATTTTTGAAAAAGTATCAAACAATCTGGAAGGGGCATATACAAATCTAGAAGTCCAGATTCCTTTGAAAAATCAAGTGTGTCAGCGCTGGGCGCCATTCCCATCTTGCAACAAGCAGCCAACGGCGTGCAGCAGCTGTTCCTGCAGCCCAGACCCCCGCTGTCCAGTTAGCCACAGCCTCGCCCACTCCCTGGTGCCCCTGGCACTGAGACCAATCACTATTTATCATTTGCAATTGCCCTGCTGTTTCTCTGTCTCTTTTGGATGTCTGGGACCCACGTCTTTATCAAAAGCAGAAACCAAAGAGGGTCACACCCTTCACCCTCTTCCACTGGAGACTGGCCAGTTTTCAATCCCCACTGTAGCACTTCATGTAGGATTTCTTTTCTCTCTTGGCTTTAGAATAGGAGCTAAGTTTCTCTGCCTCGCGCCCTCCCTCCCACTGGCAAAAACAAACACGACATGAGCAAGCAGACCCCTTTTTCATTTTGAAGATATTACTGCTGGTCCTGGCAGGGAAACCTACAAGGGCTGACAAGAATGACAGACATTAGAGGAGATACAGACTAGAAAGAAAGCCCTAAGGATCCAGCACACACCATTTGGGGTCACTATTCTGTGGTCCAAAGTTAGCCTGACCTGGTCTAGTCCCCCCATCTCTGCTCAGCTGGTCCTAGCAAAATCCTCCGGATGGACCCGTGGCAAGACACCATATTTTCCAAACTATAAATGGGGACCCTGGTCTGGCTACCAGGTGGCATTTTCTGGCAAGAAGCTCTGGCACCCTGAGCCAGAAGTCTCTGCCTGCTCGGGGGCCCAGCTTCCTCCAGGTGGAGCCATGATGGGGTATGTAGGCAACCCCAACCCAGTGCGCGGCTTCTCATTGGAAAACTGATCCTACGCCTCCAACGTCCCCCCAGGCTATCAGCCTCCAGGGGCATCTAAATGTCCATCAGGACACTCGTTCCCTTGGAGTGAGACACAGGTCCCCCTTTCGGGGAAGGTGTCCACTCAAGCACCTCGGAATGTATTGGACCAGCTTGATGTTCGCTGGAAGAAGTGGGGCTCTGGACAGACAAGTCTCGACAAAGAGCAAGGAGAAGGAGTAGTAAGCGGGACTGCGTGAGGTCCTGGAGGTCTTGGGGGGCATGGTCCCACGGTCACCTGGCCTGGAGCCGACAGAGGGAGTGCTGGCCCTGGGCGCAGTTCATTGTGATGTAACAGAGAGGCTGGACCCAGCCTCTGCAGGCCCGTTCCATAGTCACACAGTCATGGCTCCCCCCAGAGCTCCCCCTACTTCCCAAAGGCGAGCCCCACCTCCGCAGAAGGCGGCCCTGAATCGCCCTGGGGCCAGGAGCACGGTACCTTGCAGGGGCCACTCGATGGTGTGGCTGAGGTCCAGGGAGGGCTGAGTGGAGAAGCCAGCTCGGAAGTCCACGTTGCTGATGCCCGTGATCCTGACCGAATGGCGGCCGCTGCTATAGACCTAGCACAGGCCCAGGCCCACGTCACCGGGGCATCCGGACCCAGCACCCCAGCTCCAGGCAGGAGGCGGGCAACCTGACCTGGCCCGGAGTCGGCAGCTGGAATTCTCCCGCCGTTGCATACAGGTGGGCAACTTACCTGCTCCCTGGGGGCCCAGCACGATGCTCCCCAAATGAAGTGGAAGAAACCCAGCTAGGGCACTGTCCTGAGTAGCACTCTCGAAGCTGCCCTGCCTTCCCCACGACCACCGCCCCCAACTCCCGCGGGTCTGGTCTGTCCCCCTGCACGTCTAACCCCTGCCTTGGCATGAGAGCTCTTGGCTCAAAGATGCTCAGGGTTTGAAGGATAGCGGTGCCTGCAGCACACAGCACTGTGCCTGGCACCCAGGAGGGGCTCCATACATGTTTGCCTGATCAGAAAGAGTCGTATCCTCCCGAAGCAGCAGCCTGCCCCATCCCAGGACGCCCTGTCAGGAGCCCAGCCTGCCCCCAGCACCTTGCCGATTAGAGCAGACCCTGCTCCCCCTGCCAGTCCCGTCCCTCTGAGCCCAAGGTCACCCTTGCTGTTTCTGTGCACTCTTCACAGGACAGCTCAGTCACCCACCTGGACACTCAAGTGGTTTCTGTAAGCCCTTCTTAGAAGCTCCCTAACTAACCCCAAACCGCTCCACTTCCTCTCACTGATGCAAGGCGGAATACTCCGCCTCTGTTCTTGACCCTTTACTTCTATTGATAGGCCCACATCACTATCCACGCTCCAGCTGTCAGCTTTGCAGGGCCCCAGGCTCCCTGGGGCCAGGCGAGAGGGAGGTGGTATCTCAGGTCGGGTGAAGCTGGTCTCCCCAACCCCAGGAACCCAAGGCCCCCTACCTTGATGGACCACAGCCCAGGATGCTCAGGCTTAAAGGCCACAACCTTGGCCGAGTCAGGGATGTTGAGGAGCACGTCGAGGCCCTCGTCCCTCTGCAGGATCCTCCCTGTGGAAATCCCAAGGGCCGCTTAGTCCCCAGCCACTTCCTGGGGGTGGCAGCGGCCCACCCTGTCCCCTGGAACCCACAGCGCTCCAAACACCAGCCTCGGGCTTCCTAGAGGAACTGACAAGAGGCCTTTGGTGGTACCCGGGCCTCTATCTTACCCTGATCTCCATCCTCATCCCTCCCCAGGTGCCGGCTGTACCCCTGGCCTCTGGACCTAAATACTCAGGACATCCGCAGAGCACCATGGGGCCAGGAGACCGGGTCCAAATCACACTGACCCTGGGCGACCCGACAAGTCACTCCACCTCCCAGAGCCCCAGCTTCCCACCTCTACGATGTGCCACTAATTCTTGCCCACGCTGACTCTCCAGGCCACCGAAGAGTTCCACTGAGGGAACAAGGGGAAGATGCCATGTGATCCTTGAAGCCCAGGGACTGTCATCATTTTAATTCCCCTTAGCTGGGCTGCTAACGGCCTTCCTGCTTTCTCACCTACCACGGGTACCCTCTCTGCCCTTCACTTGGCATTCCCCCTACCCTCCTTGCTCTTGAAGCCTTATATCCAAACCCCCTATCACCCCAGGGCCTCTCTCTCTGTCCCATTCTGGACTCCCAGCTCAGTCTCAGGGCCAAGGTGGAGGCCAGCCCTGGGGCACACGTACCCAGCGGGTCTTGGACTTCGATCTCGGGCCCCGGGCCACTCAGGGAGATGGTGACCTCCTTCAGGCTGGGGTCAAAGGGGATCTTCCACGTGTGCTCGCCGTCTTCCTCGTGGTCCGTGGACAGCAGGTGCACCTTGGAGGTCTGGATTGCTGACTCCACCCACTTCAGCACCTGGAAGGCAGGTGTGAGAAGCTGACACTAGCAGGTGCCCGTGATGTCTTGCTTGTGCCTGGCCCACAGGAGGTGGGTCCCTAACACGCTGCCAGTTGTATGAAAAATCCGGTCCCCCAGTGGCTTTTAGGCAGCATACAGGCTTTCCAGGTCACCTGAGGCCACCCCATTCTCCCACTGCCCTATACTAGGCCCGATTCACACGTCACTACCCTCTTGGCCTGTGGGCTCAGAACTGTGACACCTGAATGAAGGCATCCAGAGGACTCAGCTGGGACAGAAGGAGCAAAGGGTGCCCTCTGCTGGGAAGACTTCCCTCCTTCTTCACATGGCCAACTTCTGTGACACCCATCACTTCCTCCAGGAAGCCCTCCTGATGCCTCCTACACACTGATGAACTCTGGAGATCCGGAATCTCTCCCAGAGCAATGTGGTTCACCATCCCCTGCCCAAGGGGCCTCAGACCACACCCTCACCTGGACACCATGCTCTCTAAGCAGGACCATGTCTCTAAGCAGACAGCAAAGACAGCCCCCTCCTGACCCTTGTCACAACACTGAGAAATCTTATATCCTTTGTTTCTACAACTGCTTTTATTCATTCTAAAATCTTCCTCCTTCAGACAGGTTCCCGTTGAAAATCAGGTAACAGGTAACTCTCTCTCCAAAATACCATCCCACTTTTTTTCCTGAATAAGGAAACAATCAGATGAATCCACAACATGGGACACTGTATAATCAATACCTCTCCAACAAGTTAGTGGCATGAAAAAATGGTGGACTACTTCAGATTTAAGGGAACTTAACAGACCTAAGAACCCAATGAAATGCACAGCCCTTGATTAAACCCTGATTTGACATTTTGAGGACAAGTAGGGAAAGTTGAATATGGGCTTGGCATCAGCTGATACTAGCAAAGTACTAGTCATTTTATCAGGTGATATTGTGGGTTACGCTGGAGTCTATCTTTTTTTAAAAATTTATTTATTTTTGGCTGCATTGGGTCTTCGTTGCTGCACACGGGCTTTGTCTCTAGTTGTGGCGAGCAGGGGCTACTCTTCGTTGCAGTGTAAGGGCTTCCCATTGCGGTGGCTTCTCTTGTTGCAGAGCATGGGCTCTAGGCAAGTGGGCTTCGGTAGTTGTGGCACTTGGGCTCAGGAGTTGTGGCTCACGGGCTCTAGAGCACAGGCTCAGTAGTTGTGGCACATGAGCTTAGTTGCTCTGCGGCTTGTGGGATCTTCCCGGACCAGGGCCCGAACCCGTGTCCCCTGCATCGGCGGGCAGATTCTTAACCACTGCGCCACCAGGCAAGTCCCTGTTTTTACTTTTCTATATCTTTGACACTTCTCACAGAAAATTTTTAAGCAAAAATCAATTGAAAGGAACAAGTATGCCTTTACAAGCATGACTTTAGAATATACCTGAGCAACCATAGGGGTATCCTGTCGCTTAGCAGTTCTAATCAACAGGAAGTGACTTCCTGGAATACTGTTTGGAGAAATGTGAAGCCACGTTCAGCCGCAATTAGAAAAAGGTCTGTGATTGATCACCAACGCCTGCCATGGATCTGGAATTAGAACGTGGTGTCTGGCATGCTACATATTGGCCATCCTCGCTCGAAATGACAGTCCTCCAGCTCTGCCTACCATGTGATCTTCCGTGGAAGGGAAAGGGAACAGAAGGGAATTGGAAGAATTGCTCGAGATTTGGAAAATGAATATGTTTTGGTCAGACTGAGCTGGAACACATGCGCCTAGATTTTACAGCTAGATTTCAGTTATCACTGGACGAGAATTCTGTGTTCTGAAAACTCCTCTGTTTTTATATTTGGAGCTACTTCATTCTTCTGTTTCTGCCTAACTTTCTAAGGGATGTTTCTCTTGAAAAGATCCCACCTATTGTGGTTAAGAAATGAAGACGAGGCTCTTCATCCGTGTGGAGGTAGATCAGAAGCAGCAGCTAAGGCCCCCAGCTAGAAAGGCAGACAGAAGCTGGTGAAGTAAGTGAGTCAGCTCCCCGACAGCAAAGCAACAGCTCTGTGACCACTGTCCTCCTCCCCCCGGGCCAGGCCTTCTCAGGGGTCAGGAGGAAATCAGAAATGAGCAAAGCGGCCAGGAGGTGGTGGCAGCACCCGTTGACAACTACCCAGATGGGTCACACCCGCTACTGTGTTGCAACTGTCATTACAAGCTCTTTCTAGGATTTTTTGATGGAGAGAAGATGCCCAAGAGCTCAGGCTACTGCATGGAGAGGGCTGAGATGGGACAGGAGGCCAGCGACCCCATCAGGAGGCAGCCCGCCCACGAGGGCTGCCCTGTAAGCACATCACCACTCCAGAGCCGGGGGTGCTGACCCTCTTGCCCACAGCAAGGCCAGGCGGCTGCAGGCCCAGGTCTGGCGGCAAAGCCTTCTGGGCCTGGCGATGGCCCGGGGACTCAGAGAGGAATCGAGGGAAACTTCTGAGCAGACAGCCTTCATCGAGCAAGCTTAATGTTTATTTGCGAAGGTAATGGCTTCCAGATGTTAGCAGGACAGGGGGGCCTGGGAGCCAGCAATGCACTGGGGCTCATCTCTGTTGCTGATGGGGAAAGAATGAGAGAATCTGGCGCTGCTACCCTGGCCAGATGGTTGCCGCTCAGCGGTTCACAGCACATAAATCATCCCCCGAGGCTCCTCCCAAAGCATCTGACGGTCAGGGTAAGGAAACCGAGAGGGGAAGCTGGGGACGGGGGCGTCAAATGGGCCTCAAGAACCACAGATCAGAAAACTGAGGGCCTTTGACAACTGGGCACCACGGGGCACTGGGCCCAGCCTCTACCTTCCTGAGAACCTTTTCCAGAGAAAGCTCTTACCCTTGAGGGGGCTTCGCTAGAGCTGGGGTGTGTGTGTTCGCAGGTGCTGGAGGTATGGCCACCACTAACCCTCCCCCAGGGCTCCCTGGTGCCTGGCCTCATGCAGAGGTCTTCCTCCTACCCTTGTCACCATCTCTCCAGGCAGTAGCCCTCAGAGGAGCAGCAGAGGAAACAAAGGCCCAGAGACGTTAAGTGCTGTGCTCAAAGTCACACAGCAGACAGGTGGCAGAGCTGGGGTCTGAAGACAGCATGTGACCTTAACCCCCCACCACCCCACCTCCTCTGGGAAGGGTCCAGGATGAGGTCATCTCCAGGGCCTGTGTCTCCTGATCTGTTAATCCAAACCACCTCTTAATCTGACTGCCCCTCCCCCTCCCCCTTACTGTCTTAGAGGGCAGTTCACCTTTCCCCTGGTTAATGCCCAGATTCTGAGCAATTTGTCATATTTGTACCTGCTGGTGCTGGACAGGGAAAGGGTCTGAGCCCCCAGAATGGGACTTCCCAGGACCCCAGAGGGCTTCAGGATGATGGGCTCCCCCAGAAATTCTGACCGTTCTGTTGGACCTGGGGACAGGACGTTGAGCTGGGTCTGAGCTGGGGGGAAGCCTGTGGGAAAGATGTGCTGGGGCAAGGAGGTTCTTGGACCTAGCTAAGTCCTAATTAAAAATGCACACCTTTGGGGACTTCCCTGGTTGTCCAAGGGTTAAGACTCCGTGCTTCCGATGCAGGGGGCACGGTTTCGATCCCAGGTCGGGGAACTAAGACCCCACATGCTGCGCAGCATGGCCCAAAAAAAAAAATGCACACCTCTGAGACAGGCCCAAGGGGTCACACTGCCTGCCTCCCCTGTCCGTTGAAGGATGGCAAAAGCTACAGGTTACCCCTCCCAGGCGGAGAGGATCTTCACCCTCCTTTAGTTACTCTGGAATCTCAAAGGTGGAAAAAGCTAAACGCCCGAAAGCACAGACACCTAAGATCGATGGATAATCTCTCGGCACCCAGCACCTAAAGCTGCACCAGTGCAGAGTACGTGCTCAATAAATGAAGGGAAGAGAGAACGCAAAATGTGTCGTTCCTGCCATGCTGGACACACGTTGAAATGGTCAAAGAACTGACTACACAGGCAGGGTTTGGGGGACTTTTGCAACTTCTTCTAGCCGGAGCCCCCTTGGCTTGGGCAAAGGCACTGTTCCCTCTCCTGGGGGGATGACCACGGCCCTGGCTGCCCCGGCTACTTTCCCAGGCTTGCCAAATGTCTGGGGACATCTGGAAGGGGCCAGGTACAAGGCATGAAGCTAACGAATGACAGAGCTCCATTCAGGGAGGAGAGGGATCCAGGTCCCTAGCCAGGGGCAGCCAATCCTGGCCATCGGATGTCCTACCACATCAGACGTGTCCTGCCTGGCCAGGCTGCCACGGCAGAAGGCTGGCACCACGGCCAGGAGCCAGGGGCTCGCCCCAGGTTCCATGGCTCGAGGGAGAGGCTAGGAGAGTCCAGCCCCACACCTGAGCAAGCGATCCTCCACCGACCCACCCAGATGCCTGACATCTGATTTGCCCCAGCAGGAACCCAGTTCCCGAGCAACTGCCCAGATGGGACACCGCCAAAACAAGGACCAAGCCATCATTCCACTCTGAAATGCCTCCCACCCTTGCTTGGGTGGCTTAGTACCAGAGCAAGCTGACACGCCAAAAGAAATAAATCCTAATGTGTAGCAGAGAACCATAAACGCCATCTTTCAACAGGGAGCGAAGGCGCTAACCTAAACACGGCCCTGGAGATCATAAATATACAACATACCATACCCTCTCCCGGAGGCAAGAGCAGGGCTGGCCCGAGGCCGCGGTGGCCTCAGAGATGCTGTTCCTCTCATCTTCCTCTTCCTCACGCACAAGGGACTCCATGTCATCCATTCACCAGCTACTTACCAAACACCTGCTCCATGCTGGTGGCTGTACCAGGTGCTGGAGATACAGTAGCAGACAGGAACTTAAGGGCCCCACCCTCAGGGAGCTCACAGCCTAATGGCATTAAATAATCGCACAGCTGCAAAATTATGATTATATAAAGCAGTACAGAGAGCTGGGAGAGGGTATGAAAGGAGACTTAATCTCCTTTCGAGGAAGGTGCATTTCAGCTAAGACTGGGAAGATGAGGGGCCAGGGGAGGAGAAGCTGGAAAAACAAGCCACACGAGCAAAGGCCCTGGGGGAGGAAAGACACGGGGCACCGGAGAAAGAGCAGAGAGGCCAGCAGGGCGGCAGCAGCGGGCAAGGGGGAGAACACAGGCGATAGGCTCAGAGAGGCGGAGCTCAGATAAGGGTCTGGACCTGTTCCAGGGGACAATGGGGCGGGACCTGCTGGTCAGATTTGTTTTAGAGGATCCAGTGGGATGCAGGACCGGCTCATACAGGCTCAAGAAAGCCGATTATGAGCATCACTTCCCATGCTCTGTGACTTCATGACGGCAGCTTGAAACCAGCCAAAGTAGGAGTATTTACACCATGGAAATGGGCATTCTTGTTCCTTCCAGAGAGAGATGGTTGTGAAACATTTACCAACATGCCACTGGAAGGATCCCTCTGGCTCCTGGGGAGGAATGGACGTGCTGGGCAGAGGGAAAGCGGGGAGAGACCTGAGCAACTGATGGAGCCTGGAGGGGAGGAAGGGCAGGCACCTGGTCCGAGACCGAGATGAGGACACAGACACCTGGTCAGCGCTGGGGCATCAGCAGCCCTGCACATCAGGCTTCAGGGCCGAGCAATCCTCTCCCTGCCAAGTTCCCAAGCTCGACTTCCTGTCCCAGCAACACAGCCCAAATCTGATGGCTGCCCCCATGCTTCTCCACCCACTCCTGGGCTCCTCGACTCTGGAGAGAAGCTCCCCCTACACCCCTACTCTGCCAGCCTTTGTTAGATCTATCCTACCAGCCTGGACCTCCTGGGGGACCCGGGCTAAAACCCAGGGTGCTCCTTCAAGCCCCAATCTTTTTACCAGCAAAACTGAGAAACCCACAGCACCTGCTTTGGGGGCGAGTGAGAGGGTTTGGCCAGATGATGCCAAAAATCCCTGAGCACCGGGCTTCCTGCGCTTCCTGCTGGGGTGTGAGCGCTCGGCACCGCTCATCCGTGATGGCAACCAACCCATGGGCCGAGCCGCCCAGAGATGCAGCATGTCAGGGCCGGCTCACCTCGGTCACCTGCTGCCTGTCCAGGTGGAACACCTGCCCGGAGCTGGTGGCAGCAATCTCCTCGTAGGCCAGGTAGCCAGGATGAGTACGGTCACCACAGTCCCCCGTCAGCACGAAGACCACCTAGAAGAGAGACAGGCAGCCTGGCTCATGGTTCCTCGGCCGCCTTCTACAGGTATGAGTAGCAAGGCCAGAACCAGGGAGGAGTGACCTGGAGAAAGCCCCTTCCTCTCTCTGGGCTCAGGCGATGCATCTGTAAAATGGGAATGATATGAGTTCCCGCCCCGTGGGGGTCAGGACTGATGCAGGTCACGTGTTCACCACAGGGCCAGGAATACAGTAGGTGCTCGATAAATGGGAGCCGTTATCAAATCTACGAGGAAGGGAATGGAAATCGACTCTGCTCCAAGTGGCCCCTGGAGGCCGCAGAGCTAGAAGAACCTTGGAGAACCCGAGTTTGTTCCAGAGGGGAGAGCAGAGAGGCGTCCCAGCCCTTGAGGTCTTTCCCAAGGATTCCAGCGGGCGGGCCCTCCTTCCTTCCCTGCACACATCTCCTTCCCAACCCCTCTCTGTGAAAGCAAGAAGCAAAAACCCCAGCACGTCTTCCAGACCCTTAGACAATGCAGAGGCGACGCCAGGAGGAAGACGGATTGCCCGGGCTCTGGCGGGGTGTGAAGGGAGCAGGGCGGTGTGGTCTTTATCAAAAATGGGTCTCGCCAGGGAGGCCTGCGGCCTGGCAGACGGGGCGGGCGCATGAGAACACACTTGGACTTCACAGCCCAGCTCAGTCAGTGGGCTGGTCGGCACTGCTGGCGGAGGCTGGACCCCCAGCAGCAGCAGCTCAGCTCTCC
>NW_020175018.1:14537195-14551533 GCF_003031525.2 Neophocaena asiaeorientalis asiaeorientalis | reverse complement strand
TTTTGCTGTAGCAGCTGCAGCACCTCGTCCTTCTTGTGGTAGTCCTTGGCGCGGGCGTCCGAGAAAACGTAGATGAAGGAGCCGGGGTTGGCGACCTCCACGGCAGCCTTGATGGCCCCCATGCTCATCTCTGGGCAGTCCCCGCCTCCCTGCAGGACCGGGCGGGTCAGCGGCTGCCGCCCACCTCCTCGCCGTGGGGACCACCCAGGGAGGTGGGGGTCCCCTCCAGTGGCCTCTGTCCTGCGCATCCAGGGTCAGGCCAGGGCCCCAGCCACTCCCTTCCCTGAGACACAGTGTAGCATCCAATCCGCTTCATCTCTCAGCATTCACTCCTTCATTCATTCCTTCATTCATTCACTCGTTCACTCACCCATGCCCGAGCGACACGGTCCCTCCCACAGAGTCTGGATGGGAGGCAGACTTTACATGAACAAGCACAACACAAGCATTTAGTTACCATTGTGAGGAGTGCTACCAGTGCGATAGGAGGGATGGGAGCCACCGGGACATCGAACAGATACGCCAAAGAAGCCACGTGTTAGCCAAGGCTTGGAGGATACAGGGGTAGAGGGGTCGCCAGGAGAAGGAGAGGTGAGGGGTGGGCAGAGGAAAACGTTCAAAGCCGCCTCCTCAGATCCTCTCTGTGACCTGCCCTGGCACCGATTCCACATAAACACACAGCCCTCCCCTCCCCGCCCACCAGCCAGGAGCTCTCTGCCCCCCAGGTTGGCACACCCAGCCCCGGAAGCAGGGTGTGCAGGTGGTAACTTCAGGAAACGCTTCTCTCTTTGGTTCACTCATCCCTTCCGTGTGCCGGGCCCTGTTCTGGGCCCTGGGGGACTTGGCGGTGAGCTAGACCGATCCGTGGGATCCCTGCCTGCAGGAAGCTGGGTGGGGGAGACGTATGCTGAACCAGGGTGTTCAGTGTGGCCCAAAAGCCGAGGAGGCCATGGGACATCTGACCCAGTCTCGGGCCAGGTTTTGGGGGTCTGAATTGACCCCTCTTGAATCCTCCCTCAGCTGCCACATACCCCCTCCTTCCAAGCCTGCATCCATGCAGTAAATAATGACTACCTTCTACATGCCAGGCTCAGGGACTCCTGTAGGTACTTGGTTCACTGAATAAAGGAAGGAACCCCCCAAAATACAAAATCTGCAGGACCCCCAAGCTTGGGGGGAGCCCCAGGCAGAGCTGGGAGGCAGGTCATAGCGGTTGCAGGAAGCACCACCTTGGCCCCCAGGTGGGGCAAAGACCTTGGCCTCTAGCAGGGACTGGGCAGAAGGACACAGAGGGCCAGCAGCCAGGGGCGGGGCGGCCTACCTGCACGTAGAGTTCTCTCAGCTCCCTCTGAAACACCGCTGGGTCGGCCGTGAGGGTCACCGGGCCAATATCTGCAGGGAAGAGAGAGAGGACCAGGTGAGTTTGGACCCCCAGAAGCATAGCCCCCGCGGGCTGGGGCAGCAACTGTATGATGTGCCACCATCAGAGGGGGGAGGAGCTGAGGCCTGGACCTCAGAGACCTCCACAAATGAGGAAGTGGTAGGGGAGCAGCTCCCAGGGCTGCCAGGGTCAGATCTGGAAGGGAGGTCAGGCCACTTGGCCCTCTGCCCGCTCCAAACTGGACCCAGAGCTCCAGGGGAGCAGAGAGATGGAGCAGGGGGCAAACCTCCAGTCCCGCCCCCAGACCCACAGCTCCCGATCTTTTGTGACTATGACTCCCCTAGAAACCTCCCCTCTACCAGCCCACCCAGCCCCGCATCAGCGGGAAGGGAATTCTGGGAAGACAAAGAAACAGAGAATTGAGCAAATAAAGTTTTGGACCACAGAGCAACTGGCCAACACCAGACTGACCCACAGAACAGCTAAACCTTCCAGAAACTGCATCCATATATTAGCTCACTTGAAAAGAGCAGGATTAATTACAAGGGCTGTGATCCCAAATGTTGGCAAGGATACGGAGCAACTGAAAGTTTCACGCACTGCCGGTGGGAATGCAAAAATGGTTCAACCGCTTTGGAAAACAAACGGAAGTTTCTACAAAGTTAAACGTGCACCTGCCATAGGATCCAGTCTTTCCACTCCTAGGTATTTACCCAAGACAAATGAAAACATACGTCCACACCAAGACTTGTACTCAAATGTTCATAGCAGCTGTTTTCACAACAGCCCAGAACTGGAAACAAGCCAGATGTCCATAACTGGTGAATGAATAAACAAACTGAGGTACATTCGTATAATCAAATACCACTCAGCCAGAAAACGGAACGAGCTACCAATACAGGCAACCAGATGGATGAATCTCACAGACAGAATCCTGCACGAAAAGCCAGACACAGAAGGGTGCCTACTATACGGTTCCATTTACAGAAAGCTCTGGAACTGGCGGCATTAATCAAAGGTGAAAAAAATCAGAACGGAGGTTGTCTGTGGGATAGGGAGATCCAAGGAACTGTCTGGGAAGGCAGAAACGCTCTATATTGTGACGGGGATGTGGGTTCCACAGGTGTATCCGTTTGTCAAAAGTGTAAAGCGAAGATTTGCCCATTTCCATGTATGTTAATTTTACCTCACAGAAAAAGAAACGTAAAAAATGATCATCGTTGAGTGGGGGAGTGGAGGGTGGGAGGAGATACAGACGAAACAAGAATGGCAGATTTTTTTGAATATTTGGTGATGCTGGGGGAGGGGGATATAGGGATTCATTATACTATTCTGATTACTTTGTATATACTTGAACTTTTCCCTAACAAATAGTTTTTTATTCAAGAGCAGTCATTGAAAGCCACAGCTAACATAAGACAAGGCTACCAGTGCACTGAGAACACGGCCAGAATTCCAACTCGCCACGTGGACATGTGCACAGTGCGGGTTTTGCAAGATGATGTGGACATCGGATTTCTTCAGGAAATATTTCGTTTGAGTCCTTGGTGAACTCTAGTAATGGACTATTTTTAGTTCAAAAATTCTATATTCCAGTCACCGTAAGAAAAATTCCCATACTTGGCAACTCGTCAACAGACCTAGTCCTTCTTAGAAAAGGAAGCACATGGAATTATCCGGCATTCATCCACCATTACCAAGGGAGGGTCTGGACACCAGCTCCTCTGCTGTATACTTTCAGAATCACCGCCTGGAGGGTCCTGCCGCTCTGCTCTGTATTTATTCCCACATCCAACGGCCCCTTCCGCACCTGCTCTGGCCTTTACCAAGCCTTCTCCACTGGCTTCCTCCTGAACTCTGCAGTGACTAATTCAGCCAAACCCTCACCTTTGACCTCAGGCAGAGCTGACTGGAATCCTGGCTCCACCCTCCACCAGTCGTGCGGCTTCTCAGAACTTTCTTCACCGTCCCAAGCCTCAGTTTCCCCATCTGTAAAATGATGCATTTCTCCTAGCTGAGAACCATCATTGTGAGAATCCATTAACGCGGGGAAGGAAACACCTCGCTTGGGTTAGAGCAAAGGCTCAGCAAACAGCAGCTGGCCCTGCTGATCTGAACGTACAATGCTTTTTTCTTTCTTTTCTTTTTTTAAATTTTATTGAAGTATAGTTGATTTACAATGTTGTGTTAATTTCTGCTTTACAGCAAAGTGATTCAGTTATACATATATATATTCTTTTCCATTATGGTTTATCACAGGATATTGAATAGAGTTCCCTGGGCTATACAGTAGGTCCTTCTTGTTTATCCATCCTATACATACTAGTTTGCACCTGCTAATCCCAAACTCCCAGTCCTTCCCTCTCTCATCCCCCCTCCCCTTTGGCAACCACAAGTCTGTTCTCTATGTCTGTGAGTCTGTTTCTGTTTCGTAGATATGTTCATTTGTGTCATATTTTAGATTCCACATATAAGTGGTATTACATAGTATCTGTCTGTCTCTTTCTGACTTACTTCACTTAGTATGATAATCTCTAGGTCCATCCATGTTGCTACACATGGTATTATTTCTTTCTATTTTATGTCTGAATAGTATTCCATTGTATATATAAATATATATCACATCTTCTTTATCCATTCGTCTGTTGATGGACATTTAAGTTGTTTCCATACCTTGGCTATTATGAATAGTGCTGCTATGAACATAGGGGTGCATGTATCTTTTTGAATTATAGTTTTGTCTGGATATATGCCCAGGAGTGGCATTGCTGGATCATATGGCAGCTCTATTTTTAGTTTTTTCAGGAACCTCCATACTGTTTTCCATAGTGGCTGCACCAATTTACATTCCCACTAACAGTGTAGGAGGGTTCCCTTTTCTCCACACCCCCTCCAGCATTTGTTGTTTGTAGACTTTAATGATGGCCATTCTGGCCGGTTGACACACAGTTGCTGGGCAATCTCATACGAGGCAGACAGGCAAAGACAGTCTTGCTCCAATGAGGTCCTCAAATTCTAGTTTGACTGAGGACAGTAATAATTTTACTCAACGTTGGTTATTTCTTTATTACATAATAATATACATTCATTAAAAATATATGACATTAATGATTCTGACATTTCCTAAGCGCTTACTCTGTACCACCAGCCTATGTGCTGAGATGCTTCCTGTGTATTAGCTCACTGAATCCTCCCTCCCACCTGTTAAGTCCAACTCTTACCCACATATTACAGAGGAGAAATGAAAGCCCAGAGAGGCTAAGTAACTTGCCCAAAGACACACAGTCAGTAAGCAGCAGAGCTAGAATATTAACTTAGGTCTGTACAACTCCAGAATCTGAGCTCTTTTTTTTTTCTTTTTTTAATTAATTAATTAATTTTGGCTGCATTGGGTCTTTGTTGCCGCATGCGGGCTTTCTCTAGCTGCGAAGAGCGGGCTTCTCGTTGTTGTGGCTTCTCTTGTTGTGGAGCATGGGCTCTAGCGCGCAGGCCTCAGTCATTGTGGCACGCGGGCTCACTAGTTGTGGTGCACGGGCTTAGTTGTTCCGCGGCATGGGGGATCTTCCCAGACCAGGGCTTGAACCTGTGTCCCTGCACTGGCAGGTGGATTCTTAACCACTGCGCCACCAGGGAAGTCCCAGAATCTGAGCTCCTGACAACTGCTCTCTGTGAATTGTACATAGAAATTCCTCACATGCAGAAAAACAAGGGAATTCTACCAACCAGAAATACTCTTATTTTTATATATAACCTTCAAAACTTTCATTGTAAATCTTATATAAGTGCACGCCATTTGAAGCAGAATTTCTATTTAAGTATAAATAACATACTATTTTTAATTTGACTCTTTTCACTGAACAACACATTGTAAGCGTCCTTCCAGAAGGTCAAATATTCAGTTCAAAATAATTTTTAATGACTACAAAGTATTTCCTTTGTATAAATGTCCAATAGTGGTCTTGCCCATAGTGTTTTGTTTCCAATTTTTATAATGAATAATGTTATTAAGAACATCTTTATATCCACTACATTCAAGCACTAGTTCCATTGTTTCCTTGGGATACACTCCGATAAGCAGATTGCTGGGCCAAAGGTAAGGGCATTTGTAAAGACTTTGGATGCAAATTCAGTAACCTCATAACTGTCCTCATCCCCAGACGTTCCTGCCTCTGACCCATCTACCTGTCGTTGCCAGAGAAGCCGCCCTTGGGGCCGGTTTTGCCCACATCACCCCTGCTCAAAAATCGACAGCAACTTCTCCTTGCCTGGAAACTGAGAGAAGCCTCTGCGGTACCCAGTTCTGAATCTGGGTGGCCCTGCCTTCTCCCATCACAATCTATCACAGGTGTCAGACTACCCAACCGTTCCCAAGGCTGGACCAGCGCTAGGCTGACCCATTCTCTCCCATTCACAGCAACATGAGAAAAATTAAGTTGGTAAAGTGGGTTATTGTAAATTAAATGTGCTCCAATTGGAAGGACCACCCTTTATTCTTCGGTCCATCTGCTTCCTGCGTGGGGAGCTGACGATCGCTCAGAACAGTAACAGCCAGAGGGAGTTGATTCTCTTCATGGTTCTACGGGCTTTCTCTAGTTGTGAAGAGCGGGCTTCACAAGTTAAAATGTTATGTGTATGGTGTTACAATTTTTGTGTACGGTGTTAAAATGTCGGTCACCTATGTCAGCTCCCTCTGGGCTTTTTGCGCCCCCCCCCTTTTCTTTTCTTTTAGCTTTTAAAAAAAATGACTCTATTGGGTGGAGAAACCCAAAATGAGCAGCCCTGTGGTGGAAGGTGGGGAGAATGCCAGACGTAGCATCTAAGGTCTGACCTTCCATTGCCAAAGCCGTTCTGACATAATCTGTGCTTTGAGAGGGAGGAAGATTCTTCTGGGAAATTGCCCAATTCCAACTCCCGCACACCTGTCAGCAATGCTCCTCAACAGTTACCGCCTCATGCAACCTCCTGGGATCCCAAGCACTCGGCCAGCACATGCTGAGGACTAGGGATTGTGTGCACACACAGGACGCAGGAAATTCCAGAAGCCCTGGAGAAGCCCCTGGGCTGGAGATCCCTGGAAAGGACTTTAAGAACTCTGTCTTAGTTTCCTATTACTGCTGTGACAGATTACTACAGACTCAGTGCCATTTTTTTAAAAAATAAATTTATTTATTTATTTATTTTTGGCTGTGTTGGGTCTTTGTTGCTGCGCGCGGGCTTTCTCTAGTTGCGGTGAGCGGGGGCTACTCTTAGTTGCGGTGCACGGGCTTCTCATTGCGGTGGCTTCTCTTGTTGCGGAGCACGGGCTCTAGGCGCGTGGGCTTCAGTAGTTGTGGCATGCGGGCTCAGTAGTTGTGGCTCGCAGGCTCTAGAGCGCAGGCTCAGTAGTTGTGGCGCACGGGCTTAGTTGCTCCGCGGCATGTGGGATCTTCCCGGACCAGGGCTTGAACCCGTGTCTCCTGCATTGGCAGGTGGATTCTTAACCACTGCGCCACTAGGGAAGTCCCCAGACTCAGTGTCTTAAAACAACACACATTCATTTCTGGAGGTCAGAAGCCCTAAAATAAAGGTCTCAGCAGGGCTGTGTTCCTTCCAGAGGCTCGAGCGGAGAATCCATTTCTTTGTCTTTTCCAACTTTTGGAAGCTTCCTTCATTCCTTGATCATGGTCCTTTTCCTCCATCTTCAAAGCCAGTAATGTAGCATCTTTAAATATCTCCCTCTCCCTCTGCCTCTGTCATCACATCTCCTTCTCTAATTCTGGCCCTCCTGCCTCCCTCTTAAAAGGACACTTGTGATCACAATGGGCCCAAGTAGACAATCCAGGATCACCTCTCCATCTCAAGATTCCTAACTTAATCACTTCTGCGAAGTCCTTTTTGCCATGTCAAGTATGAGATTTACATGTTCTATGGACATCTGCGGGGGTGGGGGGGGGCATTTTCCTGCCTATCATAGGCTCCACCATCCTGTCTCCTTCAAGAATGGGCTTAGACCCCTATGTTCATAGCAGCACTATTCACAATAGCCAAGACATGGAAACAACCTAAATGTCCATCGACAGAGGAATGGATAAAGAAGATGTGGTGCATATATACAATGGAATACTACTCGGCCATAAAAAAGAACAAAATAATGCCATTTGCAGCAACATGGATGGAACCAGAGATTATCATACTAAGTGAAGTAAGTCAGAAAGAGAAATACCATATGCTATACTTATATCTGAAATCTAAAATACAACACAAATGAACTTATCCATGAAACGGAAACAGATGCACAGACATAGAGAACAGACTTGTGGTTGCAGGGGGCAGGGGGAGGGAAGGATTGGGAGTTTGGGATTAGCAGATGCCAACTATTATATACAGAATGGATAAAACACAAGGTCCTACACACACACACACACACACACACACACACGAATCACTTGCTGTATCAAAGAAATTAACACAACATCATAAATCAACCATACTTCAATAAAATAATTTTTTAAAAAAAGAATGGGCATCTTTTCATGTGCCTTTTAGCCACCTGTATGTCTTCTTTGGAGAAATGTCTATTTACGTCTTCTGCCCATTTCGCGATTGGGTTGTTTGTTTTGATATTAAGCTACATGAGTTGTTTATAAATTTTGGAGACTAATCCCTTGTCAGTCACATCATTTGAAAATATTTTCTCCCATTCTGTGGGTTGTCTTTTTGTTTTGTTTATGGTTGCCTTTGCTGTGCAAAAGCTTTTGAGTTTAATTAAGTCCCATTTGTTCATTTTTGGTTTTATTTCCATTTCTCTGGGAGACGGATCATAAAAGATCTTGCTGCGATTTATCATATCAGAGAGTGTTCTGCCTATGTTTTCCTCTAAGAGTTTTATACTGTCCAGTCTCACATTTAGGTCTTTAATCCATTTTGAGGTTTTTTTTGTGTGTATGGTGTTAAAGGATGTTCTAATTTCATTTTTTTTTACATGTAGCTGTCCAGTTTTCCCAGCACCGTTCATTGAAGAGGCTGTCTTTCTTCCATCGTATAGTCTTGCCTCCTTTCTCGTAGATTAATTGACCGGGATGGACCTAGACATTGTCATACTAAGTGAAGTAAGTCAGACAGAGAAAGAGAAATATCGTATGATCTCGCTTATACACGGAATCTAAGAAAAAAGTGATACAAATGAGCTTATTTACAAAAGAGAAACAGACTCACAGACTTAGAGAGCAAACTTATGGTTTCCAGGGGGGAAGGGTGGAAGGAGGGATAGTTAGGGAGATTGGGATTGATATGTACACGCTGTTATATTTTAAATGGATAACGAACAAGGACCTACTTTATAGCCCAGTAAACTCTGCTCAGTATTCTGTAACAACCTAATTGGGAAAAGAATTTGAAAAAGAATAGATACATGTATAACTGAATCACTTTGCTGTACACCTGAGACTAACACAACATCGTTAATCAACTTTACTCCAATATAAAATAAAAAGTAAAAAAAAAAAAAGGAATGCGCTTGGGGAAAAAAATTATTTGACTACAAACCTATGTGCCAAACATAATAATGTTGAGAATGAAGAGATCCGAAGACCCCCACCTTTAAAAAGATGGGGAAACTGAGGCCAGAGAGGGGAAGAGAGCCCTTCAAGGTCAGGTGGGAAGATTTGGCACTAGGGTTGATCGGCTTCATCACACCAACAGTGACCCCTTCTCTTGTTCATCGTCACAGAACTCCTGCCCACCTCAGCGCCTGGCACATGGTAAGCGCTTAATAAATACTGTTGAGTAAATGAGTAACATTTATTTACTCATAACAAATACTGTTTGAGTATACTGTTTGAGCAGCTCCAAGTCAGGACCCTTTATCTTTTTTTTTTTTTTCATTTTCATTTATTTATTTTTGGCTGCATGGGGTCTTCTGTTGCAGCACGCAGGCTTTCTCTAGTTGTGGTGAGCGGGGTTGCTCTTCGTTGCGGTGCAAGGGCCTCTCATTGCGGTGGCTTCTCTTGTTGCGGAGCATGGGTTCTAGGTGCGTGGACTTCACTAGTTGTGGCACACAGGCTTAGCTGCTCCGCGGCATGTGGGATCTTCCCGGACCGGGGCTCGAACCCGTGTCCCCTGCATTGGCAGGAGGATTCTTAACCACTGCGCCACCAGGTAAGTCCAGGACCCTTTATCTTTATATCCTGTGCCCAGCACAATGCCAGGCATACAATCAACACCCAGCAAATATTCCTGAATGCCAAGCCTGCCTGATCCCCAGGCGCTCCCACCACAGCACGCTACTGCCCATCACTCAGAGAAACAGATCCAAAATGAGGCAGAAAACCAAATGTGGTTATTTGGGGCATGCAGAGGGGTTGGCCGTATTAAGGGAGAGCTGGCCAGACGGACAAAAGTGTTTGTGATTCCTCTTGAGTTACAGGGCAGGGCATTTTAAAAGCTCTGCCCCAAGCTCTGAACAAAGAAGGCTCTCAGGGGAGAGCACACTTACATACACGGACGCACTGATGTGTAAAAACTAGTCTGATTTCTTCCTTTTACTGAACAGATAATCCCCAAACCAGCTCTGGGCACTGGTTGCTACTGACCAGTCCCATCATTCCAGGGCTGGACCAGCTTTCAAGTTGCTCAGACGGGGCTGGGAGCACGGAGGTCTTCTCTCCATCTGTCTTCCTTGCTGCCCGACTGTCCACCTGCCCACCCATCCATCTACAGCTCCAGGCAGTGAGACAGAGAGAGATGCCTTCTTGTCGTTAATTAATGCTGGTCCACAGCTTCATTTGTCATTCCTGGGACCTACCGCACCATCATCACTCATCATGCCAAAGCTCCCCAGGACAGGGTGTTTTCAGCAGGGTAACCATTTCAAGACCTGTCTTCCGGCAGGACAGAGTGAGGTACCAGGACAGGGCAGGACACCTGGCATGTCCCCATGTGAGTTTGCCCACTGAGAGGGGTTGCTTGAGCCCCTGTCCATCTCCCTCCTTCACCCGGTCCAGGAAGGACCGGATCTGGATAAAAAGCCCTTCTTAGCATGATGTTGATGTGGATGACGATGACGGTGGTGGAGGTGGAAGTGGGTGATGATGCTGACAGCAGCTTCAATGCACCGAGTACTTACTAGTTTACAGTGTTTAGCTCAGTCCTATTAACAGCTCCCTGTTAGAACTGAGGATGCCAAGACCTTGCTGAAGGTCATATACAGCTAGCAAGTGGTAGTCAATAACTGTACTAGCTTCCTGTGGTCACCGTAATAAAATATCACAAACCCGGTGGCTTTAAACAATGGAAATACATTCTCTGAGTCCTGGAGGCTAGAAGTCCAAAATCAAGGTGTCAGCAGCCCATGCTTTCTTTGAAGGCTCTTGGGGAGAATCTGCTCCACGCCTCCTTCCTCTTCACTTCTCGTGATACTTCCAATCCTTGGTATTCCTTGACTTGTAAACACACCATCACTCCAATCCTTCTCCCCGTGTCTCTCTCCTCTCCTTATAAGGACACCAGTCACATTGGATTAAGGGCTCACTCCACTTCAGTATGACCTCATCTTAACTAATTACATCTTCAATTACCCTATTTCCAAAAAAGGTCACATTCTGAAGTTCTAGGAAGGACAGGAATTCTGTGACACTGTTCAACCTAGAATAATGTCCAAGTCCACGTATTTGGCTCCAAAGCCTGTTCTGTTTGCCACTGGCTATACTGCCTCCAAAAATGAGGGTGATGATGGTGATGGCAGCTACCATTGTTTTAATATTTATTAAGCACCAGATTCTGTTCTATGCACTTGACATACATTCACTGAGAAAAACGTTACAGAAACCTATGAAGTCTCCTATTTACTATCTCCATTTTATAGGTGAGAATTTGAGGGCTAGTGAGGTAGAGCAAACTGCCCAAGGTCTTACAATGAGGAAGCATCAGAGATAGGATTCAAACCTGGGTCCATCTGACCCCAGATCCAAGCTCTCAACCATGCATGAAGCTGCAGACATATGGCACTTGTTCCCCAGCCCCTCGTTCCTGTTCCTGGAGGGGGCAGGAGGTTCGTGACTGAAGGTGGGCACCTGCCAAACAGCTGGGCAGATGCGGCGTGGGTTCCCTCTGAGCAGGGCTTGCCAGGTGCAGGGATGATTAAACCCATGACCTTGTCTCCACTTGTGCTGCCCTTGAGCATATGAGTCCCAGAAGCTTGGCCCAGAACCACCTCTCCATAGGGAAATATTTTCCACTCAATAAGACGAGGGGGTGGAGCCTCTAGGACGTATGAGGGTCACGCACAGGAAGAACCACCCAGCCCTTCACATGGGTGATCCTCCAGTCCGTCACCCAGTCTGTGTGTCCCAGTGGTCACGGTCACAGCCAGGCGCCAGAGAGCCAGTCTCAGAAAGCCCTCACGTCCAGGACTCTTCCCCGAGCCTGCCTTTCCCACCTCCTTGAAAGCAGGGCTTGAACCCTGGGGCCACTCTGGGTGTGCACATACCCCCTCCTCCCGCTGCAGGGGCCCCAAGCAGGGTCTCACCATCTGCCACCATTGTGGGCAAATTGTGTCCCCTCTCTGGGACTCAGTCCTCCCGTTTCTTTTCTTTTCTTTTTTTTTAATAAACATTGTTTTTTATAACAGAACATACTTTATTATTTTTTTTAATTTATTTATTTATTTTTATTTTGGGCTGCTTTGGGTCTTGTTGCTGCGGGGGCTTTATCTCTCAAGCTGCAGCGAGCGGGGGCTACTCTTCATTGCGGTGCGCGGGCTTCTCACTTCGGTGGCTTCTCTTGCTGCAGAGCACGGGCTCAGTAGTTGTGGCTCGCAGGCTCTAGAGCACAGGCTCAGTAGTTGTGGAACATGGGTTTAGTTGCTCCGCAGCATGTGGGATCTTCCCGGACCAGGGCTCGAACCCGTGTCTCCTGCATTGACAGGCAGATTCTTAACCACTGCGCCACTAGGAAAGTCCCTAAAACCACCTCTTCCCTGGGGAAAGTTGACAGCACGCCTGGCGACCCAGAGAAGATGCTCAAACTCACTCTCTATCAGACATACGCAAATTAAAACAGGTTACCATTTCTTACCTATCAAATTAGCAAAAAAGGGAAGAGTGACGTCCCCATAGGCCAGCAAGTGTTTGGGGAGAAAAGCAGTCTCACACTCTCTTGGTAGGAGGGTTAGATGGTACAGCATTTCTGGAGGACGGTTTGCTGATACCAATTAAAATTTTTTAAATGTTCATATGCTTTAACAATGAACCAATTGCAGTTCTGAGAATCTATCCTACAGCTATGTTGTGGTTTTTTAATATTTATTTATTTTGGCTGCACCAGGTCTTGGCTGCGGCACGCAGGATCTTTACTTGCGGCACGCGAACTCTTAGTTGCGGCATGCATGCAGGATCTAATTCCCTGACCAGGGATCGAACCCGGGCCCCCTGCATTGGGAGCACAGAGTCTTACCCACTGGGAACACCAGGGAAGTCCCGTTCCTATAGATATGTTTTTGCAAATGTGTGTGTATATCGTAAGGAAACTGAAAGCAAACTATTTTTCATAATGTGGGAGTGGCTGGATAAATCGCGGTAAGATAAATTAAGATCCCTCCTGTAACACCTTCTGTAGTCATTAAAACAATGCGGGGGATCGATATTTCCTAACACAAAAAGAGATCCATGATATAGCATGTGGGGGAGAGAAAACAATTTGCAAAACAGTATGCGTAGTATAATCCCATCTTTTATATGATAAAAAAACTAAGTGTATATATGTATACAAGTGAACGACACGCACACACGGTCTGGAAGCACAAAAATGATTAAAAGTGTTTGCATCTCTTGAGAGTCGTGTTATTAGAACATTTAACAAGCATATATTAAATTTCTTTGGAAATTAAGGAAACTTAATAATTTCAGTTATTCACTGAAAGAGCTAAGCCCTGGTGCCAAATTTGACAAAGAGCACAAAGGAAGAATATCATTTACTGGTCATATATATTGAAATAAATGGAAAACTC
This sequence comes from Neophocaena asiaeorientalis asiaeorientalis, assembly GCF_003031525.2. Lineage (NCBI taxonomy): Eukaryota > Metazoa > Chordata > Mammalia > Artiodactyla > Phocoenidae > Neophocaena > Neophocaena asiaeorientalis. Next base: position 14,538,169 of record NW_020175018.1, on the reverse strand, counting down.
CTGAAGGAGACACTGGCAAACAGAATCCAGCTGTATATTAAAGAATAATCCAGGGCTTCCCTGGTGACGCAGTGGTGAGAGTCCGCCTGCCGATGCAGGGGACGCGGGTTCATGCCCCGGTTCGGGAGGATCCCACATACCGCGGACCGGCTGGGCCCGTGAGTCGTGGCCGCTGAGCCTGCGCGTCCGGAGCCTGTGCTCCGCAACGGGAGAGGCCACAACGGTGAGAGGCCCGCGTACTGCAAAAAAAAAAAAAAAAGAATAATCCACAATGACTGAGTAGGGCTTATGCAAGGAATGTGGAAATGGTTTAAAATGAAGGAATCACATGCAGAGGTCAACAGGAGAAAGATCTTACAAATATCTCAACAAAGCCAGAAAGTCACTGGCTAAAATTCAGCACCATCCCCATTTGGGATTTTTGTTTTGGGGGTGTTTTTTTCTACCTTTAGAAAATTAAGAATGAAAGTATCTTCCTTCACCTGATGAAGAAAACCTCAAACCAAGAACCAATATCATACAATGATTTACAATCAGAAGCAAGACAAGACCGACGTCAGCTACCACCATTACTTAACACTGTGCTAAATGCCACAAAACATTCCAGACAAGCAAAAACTTTGATCGGAAAAGAGGAGACAATATTACAATTTGGACAGGCTGTGATTGTCAACCTAGAAAACTCAAGACATTACCCCCCCCAAAAATAAATTAGAACTAGTTTCTTTACAAAGTCTTCAGAAGAAAGTTGGAAACAAAATAAATATATGAAAATAAATTGCTTTCCAACATACTAGCAATACTCATTTGCAAAAAATGTAATGAAAAAAATTCCTGGTCAAAATAGTCATACGAAACCCAAAATATTTAGAAATGATCTTAAAAAGAAATAGGTGGAACCTATAAGGAAGAAAAAAAAACCTATAAGTTTTTTTACAAAAGGAAATAAATATGTAAAAAAAAAAAAAAAAAAG
>NW_020175018.1:14529831-14537158 GCF_003031525.2 Neophocaena asiaeorientalis asiaeorientalis | reverse complement strand
CATAAATTTTTTTACAAAAGAAAAAAAAAATGTAAAAAAAAAAAAAAAAAAGGAAGAGGTCTCCTAGAGGAAAACAACTAAATTTTTTTAAATGATAATTCTTCCCCAAGTCAAGATTTAACACAATTCTGAGAAAATTCACAGTAGGAATTTCTTTTTTGGAAGTTGACTACGTTTTCTACTTTTCATCTGAAAAGAAAACATGTTCAAGAATATTTTGAAAATGAAGAAGAATAAAAAGAACATGAAGAAGCTGCAGGGCTAAGTAACTCTGGAAATGAGTTGCATCTATAAGACTAAAGGCAAAAGAATTGTACTCTGGTGAACAAAGTTGTTTTCCACGGGGTGCAAGTTAGCAATGCTAAAACCACTATAAATGTGGACAAGAACTGAAAATTAAGTAAATGACGAGTGAGTGGTGAAGGGTGAGGGCCAGGTTAGTCACTGTCAGCGTGGGAGGTTATAGGTAAGCAAGAATAGGAGGCTGGAAGGATCCACGTGGTAATCAATGAGAGCTGGAGACGTCAGAATGAACTCATGTTCAGCTTAATACAGATACAGACAGTTAAACGGAGAAATATTTATAGATATGGGTATACACAAAGGTTACACATACAACATGTATCTCCTTGCTCTGTCAGCTAAAGATGCAGAAGCGGGGACACCCCAGTAGCAACAAGCACCCCTAGCACTCATGCTGGTGTCTAATACCATTTTTCAATCAACGGAACCAGGGCTCCTTGGAGAAATTATTAATTCTAGGACTGGGGAAGGAAATACATAAGATGAGTCTGAAATACCCTGTAGTGCCAGAAAGTAAGAAAGTGCTTTAAAAATATTCACAACAATAGGGGTATGTCAAAGGCACACAGACTGTGTGTGCCAAAGAGCTCCCAATGACTGAAGTTGGAAAATTTTGAGCAACAAAATAAAGTAGTATTGGATTATAACCCAAGGTATAAAACTATGAGTCCATGCTGATATATATAAATGTTGAATAAACAAATAAATGGAAAAGAATCAACTCTCCCATGCAGAAGATTTCCAAACAATTTATGTAAATACCCCATGTTCAAGGAGGTGGATCACAACTCCCTACTTCTTAAGTGTGGGCTGCGTGTAAGTGACTTTCTTCCAAAGAGGACAGTACAGAAAAGGAGAAAGAAAAGAGTACGCTTACAGTAAAGACACCTGACAACCTCGGTCAGGTGATCAAGGTCAGCGTCAGCAGTGGTAAGTCATAACGAGGGCATGTACCCTGGACATGATATGATGAGAATGGCATTGTTCCTCTGTGGTCTTCCTCCCGTTACCCAGTCTAACAGGAGAAAAGCAACCGGCAAATCATGACTGAGGGACAAAACATCGGGGCAATACTCGTCAGAACTGTCAAGGTCATCAAAAACAAAGTCTGAAAAACCATCACAACCAAAAGAAGCCTTAAGGGACATGACAACTAAATGGGATCCTGCATGGGCTCCTGGAACAAATGTTAGGGGGAAATTGAGGAAGTCTGAATAAAGAATGGACTTTAGGACTTCCCTGGTGGCGCAGTGGTTAAGAATCCACCTGCCAGGCTTCCCTGGTGGCGCAGTGGTTGGGAGTCCGCCTGCCGGTGCGGGGGGGGCGCGGGTTCGTGCCCCGGTCCAGGGGGATCCCACGTGCCACGGAGCGGCTGGCCCCGTGGGCCATGGCCGCTGGGCCTGCGCGTCCGGAGCCTGTGCTCCGTGGTGGAAGAGGCCGCAGCGGTGAGAGGCCCGCGTACCGAAAAAAAAAAAGAATCCACCTGCCAATGCAGGGGACACGGGTTCAGGCCCTGGTCTGGGAAGATCCCACATGCCGCGGAGCAACTAAGCCCGTCTACCACTACTACTGAGCCTGCACTCTAGAGCCCGTGAGCCACAACTACTGAAGCCTGCGCGCCTAGAGCCCGTGCTTTGCAGCAAGAGCAGCCACCGCAATGAGAAGCTCGCGCACCACAACGAGGAGTAGACCCAGCTCGCCACAACTAGAGACAATGCCCACGCGCAGCAGCGAAGACCAAATGCAGCCAAAATAAAAGTAATGGACTTCAGTTAATAATAACCCATGGGGACTTCCCTGGCGGTCCAGTGGTTAAGACTTCACCTTCCGATGCCAGGGGTGCAGGTTCGATCCCTGGTCGGGATCCCTAAGATCCCACATGCCTCGAGGCCAAAAAACCAAAACATAAAACAGAAGCAATATTGTAACAAATTCAATAAAGACTTTAAAATTGGTCCATATCAAAAAAAAATCTTAAAAAAAAACCCAACATATCAGTACCGGTTTGTTAATTGTGATAAATGTACCATTGTAATATAAGATGTTAATAAAAGGGAAAACTGGATGTTGGGTATACGGGAACTTCTTCGCAATAATTCTGTAAATTTAAAACTGTTTTAGGGCTTCCTTGGTGGCACCGTGGTTAAGAATCCGCCTGCCAATGCAGGGGACACGGGTTCGAGCCCTGGTCTGCGAAGATCCCACATGCCACGGAGCAGCTAAGCCCGTGTGCCACAACTACTGAGCCTGCACTCTGGAGCCCGCGAGCCACAGCTACTGAAGCCCACGTGCCACAACTACTGAAGCCTGTGTGCCTACAGCCCGTGCTCCGCAACAAGAGCAGCCACCACAATGAGAAGCCCCAGCTTGCTGCAACTAGAGAAAGCCTGCGCACAGCAGTGAAGACCCAACGCAGCCAAAGATAAATATATTAAAGAAGATACAGCTTATATACACAATGGAATACTATTCAGCCACGAGAAAGAAGGAAATCCTGCTGCTTGGGACAACTTGGATGGACCTTGAGGGCATTATGCTAAGTGAAATGAGTCAGACAGAGAAAGACGAATACTGTATGATCTCATTTATATGTGGAATCTAAAAAAAAAAAAAAGTGAAACTCAGAGAAACAGGGAGTAGAGTGGTGGTTTCCAGGAATAAGGGAGTGGGAGACATGGGGAGATGTTAGTCACAGGGTGCAAACTTACAGTTATCAGATGACTAAGTTCTGGGACTCGAATGTACAGCATAGTAATTATCACTAATAATACTGTATCATGTACTTGAATATTGCCAAGAAAGTAGATCCTAAATGTTCTCACCACAAAAGAAGAAATGGTAATTATGTGACATGATGGAGGCGTTAGCTAACTGCTATGGTGGTAATCATTTTGCAATATATAAATGTATCAAATCAATACACTGGACATCTTAAACTAACCCAATATTATGTGTCAATTATATTTCAATAAGGCTGGGGGTAAGTTATTTTTTTAAGAATAGGAGGAAGGATTTACCCTATTATAAAGCCAAATAATTAATACAACGTGCTGCTGGAGCAAGAACTGTCATGCAATGGGACAGAATGGAAAGCCCAGGTAAATTAACAGATATAAAGTAATTTTGGATAAAGGCAGGATCTAAATGAATGAAAAAGAAAGGATTATTTGATAAAATGTAACTGTACCATCAATTATCCTGTTCTGGAAGAATTACGTCAAATCGTTTTTAATACCAGTGCCAATTTTTTTTAAAATTCCAGGTTAAAAAATTAAATAAGAGGAGGAAAAAAAGAAAACGAATGAAAAAACGTAGAACATGTACCTAACTGATTTTGCGATAGAAAAAAATCTGAGAATGAAAGTGAAGAAATTACAAAGGGAAAAAGGCAATAGATTTTGCTACATAAACATTTAAAACTTCAGAACATCACAAATCACAAATATTAAAAGACAAACGACTAGGAAATGCTAACCACATAACAAAAACCAACTACTGTCATCAATATAAAGTCCCCATACTGACTGATAAGAAAACCACTAAAAACCCCGAATGGAAAAATGAGTAAAGGAACTGACAATTTACAAAAGAAGAAATTCACACACAGAAACATCTAGTAAACACTTGAGAACTTACTGAACCTCACTAGCAATTAAAATAAGAAGATATCATTTTCCATCTTTTGAATTAGGAAAAAAAATGTTATCCTAATCCCTAGGGTTGGGGGCAGCTGCTCTGAAACAGTCCCCTCAAATGCCTCTGATAGAAGTTTAAACTCCCAAAACATTGGAAAACAATTTGAAGAGCTGCCTACCCACTCAGTGTGTTTATAATGACCTAGGAATTCCACTTCCAAAATCTTAATCCAATGAAAAAACCAATCAAAGATGCAGACAAAGATTTACACACCAGAGTGCTTTTTGCAACATTTTAATAGAGAAAAACCAAAAACAACCTAAATTTCAGCCAAAATAAAACGATTAGCAAAAGTCTAACTTTGCAGTTTGGGAACATCCCACTTTTTTTTCATTTAAAAACTTTTAAAAATATTTCCAAAGCACAGGTTCTGGTTTATCTCCAAGCACCTGCAGTCCAGAACCACTGAAACTTGCCCTGCAAAGCGTGGTCTTTGGGGTTGAAGGTAGGGGGTTCCTTTAAGAAGGCCCTCCCAGGATGCAGCCCTGGTGGGGGGGCCTGAACTGTCAGCTAAAACCCCTGACTCTCAGCTCCTCTTCCACCAAAGGGAATTCCATTGGTTGATTCAAAAGACACAGCCTAACCTAAACCACAGATCCAATCCCTGCTCAGAAGCCCTCAGTGGCTGCTCGCAGCCCATAGAAGGAAATCTAAGTGCTCCGTCCTCAGTTCCACAGTCACAGCCGGGACCAATCTCGCCTCTCCCCGCGTTCCCATTTCACCCCTCCTACACCCTGGCTCCACACTCACATACACCTGCCCCTACATGTCAGCCACCACCCAGCGAGTTCCATGTGCTCAGGGCGACCTCCGTCCCACTGCATCCCTGGCACCTAGCATTGACAAATGGTCCAAAGCTGCTAAGTTTCCCTTCATCTTCTTCAAATCCTGCTCCAGTGATGCTTCCTCAGAGAGCCTTTGGTTGGTCCTTTCCCTTGCGAGCCGATGGTCAGGAGCTGTCAGAAGTGACACCTTCCACCCTCTGCCTGGCTTGTCGCCAGCAGACTGCCGGCTCCTTGGTGTGAACCCTGCCCCCTTCACACTGGAAGCCTCACAGCTCGTGCACACAGCAGAGGCTCAATAAACGCTGAGGTCCCCATCCACTGGACCTGGGGGGTCTGTAGGGAGTATGGTTTGGGGAGCAGGGGCGGGGAGAAGGATGGGATTTTTTTGTTTCATAGAAGATGGAGTGAAGGCTGGAGAGTCATGCACGCACTCGGCGCCCAGAGAGGAGAGGTTGGGGATGGCACGAGGGCTTCATGAAGATGATGGCCAGAGAGGGGGCAGTGAGGACACTATGGGTCCCGGGACACTATGTCTGGTTCCAACAGGCTGCTCTCCTGCCCTACAACTACAGCCAAGCATTTTAGAGACAAATATGGGTTATGAATCAGAAATTACATCAGCCTGGCAGGTGGCCTTGCATAAGTCCCATCCGTGTCCTGAGCCTCAGTTTCTCCAATTGTAAGAGAAGCGTTGGATTAAATGATCCCTAAGCTCTCTCAGGGAGCCCAAGAATGACCCAGAAAGGGAGTGAGAAAGTTAGGGGGGTAGAGGGTGAACTGCGTCAGAGCCGAAACCCCCCAGGACACACCTCACACCCCACGTCTTCACAATTCCACCAGCCTTGCTGCTCCCTGACCCCCAGATGGGAGCTGTCCTTCTGATGTTCCCAGGAAACTTTTTCTAGACCCCTGACTTCTGTGCTTTGAGCTGCAGAGCCCTACAGAGCCCAGAACTCCTGGAAGCAGAGGGACTCCACACTCAGCCTAAGGGCTGCATGGGATTACGCACACCGACTGCGGCCCATTTTTCAAATATCTGTAATGATGCTGTGATTAATAAAGGAAAATCCTTCTAAGAGGGCTTACTAGCTCATACAGCCTTGGGCCATTGTGTATTTTTTCAGCACAAGAACACTGCAGAGCAATTCTGCAAGGAATCTGCCATTTTTGTTTTATTTTTTGGCTTTATAAAGCTATCCTACTAGATAGAGAGGTGACTAATAGAGAGAAACGCGATAAAACGGAGCAAAATTAATCACAGGATCTGGGTGGTGGGCAGACAGGTGTTTATGTATTTCCCACCCCCACCCCCCCATTTTGCTGTAAGTCTGAAGTTTTTCATTAAAAATGTTGGAGAAAAAGCAGTCCTGCCACTCAGAAAGTTGGGAGTCCAAGCGCGCTCCACAGCTGTTTTCCCTGAAACTCCCCACAGTGGGGTCTCCCTGGGATCTTTTCAAGGGCATGCCCCTAACACCTAGTTTAAAGATAGGGGGCTGCAGGCCAGGAGGTGCTGTCTGCAGGGTAGAAGGTGTTAGGTGGGGGGACCTGGCAGTGAGAATACTGCGGGTAGAGGCGACGCGCCTGCTGTTTTTCTCGCGAGAACAGGTGAGGGGCAAGACACGAAGCTCTCCTGCCTGGGTGGCTCTTCCGGCCCCCGAAGCCCACGACGGGAGCGAATTTGAAGAATGAACAAAGGCAAATCCGCAAACCTTGCGGAGGCTCATGCGCGCCAGGCCCTGGACACGAAGGACCCATTTCAACATCTCAGCAAGTTTGGGAGGCAGCTCTCGCCCCGTTTCCTAAAGGGGGAAGGTGCGGCTCCGGAAGGTGAGGTCACTTGCTGAAGTCACAGAGCCAGGAGGTGGCTGCGCGGCATTTGAACGCAGTGCCCCCGCCTCTCCGTCACTGGCCTGACGACGCAAGCTGGGAGACGCGGGAGAAGGGGAGAGCAGGTTCCCAGGGAAAGGACCCGGCGGCTGCAAGGCCTGCCCCAGGTGCCCGGCCTCGGGCAGAGTGAAGGCGTCGGGAAGGCGCCCCCGCCGGGCCGCGGTGCAGCCTACAGGCGTCCGGTGCGCCCGGGGCGCAATGCGGGCGGGTGAGCGCACCGCGCCAGGACACCGGGCCAGGGGCGCGGCGGACGCCGGGGGCTCGGGGGGTCGCTACCTGGATCACGGAAGGGCACCAGCGCGTAGTTGCCGATGGCCTGGCTGCCACGGCTCAGGCTGTGCTCCAGAATGCGCGAGGCGCCGTGCATCACCTGCATCAGGTCGTCCCACATGGAGCCGGTAACGTCTAAGACGATGGCCAGGGTGGCATCCCCCGTGGTAGGGGGCAGCGCCGTCCCGGGCTCGCCGGCCACCGCTGCTGCTGCCGAGACCGCCAGCAGCAGCCGCAAGAGCGGCGCCCGGGGCATCTTTGCTGAGCGCGGCCGAGGGGCTGCGGCTGCCGCGGTGGAGGCTCTCGGGGCCTTGAGAGCGCGACCGCCCTGGTGCGCCCAGCGGCCACCCGACGCACGGCTGCAGCGCGGCGCCTCGCTCCGTCGG
>NW_020175018.1:14529696-14529784 GCF_003031525.2 Neophocaena asiaeorientalis asiaeorientalis | reverse complement strand
GACCCGAGGTTAGGGGAGGACGCGGGGCGGACGGCAGAAGGGAGCTGGGCCCTCGGCCAAAGCCGCAAGGGATGGGGACGCACGGGAG
>NW_020175018.1:14525485-14529444 GCF_003031525.2 Neophocaena asiaeorientalis asiaeorientalis | reverse complement strand
CACACACACACACACCCACCCACACCACAGTAACTCCCTTTCTTTCCTCAGGAATCTGTGCTTCCCAGTTATTGTCTATTACTGTTACTATAATCAAGCAATGGAAGTTGAGCAGCTACTGTGTGCTAAGCGCTTTCACATAGTTGTTATTTCCTCGAGTGCTCGCTGCAACCCTAGAGGGAGGCAGTAACACTAAACCCATTTTACAGATGAGCAGACAGAAGCTCAGTCATTAGCCCAAAGTCACTCAGCTCTCAAGTAGTAGAGAGTCGATTGGAAGCCAGCTCTAGAAAGATTCCGAAGCCCCTGGGCTCTGCTGCCTCTTCGAAGTGTTATCAGACGTTGTCTAAGGTCATCTGATGACTCCAGAGGATGGGGGATGCCCCTCTGCCCACCTGCCTCGCTAGATCCCCTGGATCCCATGTGAGGGTTCTGGGACACATGTGAGGTGCTAGTGGTGCTGCCTGGGTGCCTATAGCCGTCCCCTCCCAGACATTGCTCCCTCCCACCACCTGGAGAGGGTGGGGCACCCCACCACTGCTCAGCTCAGCCTGTGCTCTCATAGCTTATTTCTGCGTCTCTCTCCCTACCAGCCTAGGAGCCCCTTGAGGGCAGGGCTGCATCTTGTTTCCCCCAGTCAGCCTCCAGTTCCCCAGCCCAGTCCCTGGCACGTGGTGGGGACTCACTCAATATTGACTGAATAAATAAAGAAGAGACAACTTTTGTGGGCCTGCCTCGTTTTGAGAAACACGGGAGGGAGCCCAGCTTGGTCCTCTCACTTTTCAGTCCCTCCCCCGAGAAGATCATTCTCCCAGGACAGGGACAGGCAGCCCCACGGACATGGCTGAAAGTTCTGGGTCTGTATGGGAGGCGGGGGCGGTGGATTTCTCCAGCCCCTCCCTTCTGGAGCCCTCAACCAGGAGGAAGCACCCCACCACCACCCACCTCCTGCCCATAACTTCTCTTTCCCCCTCCATCTCAGCTCAGACCCTGCCTCTGAGGTCACTTCGGCACCTTGCCCTGTGACCCCACAGTCCCTTGTCTGATCACCAATGAATGTCTTCTCTGCCCCTCCCACCCTGACTCTGAGCTCTGGGGCAGCAGAGACCCAGTATCTGCACATGGTAGGTGCCCGATGAAGGTTTGCCACCTAAATGGGTCAGCGGGTATCAGAAAGGCCCAATGTCTGGGCGCTGGCCATGGGGAAGAAGTGACACACATCCTCAGGGACCCAGTTCTAGACCAGGGCAAGGACCTTTTATAAGAAGCACTAGGGTCCGGGGAAAATGGTCTCTGGGGAGCTGCCTGTCTCATGGGATATGGTAGGAACCAAGTGCCTAGACCCAGGTGACAGTAGAACTCACGGTTCAGCTGATGGGAGGTTGAATCACCTGCACTTCTGAACACTGGCTCTTTAAATCTTCCTGTGCTAAGGCTGTGGCTGGCCCCAGAATCTGGGCAGGGCTGGGCCAGCTGTTGGAGACAGAAAAGAGGCCCCAGCTGTGGGAAGGCAAAGGCGAACAGGAGCCAGGAACCAGGCAGGGCTCACAGACGGTAACGTTTCAGGCACCGTGCAGGGGACTTTTGAGGACAAATGAGTCCTTCGGTCATTCACTCTGCATACATACACTGGCTGAGCCTAAGCTGGGTGTCCAGCACTCTGCTAGGCTCTGCTGGGGGAGGGGAGACATACAGATGTGTAAGATGTGCTTCCTACCCAGGGGAGAAGAGACATGTAAACAAATAATTCTAAGTCAATGAGCTAAGTGCTAATAGAGGAATTACCAAGAGCTCTGGGAGCTCAGAGGAAGGAGTGGCTGAGCCCAGGAGCCAGAAGAGGCCACAGAGTGAGCCTGAGAAGCCTTCAAGAACAAGAGGGGAAGGGCATTCGAGGAGAGGGAACAGGATGTGCAAAGGCAGGAGGACACGAGAGACCCACCGCTAGCCCGTACGACTGGAGGCTGATGGCAGACAAGAGGACAGAGGCCAGATCTTGAGGGGCCCTACGTGTCTTACAAAGGGCATGGGGTTTCTGCAGAGGCCTTGCGGAGCTACTGAAGACTGTCCCTCAGGAAGCAACCTGTTCCGATTTGCATTTCAGAAAGGTCGAAGTTCAGAGGGTCCAACTTTTAGATGCCAAGAAGCCATAAACCTTCTTCCTGAGGAGCTGAGGGCAGAACTGGTCCCAGGGAAAGCAAGATGCTTCTCCTCAGGCTGGTCACAAGAACAAGTTGGCCCATGGATTTGTGTCCCCAAATAGCCTTGTAGAATCTGGGAGACGGAAGGGGGCTGACAAGATGGCCTCCAGTGGTTCTTGCAAGTCCCCCACTCTAGAACCATCTCCAGGGTCGCGTGGAGACACGAGAAGGATGCAAGGGAACGTCTGAGCTCATGGTAGCAAAGCCTCCCCCAGTTGCCGTGGAAGGGAGCCTTGGGCAGGCACCTGTCGTCCAGGATGGCCTAGCTGCTGAGCCTTTCCCGGCGCTCAATGCTCCCAAGAACGTAAACATGGTCACCCAAGGGACAAGGCCCACAGTGCCGAGCCTGAGCACAGGAGGCCCAGGAGGCCAGAGAAAACACAACCGAACCTCATCAACCAACTTCCATCCCACCACCTCGACTTTACAGACCTCCTGGGAGCCCACATTCTTGAACTCGAGATCATCCACATTTTCCCCGTTTCCAGAAGGAGTAGTCCCAGTGGAGTTGTTTCCTAGCATACCACATGTTTGCTATGGAGAGCACCGTGGGTCTGGCCCATCAGCTTAAAGGAGGCATGTGTTGTTATGGCTTCCCCCCAGCCGTCACCTGCTCTCAGCCTTGGCTTGGAAATCCAGGCCTGTCTACTGTGTCTACACTGGGATCCAAGACCAGCTGGGCGTCTGGATCAGAACCCAGGGCTCTAGATACTTGGCTGGTCCCAGAAAAGTGGCCCCTCCCGACCAACGGGCCTTTCACTTCCTCACGTCCCACTCCCTAAAGGCGTCCTAGTCTCGGTCATATCAGAGCCTCTGTGATTCTAACACCCACCTCTCACCTCATCCCACCCCAGCCCTCTCCCTGAAGGAAACCTCTTTATTCCTCTGAAAGAGTAAAAAGACTAATGGTGGATAGCAGCTGCCAGATGCTTACTGAGTGCCAAACACTGCCAAACACCCCCTTAGATCTCCGCTGAGGTCAGTGTTTACCCTTCGTGGGACAGGTGGGGAAACTGAGGCTCAGAGAGGTGAAGTCCTGTGTCCAGGCTGGACTTGGCATCCACGCAGACCTTTCTACAGGACCCGTGATCAGCTGCCTCGGAAACATGGGGGGATGATTTGTACAGGATTCCCAGCAAGCAGCAGTTCTAGAGCTAATGTGGACCTGGCTGGGCAGCTCCTTGGGCTGGACTTGGACTCAAGTTTCAGACCCTCAGCACCTTTGAAGTGCCGTAAAGTCGTATCCTACCATGTCTCACCAAAGTGCCTGGGGAAAATGAAAGGAGAGAGAGAAGCAATGGTGTAGCTAAGTCTGCCCGTCCTTCTGTGGTCACACGCCCAGGGCCTGAGAAGTAGGAACAGCCTCAAAGCCTTGTTTCTCTCTTCTGGAAGGAATTGAAGAATTAAATGAGGAGCCCCGGGGGACAGGACTAGCGACGAGTCGAAGGAGCTGACAAGTAAGTTGGGAAGATGGAGCTACTGAGGATAAGGAGCGGGGACTAGGGAGTCAGAATCGGCATAACTGTGTGCGGGCACTTGCGTGACTGACTGCTGAAGCCATCCCTCCGTGGGACCACCCTCCAAGTCACATGTACCATAAGGAATGGTTTGAGATGGTCCCAAGAAATATTGGAGTAGCTCAAGAGTCACAGGAGCTGTTACTCATCCCCATGCCTTCAAGAACGAACAACGAGGGCTTCCCTGGTGGCTCAGTGGTCGAGAGTCCGCCTGCCGATGCAGGGGACATAGGTTCGTGTCCCG
>NW_020175018.1:14517002-14525457 GCF_003031525.2 Neophocaena asiaeorientalis asiaeorientalis | reverse complement strand
CCCGAAAAAAAAAAAAAAAAAAAAAAAGAACGAACAATGACAAGAGCTAAGGCAGAGCCAAGAGCTCAAAGACTCGCTCTCCACCACCCAGACCTGGCCTGTCATCCCCCGGATGGAGCTCATGTATCGCCGAGCCCCTGATTCTGTCGTCGGGGGAGAAGGAGCCCGCCTCGTTGGCCTCGTTGGCAGGGGTCGTTTCTCACTGTGCTGTATGCTAAGCCTTGTTGTCACTTATGGCCATGATGTCACCTTTGTCTTTGTCGTCAGTGGCTGGGAAGAATACCCAGACTGAGTTGAGGTTTACTGTATGTCCCTTTTATTCTTTTGTTCTCTCTCTCTCTCTCTCTCTCTCTCTCTCTCTCTCTCTCCTATAATTAAAAATTCCACTGAACCGCTTTGTGCATTTTGGCAGACACTGTTGGCTTCTTACCCTAAAGTTTTCCCCACTTCTCCCTGGAAAGCCTGGCTTTCCCCCCTGACTTTCGGGTTCAGGTGTCTACTATTCTTCCACATGATTTGAAGAAGAATTTCCCCTCTCCAAGGGAAATTCTGATGGGCTAGGTCACCCATGTGGTCCCAGTCCCTTGGCCAGTGGTTGAGCTGGGAATGGGCATTTGAGGCTGTCCTGGACATGAAGGAACCCTGCTAGTGTGTCTCCAGAAGAGACGCAAAAGAACAAAGTCAGAGGTCTTACACTGCCTGATTTGAAGGCTTATTCTAAAGCAACAGTAATTAAGACAGAGTAATATAGGCAAAAAGAAAGATGAATCAGCCAATAGAACAGAAAAGAGTCCTGAAATAGATCTGCACATCCCTGGGCAATTGAGTTTTGACAGAGGTGCCAATGGGGAAGGGAAGTCTTTTTGAGCTAATGGTGTTGGATATCTGTATGGAAAAAAATGAACCTGGATCCCAACCGCACACCATACACTAAAATTAAGTTGAGATGACTCATAGGCCAAAGTGTAAAAGCTAAGCTATAAAGTTTCTAGAAAAAGAGGCACAAGGAAGAAAGAGCCCCTCTTCTTCCACTCAGTGATGTCTTGTCTGCATAGGACCCCTGGAACTTTGCAGCCTGAAACCATGAGGAAAGCCAGCCTGGGGAGAAGAAAAGAGCAAAGAGAAGAGAACTTTGGAGCTGCCCTATGTATGCCTTTCTTGTCACGTGTGATGACGCATTTTCCTTCAGAGTTAAGCCAGTTGCATTGCATTCTCTGTTACTTGCAGCCAAAAGCATTCTCACTGTGACGTACCTGTCCTTCTGTTTCCCCTCATATGGTGCACAGCTTTACCCAACTACTTCTACTCAAGCAGCACACAAAAAACCCATGTACAGTGATCTTCATGAGTAGTTAAAGGAATCAACAAACAATTTTTCTATACCTAGACTTCTTACGTTTTGCCTTTGGAATCCAGCCCCTGGAGGAGGTGCTGAGGCGCCCTGAGGAAAGAGCTGTGATTGTCCACTGTAGAAAGTGACCCACGAGAAAGTGTCCCCCAAAGGACAAGGACCACATTTGACTCATGTCCCCAAGCCCTAGCACACACGGGCATATAGTAGGAGCTCAATAAATAAGTGTCGTGTGAATGGATGGATAGAACAAGAAGAGTCCAAGCCCTTTCATTCATTGTTTGATAAACTCACGAGCTTAATCAGTACATTTAAAACACCATGAGCTGTATCCAGGTTTCTTTAGTAATTCCCCTTAATTTATACTCTCCCATTATTTGAATAATTTCCCCCAGATGGTTGTAGAACAAGGTCAGAATTGGACAGTCTTTGTATTGGGGACAGAGTCATTAAAGCCAGTGATTCTATAAAGCCCACCTGCCCCCAAATCGGGACCCCCCCCACTCCTGTCACAGCCACAGTTCCCCTCCTACCAGGACTAAATGCCCACTGTCAGCACCAGTTCCTCTGTGTTAAGTGGCACAGATGAAGGGATTCACTCCAGAAGACCCCGTGATACAGCACTTGGCTCAGACAAGACATCCCTAACCCTCTCCCAGTACATTAGCTTGGACTGTTCAGCAGACTGGCTCTTGTCAACCAGAAGATTCTGAAAGCCTGTCTCCAGGGTAATGGAAGGGGAGCGTGACAGCCAAGAAAAGTCACTGCAAAGCATCTAAAGACGCCAGGTCAAGAAGAGCAGGGCAGTGGGAATGTAAGGTGGGGCAGCCACGGTGAAAACAGCTTGGCAGGTCCTCAAAAAATTAAACACAGAATTCCCATATGGTTCAGCAATTCCACTCCTAGGTGTATACCCCAAAGAATAGAAAACAGGTGTTCAAACAAAACCTTGTACACCAACACAGCAGCATTATTTACACTAGCCGAAAGGTGGAAACAACCCAAATGTCCATCACAGATAAATGGATACACAAAATATGTCATATTATTCAATAATAAGAAGGAATGGAGTACTGACTCATGCTACAATATGAATGAACCTCAAAAACGTCATGAAAGAAGCTAGACACAAAAGGCCACGTATGTATGATTCCACGTGTATGGAATCCCATGCATCAAATCTGGAAATATCCAGAAAGTACAACAGGCAAACCCATGGGGACAGAAAGCAGATCTGTGGTTGCCCAGGGCTTGGGGGAGGGGCCGGCGGGGAGCCCCTGCTTCGTGGGTATGGGGTTTCCTTTGGGGGTGATGAAAATGTTCTGCAACTGGACAGTAGCGGTCCAGTTGCAGAACATTGTAAATGTACAAATTATCACCGAACTGTATGTTTTTAAGTAATTAAAATGGCGACCTTTACGGTATGTGTATTTCACCACAATAAAAAGATTTTTTCTTAAGGCAGGGCCTGGCTGCCTGAGGAGGGTGGATGGAAAAGCAGAGTAAGGCGTTCCCAGTGACCAGGAGATCTGGGGAGGGCAGCCAGGGCCTCTCTCTGCCTCTGAGTGAAGCTGAGCTCAGCCGCTGCAGTGAGGATAATGAATTCTCCCACCACCCTGGACCCCTGCCCCCGTGTCTCCTTTCACTTCCTGCCAATTCAGTTTGCCCTCAGGAAACCTCCAGCAAAGGATCCATGGTGTCACGGAAATGATGTCTATCAAGGAAACTGACCCATCTTAACAACTGAGCTGCGACAGCTGACCTCTGATTAAAGCAGAGAATTGCAAAAACAATCAGATTAAAGATGTTTAAATTAATGATGCCTGGAGCTGCTTCCCAAGAAAGCCCGTTTGGAAAATCTGAAAGAGAGAAATGATGCTCGCCAGCCCAGACGTCAAGTCGTGACCTTCTTAGCATGAAGAGGAGCCACTTGCAAGTGCCAAGATTTAATGGGGTGGGGACTCCACTACAAAAGATCTGGTTACCTCTCATTTGACATTTAGTAGAAACAGGTCTACATTGGAGGAACAAAATCCCCCGAAACAAAGTGGCTAGTGGCCACGCACAAATGTACAATATATACCCTGTGGTGTACGTTTGTTTGGAGTTTTGGCCACCCACAATACTAAAATACAGCTACTTGACTTCCTATCCTCCCTTGCAGCTGAAGCATGGGTGTCATGGGCTGCACCCATCATATACCCATCATGCCGGCCTTTGGGTCCAGAGCCAGACAAAGAAGCTGCTGGCCCCTTGGTGGCAGTGACAACAAGATCACGTTCCCGGCGTGGTGGGGCAGTGGTGCTAGCCACAGCCTATAGTTATCAGACTGGGGCTGCGATGGCTTTGGGGGCTGGTTTCCACCTGGTTAGCACCAAGCATGAAATCCCTAGCTCACGTGTGAGCACCCAGTTGCACTGCTTAAATCAGCAAAAGTTAGCTTCTGTTGCCTACAATTAAGAACAGTGCTCCGTTCCTTCAGGTAACGGATACCAACAGACTTCCCCCAACAAAGAGGGTCACGTGACCCTAATCATACTGTCCCATCTCTCCAGCTACAGTGATTGGTCTAGAGATGGGCATGTGACCCAAGTGGAGCCAATCAACATCCTTCCCTGGGATATTTCTACTGGGGAAGAATCTTTCGTGTTTCCAGGCTAACAAGACTCAGAGGCTGTGAGCGGGGGAGACGCCAGCAGCCATGTTCCCCACCCCCAGGGGGGAGACCATCTGCATTAGGAGAGAATGAAGCCAGCACGGACAAGAAGCAGAGGGAGGAAGAGAGAGAGGTCCCTGCTCCCCACCCCCTACTTTCTGTGGTGTGATCATATGAATTGATAAGTTCCCTTTTTTTGTTTAGGCTTTTTTGGGTTGGGTTTCTGCCATTTATAACAAAAGTCTGAAATATTGAAGGTGGATAAGTTTTGCTTTATTCAGGAGATGGCCTCATGGGCCTTTCTCTTGAGATGGCGGCTGACTTACGGTTAAAAGGAACAAAATCCCTGAGCACTGAAACATCATTGGCAGAATAGGCCAATATTAGTCAGTCAGCAAATACTTTCTGAGCATCTTCCTAATGTCAGGTCCTGGCCTAGGCACTTTCACAGCATGTGAAATGGTCTGGAATCCAGCAAGCACTCAATAATTGCTGGGTACAACAAGCTATTATTATCATTGGTTCTGATTAGCTCCTTCCCATTTAGAACTCAGAGAGCTGGGGGCAAGTGACTGGAGGGAGCGGGTTCAACATCTGGGATGGGTTATCCCCCAAACATTTCTAATTAAAGCCCCACCACCACTACCACCACCACCAAGTGGTTCCTCCTAGTTCTGTGAACTTGACAAAGGGAAAAATATATTTTTTGAAGTAACCAGACCACTGTGCTCGGAGGGAGTTGATGACCTGTTCTTGGAGGAAGTGATCCACTTTAAATACAGTTCTTTCAAAATTAAGGAGTTCGCTGAATTCCAACGTGTAAACTTCTGGCCAATTCTCCCCTGCTGGCGTAGGGAGCATAGTTCTGTGCCTCCTGTGTCTGGAAAGAAAGAAACCCTACTCCCCCAAGCTCCTTTAGGGTGTCCCACAAATTAATGCGTTGAATGACAGCTTGGCCTCTGTCTGACCTTCAGGCCCAACTCGGCAAGACGTCATAGCCCGAAGAAACACAAGTGCGGCTCAAAGGCATCAAAGAGTCAAGTCAGTCTTTACCGAAGACTCTTGGAGTACTGGCAGAGGGGGGATTACACCTCACGATATTTTGCTCAGCTCCCTAAAAGTCCCCCTTCAACACGTCTCCCCTGAAGCCCTCTCATCCTCACAGCTGCGCCTCTAAATTTCTCCTCTTCACTCCCTTCCAAATCAAGTATTTTCTCCTTCATAGCAATGAGCTCTTTTTTAAATGCAACTTAACTTAGCCCCTTTCGACTTATCCCAGCTTCTCTAACCATTACTCCTTCTCAGCCCACAAAGTCTCAGAGAAAACAACAAAACGTTTATTAGGAGGTCAGGGAGGGGGAAAGGCAGTGAATACCCAGACTCCATTAAACTTCCCTCCTCAACAATGTCATAAGAAATGAAAAGTTAGTTCTAGGCATATGTGTGTTTGGATGTACATAGGTGACGTCTGAAACTCAGCTGTTAACCATGAATTCTCCCTTAGGAAGCAGGGGGACTGTGGAGATTCAAACCCATGTGTGTCTGCCTCCCAAGATGGTGCAATGAACACCCCAGTGCAGCCGTGAGGACTCAGGCATCTTGTCCTTCAAAAGTGCCATTTTGACCCCTACTTGAGCAACTGCTACGTGTGGTGACTCAGCTTCTCTTGGCAATTGATAGAACCAGCAATGATACAGAATAACTGAGCACCACCATCAACCACCTGTATCTAACTGACATTTCAAACTCTTTTATTTGTTCGTTTCACTTTTTTAATTGAAGTATATTTGATCCACAGTGTTGTGGCAGTCTCTGTTGTACAGCAAGGTGACTCAGGTATACACATATAGACATTCTTTTTTTATATTCTTTTCCATTACAGTTTATCACAGGATATTGAATATAGTTTCCTGTGCTATACATTAGGACCTTGTTGTTTATCCATTCTAAATGTAAGAATTTGTATCCACCAACCCCAAACTCCCAGTCCATCCCTTTCCCTCCCCCTCCCCCTTGGCAACCACAGGTCTGTTCTCTATGTCTATGAGTCTGTTTCTGTTTTGTAGTTAGGTTCATTTGTGCCATATTATAGAACACTCCACCCAACAATTTCAGAATTCACATTCTTTTTGATTGCAACAAGGAGACCAAGGTAGACCAGATCCTGGGTCATAATAAACCTTAACGAATTTAAAAGGATTAAAATATACAAAGTATGTTCTCTGACCATAGTGGAATTAAACTAGAAATCAATAAGAAAAATGAAAAGACAATGTATCAAAATATTTGGGATGCAGGTAAAGCAGTGTTTAGGGGAAAGTTTATAGCATTAAATGTTCATATTAGAAAAGAAAGGTCTCAAATCAATCATCGAGGCTTCCATTTTAAGAAACTAGAAAAAGAGGCTTAAAATAAATCCAAAGCATAAGGAAGGAAATAGATAAGAGCTGAAATCAATGAAGTTGAAATCAGGAAAATGACAGAGAAAATCAGTGAAACCAAAAGCTTGTTCTTTGAAAAGATCAATAAAATGGATAGACTGCCAGCAAACTGACAAAGGAAAACAAAAAAATTATCAATATCAGGAATGAAAGAAAAGAGGTCACTACAGGCACACAGACATGAAAAGAATAGCAAGGAATAGAACAATTCTGTGCACATAAACTCAAAAATTCAGATGAAACGGCGAAATTCTTCCGAAATAACAAAGTACCAAAACTCACCCAAGGTGAAATAGATAACCTGACTCATCCTATAACTCATAAAGAAATTGAATTTATAGTTTAAAAGCCTTCCAAAAAGGAAGATTTCTTGCCCGAATAACTTACTGGTGAATTGTACCAAATATTTAAAGAGAGAAGAAAACCCTACCCAATAAAAGGGAAGGGAACACTTTGTAACTCATTTTATGACACAACCTGATATCAAAACGAGATAAAGACAAACAATCAAAGAAAACTACAGACCAATATTTCTCATGAACAAAGATGCAAAACTCATCAACAAACCATGAGCAAACCAAATTCAGAAATAGATAAAAAGAATAATACACCAAGACCAAGTTGGTTTATCCCAGGAATTTAAGACTAGTTCACTTTTCAAAAGCAATCAGTGTAACCCACCATATGGTCAGCCTAAAGAAGAAAAACCTCATTGTAGTTTTGATTTGCGTTTCTCTAATCATTAGTGATGTTGAGCATTCTTTCATGTGTTTGTTGGCAGTCCGTATATCTTCTTTGGAGAAATGTCTATTTAGGTCTTCTGCCCATTTTTGGATTGGGTTGTTTGTTTCTTTGATATTGAGCTGCATGAGCTGCTTGTAAATTTTGGAGATTAATCCTTTGTCAGTTGCTTCATTTGCAAATATTTTCTCGCATTCTGCGGGTTGTCTTACTACCAAATATAAAATAGATAGCTAGTAGGAAGCAGCCGCATAACACAGGGAGATCAGCTCCGTGCTTTGTTTTTTGTTTGTTTGTTTTAATTTATTTTTGGCTGTGTTGGGTCTTTGTTGCGGTGCATGAGCGGGGGCTAATTCTTGTTGCGGAGCACGGGCTCTAGGCGCGCAGGTTTCAGTAGTTGTGGCATATAGGCTCAATAGTTGTGGCTTGTGGGCTCTTGAGTTCAGGCTCAGTAGTTGTGGTGCACGGGCTTAGTTGCTCCACAGCATGTAGGATCTTCCCGAGCCAGGGCTCGAACCCGTGACCCTTGCATTGGAGGCGGATTCTTAACCACTGCGCCACCAGGGAAGCCCCTCAGCTCCGTGCTTTGTGACCACCTAGAGGGGTGGGATAGGGAGGGTGGAGGGAGACGCAAGAGGGAGGAGTTATGGGGATATATGTATATGTATAGCTGATTCACTTTGTTATAAAGCAGAAACTAACACACCATTGTAAAGCAATTATACTCCAATAAAGATGTTAAAAAAAAAAAAAGGAGATAAACCACATGATCATATCAATCAATTCAGAGAAAGAATTTGACAAAATGCAATATCCATTCTTGAAAAAATTCTCAGCCACAGGAATAGAAGTGAACTGACTCACCCTGATAAATGGCAACTACAAAACAAAAACGAAAACACACAGCTAACATCAGACTTATTGCTGAGAGACTAAGATTGGGAGCAAGGAAACAATGTCCACTCTCACCGCTCCTTTTCGACATCATACTGGAAGTCCTCCTAGTCAGTATAACAAGGCAAGAAAAAAGTGGGTGGGGGTGGGGAGAGAGCTGGCTATAGACTGGAAAGAAAGAAAACTGTCCGGGGCTTCCCTGGTGGCGCGGTGGTTGAGAGTCCGCCTGCTGATGCAAGGGACACGGGTTCGTGCCCCGGTCCGGGAATGATCCCACATGCTGCGGAGCGGCTGGGCCCGTGAGCCATGGCCGCCGAGCCTGCGCGTCCGGAGGCTGTGCTCCGCAAGTGAGAGGCCCGCGTACCGCAAAAG
>NW_020175018.1:14493840-14516427 GCF_003031525.2 Neophocaena asiaeorientalis asiaeorientalis | reverse complement strand
AAAAAAAAAAAAAAAAAAAAAAGTAAGAAAGAAAACTGTCCGTATGCTGAAAACTACAAAGTGTTGATGAAAGGAAGCAAAGAAAACCTAAAGGAATGAAAAAACATACTGTGTTTATGGATTGGAGACTCAATACAGTAAAGATGTCAGTCCTCCACACACTGATCCGTAGACCTAATGCAATTCCGATACAAATCCTAGCAGTCTCTAAGACATAAAGAAACCAGTTCTAAAATTTATACTGAAAGACAAAGAAACCAGAATAACCAAAACTATTTTGGAAAAGAGGGTTAACGTGGACAGACTCCCAATACTCAGTTTTAAGAGTTACTATACGGCAGACGTTATCAATCAAGTCAGTGTGGTACTGGTGAAGGAAGAGCTACATAGATCAATGGAACAGCACAGGAAGTCCAGATATAGACACACATAATTATGGCCAGTTGATTTTTGACAAAGGTGCAAAGGCAATTCAATGGAGAAAGGATAATCATTTCAATGAACGGTCTTGGAACCGTTGGATATCCATATGCAAAAACTCAACAATGACAAAAAACAAAAAACCTTGCCCTAAACTTCACATCTTATACAAAGATTGACTCAAATGGGTCATAGATCTAAATATGAAAAAACATGAAACTATAAAACTTAAAGAAAAAAAAAGAGGATAAGATATTCATGATCCAGGGCTAGGCAATGAGTTCTTAAACATACCACCAAAAGTACAATCCATAAAAGAAAAAACTGACGAACTCCATCAAAATCAAAAATGTTCATTCTGTGAAAGACTGTTAAGAGAATGAAAAGACAAGCTACAGACTGTGAGATCACACGCCCAATAAAGGACTTGTATCCAGAATGTATAAAGAACTCTGAAAACCCAACCGTAAGAAAACAACCCCCAAGAAGACATATAGAAGGCAAATGTTCAATATTATTAGCCATCAGGGATATGCACATTAAAGCCATTGTGACATGCACTACATACCTAGCAGAAAAACAAGATTTAAAAAAAAAAAAAAAGACCAACGATACCAAATGCTAGTGAGGAGGTAGAGGAACCAGAATGCTCATTCATTGCAGGTGGAAAAGCAAAATGGTTCCTCCACTCCGGAAAACAGTTTGTCAGTTTAAAAGTTAAACATCCACTTGCTGTGGGACCCAACTGTCGCACTCCTAGGTATTTACGCTAGAGAAATGAAAATTTATGTTCATACAAAAACTTATACGTGAATGCTTGTAGCAGCTCCATTCATAATCACCAAAGCAGGGAAATGACCCAAATATCCTTCAATGGGTGAATGGATAAACTGGCCTCAGAAGGTTACACACTGCATCTTGGTTCACACCCTCTGGAGCTTCCCAGGTGAAATCTGAAACTGGCCTCTGTACTTGGAGGACAGGAGAGACCAAAGAAAGAGGCAGGTCACTCTAGGTGACAGGGTTAATAAGCAAAGGGACTGACTTACGGGGCTTGTCTTGGGTGGCTGCTGGACAAGTAGATCTCCACACCTACCAGCCAGAAGCTTCAAGTTTCTATAGAGGCCTTACCTGGGTGCAGTCACATCTGTCGTCCAGATGGTCTCAACTACATCATACTCGTTCAAGGCTGTGTCCCTGAGAATGGCTCCCACTGTGGGAAATGTGGGCAGAACTCCACTCCAAGAACAGGGAGGGAGTGAGGAGCCTCTCACTGCCTGGATCCAGCTCTTGGGTGGACCAGCCATCACGTCCTCGTGATGACCTTCTCCAACACTGCGTACTTCCGTTTATATGATATTCTCAAAAAGACAAAACTATTATAGTGATACAGTGATGAGAACAGGTCAGTGGTTGCTGTGGGTTAAGGGAGGGGTGGGTGTGACTACAAGGGCAGCATAAAAGAATTTGTTTGAGGTCATGGAACTGCTCTGAATCCTGGTGATGGTAGTAGTTATGCAAATGTATACATATGTTTAAAAATTCACAGAACTTTACGCCAAAAAATAAAACCAGTTTTACCTAATTTCAATTCAAAAAACAAAATAGGGACTTCCGTGGTGGTGCAGTGGTTAAGACGCCATGCTTCCACTGCAGGGGGCGCGGGTTCAATCCCTGGTCCAGGAGCTAAGATCCCGCATGTCGCATGGTACAGCCGATAAAGAAATAAATAAATGATTAAATTAAATTAAAAGGTAAAATTTAAGAATACAGAAGCCTAAAAAGTTAATGTAGATTAGTAAGAGCTATCAACATATAGTTCTGAAAAGAACTTAATGTATATGAATTTTTAAATAAAAATATTTATCTTATCATAAAAACAAGACATGTTCATTACAGAAATTTAGAAACACTGAAGATACGATGAAATTTTCACCATTCCTTAAACCAGTTGCCCAGTGATACCCCACTGTTATTACCTTGGTGAATACAACTTCAGACCTCTGTCTGCCTTGTGTCCTAGTCCATCTGGGCTGCTATAACAAAAACACCACAAACTGGGTGGCTTATAAACAACAAAAATCTCTTTCTTACAGTTCTGGAGGCTGGGGAGTCCGAGATCATGGACACCAGATCCATGTCTGGTGAGGGCTGCTTTCTGGTTCATGGACAGCCTTCTTCTCTCTGTGTCCTCACATGGCAGAACGGGCAAGGGAGCTCTCTGGGGCCTCTTTTAAGGCACAAATCCCATTCATGAAGGCTCTACCCTAATGACCTAATCACCTCCGAAAGGCCCTACCTCCTAATACCATCACCTTGGGGGTTAGCATTTCGACATATGAATTTGGGGGGGTGGGGGACACAAACATTCTGTCCATAGCACCTTGTTTTTAACAAGAATGACATCATCCCGTGTCTATAGTTCTGGAATCTTCTTTTTTACTAACAGTATGTCATTAAAGGGTCTTCTACAACCGGATTTTTAGTGGCTGCCTTGTAATCCATTGGACCATGAGTATACCATAACCTGTTTAGCCAATGCCCTATAATTAGATATGTATGTTGTGTCCTGTCTTTAATATTACATATGTGAAGGCAAATTTTTCAAAATGATGAAACTTCTTATACAAATAAATAGTGCTGCGTGGCCAAGTCCATTAGCAAGGGAATCGGCAGAGTGAAACAGATTGGGGTTGTATATAGCTGCTGCAAGAAAGAACGTGGATATAGATTGCTAAATTAGATACAGCACTGGGATCATCTTTGAGGTTATTTTCTAACCTGGCAGAAAAGAAAACCTTTGCACCTAATCAATTCTCTACAAATTACCCTCTAACTTCACAGAGTTGTAAAAGATCTGATCCTTAATTGATGGCGATTAGAAAGTCAGAGGAAGTTACGACTCCTGAGAGAATCAGTTGATCCTCACTGGGCTTGTTAGAAAATGTTCTACCACGACATTAAAAGGATGCCAAGCCCTATTTTTGCCTTATTTCCATTTTTTGCGTTTTCTCAACACAAACAAAGCAATGGTGATCATGGCTATTACTTTCATCCACACTCAGGGAGCACATTGTAGCTGAATTTTTGCACATATCCATAATCATTTTCAATGGAAAATTTTCCACAAGCAGGTTTCTGAGTTGAAGAGATCGTGTATTTATGGCTTTTGATACATATTGTAAATTACCCTCAAAAAGTCTGTACCGATATATCCTTCTGTCTGCAGCGGGTGG
Source organism: Neophocaena asiaeorientalis asiaeorientalis (assembly GCF_003031525.2). NCBI lineage: Eukaryota > Metazoa > Chordata > Mammalia > Artiodactyla > Phocoenidae > Neophocaena > Neophocaena asiaeorientalis. The sequence continues at coordinate 14,512,771 of NW_020175018.1, read as the reverse complement.
AAGTCTTTACTCTCCTCTGCCCTCCCCACTATTGAATGTTATTTTGAAAATCTGTACCAAGATGGGAGATGAAAATGTCTCATACTTATTTTTGTCTACCTTTCTTGGTTTACAAATAAAGTTGAACATTTTCAACATGCTTTCTGGCCATGAAAATGGTGTTTTTAAGAAAATACAGGGCTTCCCTGGTGGCGCAGTGGTTGAGAGTCTGCCTGCCGATGCAGGGGTCACGGGTTCGTGCCCCGGTCCGGGAAGATCTGGCCCCCCAACAAAAAAAAAAAAAAAAAAAAAAAAAAGAAAATACAGTTTACCTACGTTCATAGCAGCACCATTTGTAGTAGCCAAGACATGGAAACCACCTAAATGTCCATCAATAGGTGAATGGATAAAGAAGATGTGGTACATATATACAATGGAGTACTACTCAGCCATTAAAAAGAATGAAATAACGCCATCTGCAGCAACATGGATGGACCTAGAGATTATCGTACTAAGATAAGTCAGAAAGAGAAAGACAAATACCATATGATATCACTTATATGTAGAATCTAAAATACGACACAAGTGAACATACCTGCGAAACAGAAACAGACTCACAGACATAGAGAACAGACTTGTGGTTGCCAAGGGGGAGAAGGGTGGGGAAGGGAAGGATTGGGAGCTTGGGATTAGCAAATGCAAACTAGTATAAATAGGATGGATAAACAACAGGGTCCTACTGTATAGCACAGGGAATTCTGTTCAATATCCTGTGATAAACCATAAGAGAAAGAATATGAAAAAGAATATATATGTATAACTGAGTCACTTTGCTGTACAGCAGAAATTAACACAACATTGTAAATCAACTATACTTCAATAAAAATTTTTTAAAAAGAAAAATACAATTTTAAAATCTATCGAGTCCATTTATAATATTAATATCCATTTACTCAGCCTCTCTGAGCCTCTATTTTCCCGTCTGTAAAATGGGGATAATAATACCCACCTCCAAGGTTGTTGCCCTCAGTTCCCTAGGATCACCTCCCAAAAAACCTCTTGCCTTCGAATCCTTAACTCACAACCTCTTCTGGGGGATCTGAAATTAAGACAGAGACTAAAGCACAAGTGAACAGTGACATCCAGCACAGTCCAGAGAGAGAAAACTTCAGCCTTTAGATCTGGAGAATTCCTAGGATGGGACTTGAGCCTCTGGCCCTTACAGTTTACCGTGTCAAAGACCCTCTGACTAGTGGGGCTTCCTGTGGAGGTCTGCCTGGAGGAGGAATAGCAATGAGGATCATCATATCATTTGTTGAGGTTTTCTTTCTTTTTTTTTCTTCCAGTTTTATTGAGATATAATTGACATACAGGACTGTATAAGTTTTTTGTTTTTTTGGGTTTTTATGTGGTACGCGGGCCTCTCACTGTTGTGGCCTCTCCCGCTGCGGAGCACAGGCTCCGGACGCGCAGGCTCAGCGGCCATGGCTCACGGGCCCAGCCACTCCGCGGCACGTGGGATCCTCCTGGACCGGGGCACGAACCCGTGTCCCCTGCATCGGCAGGCGGACTCTCAACCACTGCGCCACCAGGGAAGCCCTGGACTGTATAAGTTTAAGGTACATAGCATAATGACTTGACTTACATACATCCTGAAATGATTACCACGATAAGCTTAGTGAACATCCATCATCTCACATAGATACAAAATTAAGGAATGTTGAGTGTTTTCTATGTACAAAGTTTCTGTGCATCACTGTTTGAGTCTCACACTGACCCCGGGAGGCAGATCCCGGGAGCCACTTGGACGGTCTGTCCTTAATCAAACCCACTATGGAGTGGAGCTTCCCTCTCTCCCAGGGATCTATATGGGCTTGGTGACCCCCCTCTTAAAGGGTAGGGAGCACCTCAAAAGGAAGGATGTCCTGATACCTGCTACAATGTGGATGAACCTCAAAAACATCATGCTAAGTGGAAGAAGCCTGACCCAAAGGGACAAATACCGCATGATTCCATTTACATGAAACATACAGAAGAGACAAAGCCGTAGAGACAGAAAGCAGACTCGTGGCTGCCAAGGACTGGAGACGGGACGACGGGAGTGACTGCTTAATAGGAACAGGGCTTCTTCTTTGGGTGATGAAAGTGTCTTGGAACTAGACAGAGGTGATGGCCGCACGACATCGTGAATGTACTAAATGCCATTGAATCGTACGCGTTAAAATGATTCATGGTCAACTTTATGTTACACGAAATTGACCTCGATTTGAAAAAAATGACTCAGGAGAGCAACTACGTTGCTGCCTAATGTCTAAACAATTAGAGCGTTTACACTCTCAGTTAATAACTGCTGATGTGTGGTCAGTAATACATAGTATCAGAAAGTAATGCTCAGACTTCATGGGAGTAAAAAGATCTTTTTTCCCCTGTGTTTTTGGTATGGATCTGTTAAATATCTGAACCCGTTCCACTGGTATAATTTGGTGCGGTCTTTCATTTTTGTAGCGCACTCACAGCACCAGGGTGTTAAATATATTACTTTTTCAATTGTAAAACACACGCACACACAGAGATTTGGGACAGAAGCTGGTCAGAGTCACCAGCCAGTGCTTCCACTGGATTTGAACCTCTTCCGGTTGACATGAGGCCAGGGCGTTGTTATGGTGACACCCTGCAAGTGGCTGTGTGTCCTCCTGGCTGGCGCTGCCTGGAGAAGCTCCTTCCACTTGTAAAGTAATAAAGACACGTTATAAATCATTTCATTTCACTTTATGGGGAACATTTCATCATCCTTCTCCATCCCCTGCGTCTTTCTAACCTCTCAATTTTCCTCTGGCCCGAGTGAAGCTCAGCCCACTTTGCACTGGGTATCGATCTGGGGAATTTCCAAGAATCGATTCTCATAACAGAGGCTGCCAAAGAGCAGGGTTGAATTTGATGCAAACTCAACACAGGCCCTGGGGCCAGCTTCCCTGTGAATCCTCCCGGCTCCAGAAAAGTGGGGGGCGAGGAGCAGCAAGGGCAAGGTCAGGTCTAAACCCCTCCTTAGATGCGCTTGGCAGCTTTGACCATGAACACCTGAGCCCCACCTGAGTGGGAGGCAGGGGCTTTCTCCTGCTGTTTGCACAAAACGTCCCTTTCCCACCTCGAGGAATTTCGGGCTCTAAGATGCTCTAGAGACAGCTCCCCGGGCAGTTGTAGGGGCATCTGTAGGCAGGGCAGATGCAGTGTTAGCACAGAGGGAGCCTGCCTCTGCTACTGACTGGCTCAGCATGAGCCCCTGACTCAAGGGTGTTTTCCTCTCGGACTCGGACCCGGATCAGGATCTAGACTGCAGTTTCTCCAGTGGCTGGGGCAGTGAGAAACAGAAGCTAGGAGCCATACTGCTGGACCAAAATTGGACCAAACGAAAGGGCAGCAACTTCGGGGCGGGGAGAACTGGATAATAGCAATAATATTAACTGCTTCCATTTACAGAAGGGCTTCAGACACATCATTTTATTGATTCTCACCGACGGCCCTATGAGAAATGAGCTTCTGGCTTCTCTCATCTCCACTTGACAGGTGAGAAAACTGAGGCTCAGTCAGGTTCACGGTCAATATTAGCCCAGATCCCACAGCTGGTAGGGGTGTAGCCAGGACTGGAACCCAGGGAAAAAACATAACTACATTATGAGACGGGAAACTTTGGGAGAAGAGGAAAATCCTTCCTCACCCCTCGCCTCCTCTGCAGTGTTTAATTTACAGCCAGCTGGTACAGCAAGTGGGGTGGCTTGGAGATGTCTTGAAGCCAGCCAAAAAATACCGAAGAGAGCGGGCTTTCCCAGGCCCCACCCTGCCCCTGGAACTCCAGGCCTCCCCGGGCCACGATGGTCCATCTGACCCCTCCTTGTGGAAGAAGCCCTTCCCTGCCCTGTCCCAAGACCAGCCAGGAGGGTGAGGGTGGGGGTCATGGGAGTGGCTGGCTTGTCGCATCTATTTCTTCCTGCAGCATCCAGGGCAGGGAGTAGCCTGCCAGGGACGCCCAGCTGGGGGCCAGCAGCACCAGGGAGCCAAGGGTCAGACTCGTCTTTGCATCAAGAAAGTGACATCTCTCCACATGAGGACTCAGCCTATGGCCTGGTGGAAAATTCCAGACTCTGGGAAGTGCCAGTTCCAGGCGTCCCGAGAGAGAGGACGCCAGGCCAAAAGTGATGGATCGCAGTGATGGCTATGGCTTTGTGTCCAGCAGACCTAGCCTCAAATCCTTGCTCTTCTGTGTATTAGCTGTGTGACTCTGGGGAAGCCACTGAACCTCTCTGGGACTCAGTTTCCTCATCTGAAAATGGGGATGAGGACAGTAGCTACCCCATTGGGTATAAAAGGACAGCACACAGGTGCAGTGGTGGCAGAGCTAAAGGGGAGCAGCAGCTGTGTGTGGCCCAGCCCAGCAGGGAGAGCCAAGCTCTCCCTGCCCGCCATCATGTGACGCTGCAAGGTGAGTCCCTCGATCAACCCCATTTGACAGCTCCAGGCCCGCCCAGGAGGCACCCTGGGACCCTGCCCCGCTGGCCACCTCCATTCCTGCACCCCTCCCGCTCCCTCCCACCTGCTCTTGTAGGTTACGCCTGATTGGCTTTCCTGCCCAGAGAGGGGCTCTAAGGCTTGGGCACTCTCAGGGTCTGGTGCCCCCAGCACCCAGCAGGTTGTTTGTGGGACTCTCCTCCCTGGGCCCAGCCCCTGCCCCCCTCCCCTCATCTCCCCCAGCCTGCCTCTGAGCTGCTTCTCCCTCCAGATGCAAGGCCCCCGCCGCTGATGTGCCCCAGCTGGGCAGGCCGCCTTCCCCGAAGACCTCACCTCCCCCGGCAGCAGCATCTGGGAGAGACCAGAGGCAACCAGCCACTGCCCACATCTGGATTTAACAGAAGCTACTCCCGCCACACCCTGCCTCTGGCCAAGACAGTTGTATTGGAGCCTGGAAGCCCCTTACACACTGGAAGATGGGACCTGCCACTTCCTCACTGGGCCTCCATAGCCTTGTGTGTAAAAATGTGGGGTGTAATACTAGGATTGGCCTCAAGGGGACACTGCCGTAAGGAGTAAATGAGATGATGCCTGAGACCCTAGCAAACAGTTCAGGGTTGCTGTTATCTTTATCATGCTCTACAGTGTTAGGATTACTTTGCTACCGGAATGGGCAAGTTCCAGAGAGGAGCCCTGAAGCCAGCCTTCCCTAGGAGCACAGAAAGAAGGTGATAAGCTCAGACTGCCCAGGCCTGTGCTGATACCGACTCCTGGAACGTGGCCTGAGTCCCCTCTTTCTGGGGAAATACACATTCTGCAAAACTCTGATACTTCACTGACACAGAGGCAGTGGCCACTAGCTCCACGTGCATTCCTCCCTTCCCCCACGTGGCTCTCTCCTACCATCCTACCTCCGCACCTTTGCACCTGCTCTTTCCTGCCCGTGATGCCCTGCCCCCACCTCCTCCCCATCTAGATCCTGCCATTCCTTCTCCTGCAGGAGGCCCTCTGGTGGCTGCACGTGGGGAAGAAGGCTCAACACCCCCCCATCGCGGGGCTTTTGGTTGGCATTGCCCACCTGTGGCTGGGGTTCATGATCTTCTGGGGTGTGTCCTGCTTCTTGAGCCACCAGCACGTTCATCAAAGGCCATGGCCTGACATTGTGGCCACACAGCGTACACATCCTGGGCTCTGGTTCATCCCTGCAGGAGCCAGGAAGGACTCCAGCTGGCCTTAGGCTGCTGCCTGGGAATCACCGAGAAAACAGCCAGCGCTGGGTTAGTTGGTTTGAGGCATGCGCTCTGGTGTAGAATTCGGATTTCAGAGTAGGCTGGAGGTTTCCCCTGACGACGATGATGATTCCCTCCCAGCGACGGGGAGCCCCTCCCTTCCGCTCCCAGGCCGGCCCATTGCACCCTCACCCCAGGTCCTGGCTCTGGCCTCTGACGTTGCACAAATCTCCTTCTAAAGCAAGAAGGCCTTTGGATACATAGCATATTAATTGGGTCTTCAGGGTCCTCAAAAATTAAAGTGGGCCTTCCACAATATCACAGACTTCCCCTCACCTCTGGGGCATCCAACAGTCCAGAGACTAAAATGAGACCCCCTCGGTCAGATGGCAATTCTCCACCATTCCTCCCTGGTCTCTAAACAAAGCCGTTTTACTGGTTGTTTTTTGTTGTTGCTGTTGTGGGTTTTTTTGTTTGTTTTGGGGTGGGTTTTTTTGCCATGCCTCGCGGCTTGCGGGATCTTAGTTCCCCCACCAGCGATCGAACCCAGGCCCCGGCAGTGAAAGCACCAAGTCCTAACCACTGGACTGCCAGGAAATTCCTGAAAGCTGTTTTCATCACATCTGTCACCTCTAAGATCTGCTTCTGTGATGACTACTTCTCTGGGGAAAGGGCCCAGTTTCTGACGTGGGAGTTTGAATAGACTGTGTGGAGGTCTGGTCCCCATCCCCCCATCTTAAAACCCCTGGCAAGGTCTTTCCTGTGCCCAATTCGAGGCCAGCCTTCACAGTATCCACCCTCACTGAGGTTTCCCAGGGAAAACCCAACTAGCCAAGTCTTACAGGGCCTCCTGGCTCAAGGGGAGCCTCTGCCCCGCCCCCTGCATCCCTAGTCCTTCAGCAAAAGAAAGCCCTTCCCCCAAGAGTCCTTCCCCCTGGGATCCCCCAGTCCCCTGAGCCCACAGAGGAGGGCACAGCAGGAAAGGAAGAGGAAAAAGGAAGAGGGGGATGGGAAGGCGTGAGTGAGAAGAGCCCACATGGGGAGCACGTTGCACTGCACGGTTTTTTTACTAAATCACTTTGGCAAACATTGAGAGTTCAGATGCAAACATTTGTAGGTGACATCAGCTCATTTAAAATGACCCAGTGGGATCACTCAGTATATTAGGTGGAATAAAAATGTGGCTGTTGACACAGAGAGCCCAGATGGCCTAACCGTGTTAGGAGGGTATCTGACTCCCTCCTGACAATCCCAGTGTAAACGGTCCAGGACTGGTGTCGCGCTTTGTGGGGGCAGAGGCCCAGGTTCCCGGGAAGCTGTTTTGGAATCCAAGGTCCAGCCAGCCGGAAGGGGGAAGTGGAAGGGAAGTTGTGTTCATCACTCTCATCCCATTGGTAGGAACTGAGTCATGTGGCCACACTCAGCTCCAAGGGAGGCTGGGAAATGTAGTCCTTTTGTCCATGCAGCCCGGTGCACAGCTAAAGAGGGGTAAAGGGTATGGGATAAGCAGAGGAGTCTACCATACCTATGCGAGCTCACTTTTCCTAAACTCAGGAGACCTTCAAAGCCCTTTTCCTGCCACTGCCCTGGCCAGGCTCCCCCAGCCCAGGGGACCAGAGGATATAACGTTTCTGTCCCTGGACGTGAGGCAGGCACTGTCACAGTGGGATGTGCCCCAGTGGCAGGGCAGGCTACAGGGGGCCCACCAGGAAGGTGGCAGGGAGGGGGCAGCCACATCAGGGCAGGGGTCCCCCCACTGCATTCCCCACCCTCCCTCCCACCACCCACTCTTCTCTCCTCTCCATGCCTGGTGATGCCCTGATCCGGGCACCGGGGAGTGTGATTTAGGGAGAGGCTTTCTATCATGCAGACATGAGTTTGGGGTTTTGGGAGGGCAGGGGGGGCAGGGGGGACAGGGTGGCAGGCTCACAGTGGGGAAAAATGGGCCCATCTTGGGGGGTTCAGCCATGCTAATAACACACCCAGAGAACGGCAGCCAGTCTGAGCCATCCTGGTAAGTCAGGAGGCCCAGATAGGAAGGAAGTGGCCGGATCTGTGCCTTCGTTAGGGCCTCATCCCACAGTAAGCTGCCCAAGGTAGGCTGGGCCAGGGAGAGGTCAGTGCGGACTGCAACCTTACCCAGAACAAGAGACTATGACCCATGATGTGCCCACAGAAGCAGGGGCTCCGAACCACGTCCTTGTAGACACCTCCCAAGACTACCTGGGAAAGACCAGAGCCACCTCCAGTGAGAGTTAACACCCACTGAGAGCTCACCATACTCTGGAATCACTGCCCCAGCTACCTTCACATCAGCCCTTTGAGCCAGATCCTAGGATTCCCAGAAAGGGTGTGCTGCCGAGCAGGCACTGACTTTCAGTGCTTCGGGGGAATCGTGGAATTGACACGTGTGCGTGTCAATTACCTCCGGTCCCCACCTCCCTTAATATATGAAATACCCTGGTCAGGAATCCGCTCTCCGGAAGGGGTCACATTAGCATTTTTAATATGTATTGTTATGAAAACCTATACCACAGAGTTGATTCATTTACAAAAGGATGGTAGAAGTCATTTTTCATAGGAGAAGTGTGAGGTGATGGAGATAAATGATAGCTAGAAAGATTCCCGGGAGCTTGCATCTTTGTACCAACTGGGAAGAGAGCCCACAGCCAGAGGCTGTGCTCTGAGGTCCCTGGGGTCCTGGATCTCCCCACTCGCTGGACAGACAAGTCTTTTGTACCTTTGCACTTGCTTCCTAGTAAATATTTGGACACTTGGCAGAATTTGACCTAAGAGCTGCTTTTGTTGTAACTTTCCATCTGGTGGTAAGGTTGTTGGGGAGGGCTGTGGAGTCATCACCTGCCTCTAACTGGAGTCCACGTTTTTACCAGAAAACCCTGTCAGTTACAACTCGTGCCCAATGTCAAGTGGTGGAGGCTGCTGAGAACCAGGTCTAATTCCAGAACCTATAGCCGTAACCACTGTCCCACACTGCCTTCCCACATTGCCTTTGATTCGCTCCCGTGTGTCTGGCAGAGTTCTAGCGTCTTCGCTCCAGACCCTGCCAGAGCGAGGCAGGAGGCTGGGTGCCCGGCGTGGCCACGGAAGGTGCCATCTTTGCACCCCCTTCTCTGTGGCTGCATCAGCCCTGAAGTGGGTCCTCCAGCTTTGTCTCCCAGGTGGCGTTGGTCTGACGCTCCCTTTCACAAAACCAACTGTGAAACACAACCTGTTTTTGCAGGTGGTGGATCATTCTAATGTTGGCTGCTTGATCTCATCAACCGACACAGTCACGTGTCTTTCAAGGGCCCTTGGCCCAGAGCGGTAACAGATTTCTAGCCAGCAGTTACGCTCTTGACGCGACATGGCCTTTTATTGTTCTCCTAATTAACGTTTCCTCAGCAAAAGCTCCTAGAAGGCAAAGACTGTCACCTCCTTTGATCCCCCTCCCCCAAACACCTGGCACGTGGGGGGCCCACGCCATGCACGTTGAGCGAACATTTGGTCACTTAACTAGAGGGGAAAGAGGAGGTCCCTCCAAGATCCCAGGTTCCAGGCCGAGGGGAACCATGGCAGAGGGCAGCCACTCCAACAGCCAAACCATGGGGTGCCTTCCTGAGAGCCCCCATCGGAGCTACTCACCTCCCCACCTCCCCTCCCGAAACAACCCTCCACTCAGTAAGTGACAAGTCTCTGGGCCCTCAGTGCCTGACACGTGGCAGGTGCAAAAGTTACGCGCAGGTGAATGATTAGCCTGAATCCCCGGCAAGTGGAGGGCGGACTCCTCTTTAGAACCCAGCTGGGGAATTCCCTGGCGGTCCAGTGGTTAGGACTCTGCTCTTTCACTGCCAGGGCCCAGGTTCGATCCCTGGAACTAAGATCCTGCAAGCCACGTGCTGTGGCAAAACGAAACCAAACCAAACCAAACAAATTAGAACCCAGCTGGGGAATTCCCTGGCGGTCCAGTGGTTAGGACTCTGCTCTTTCACTGCCAGGGCCCAGGTTCGATCCCTGGAACTAAGATCCTGCAAGCCACGTGCTGTGGCAAAACCAAACCAAACCAAACCAAACAAATTAGAACCCAGCTGGATGTCCCTCAGTGTCAGCAGCTCCCCAGGCCTTCCAAAGTGTGGTCCCAGACCAGCAGCATCGGCATGGCCTGGTAACTTGTTAGAAATGAACATTCCTAGGCCCCGGCCCAAACCTAGCTAATCAGAAACTCTGCAGGTGGCAGTCTGGGTTTTAACAAGCCCCCAGGTGATTCTACAATGCTCAGTTCTGAGAAGCACTAGTCTAGGCCCATGTTTTCAAACATTATTAAACCTTTAGAGAACCCCCAAGAGATGAAACAGGAAGGAATGGAAATGCTGGGAGTGATACACGGGGTGGCGTGGGGATTCACTCTGCTGAACTCTTGGCTTCCCAGAAACACTCCTGAAAATGTTCTGGTTTAATCATTACACCCAAGGTTCTCACTCTGCACATTCTTTCTCTTGGGGAAACTGGGCAGACAACACCCAAAGCAAGAGAAATGGTGTCACAGGAGGAAGAAGAAACCTAAAATGAAACAAAAAAGAAACAGACAAAGCAACAGGTCCACACAAGGAAGGCAAAGACAAGTGAGGAAGCGTGTTTAATTGGCGTGACAAGGACGACATACAACGAGAGCACGGGAGGAGGCCTGGGCGTGCTACGTGGCCCCTGTCCACCCCGGGGCCTGCCCCTCCCCCAGAGACACACACACCAGCAGATTCAGACAGAACACCACCCCAAAAGAGGCTCAGAGGGACCGGGAAGGCAAACAGAAAATCACCACCCAGGAAACATTGCTTTTTTTTTTTTTTGGTAAGAGTTGCCCAAATTCCTTTCCAAAGCTGCAGGCTCTGGGCGGGGGGCACCATGACGATTCAGACTCCCACTGGCCTTTCACCTCGGCCAAGGCTCTGATGATTCCGCTCACGGCTGCTCCCCACAATGGCCCTGGGACATGGGCTGAGCAGAGACTCACTCCCATCTGACGGACGGAGAAACTGAGTCCCAGTGAGAAGTGACTCGCCCAGAGTCCCGGAGAAAGCTGGTCACTGAGTCAGACTGGGAGCCTGTGGCCCTCCCTGGGGCCATGGGTCAAGGCAAAGACACACGGGGAACAGAAATGTACAGCCTGGGCAGGGGGCAGTCGGGATGGAGGTGGAGGGGATTCTGCGTTTGTCCCAATCACGGGGAGCAGACAAAGGCTGAGAGGCCTAGATGCCAAGACAGAAGATGGGACCAGCAGTGTATTCGACAAAAGCCTTTTATTCATCCAAAAATCAACCATTGGGTTTATTCCGCAGATATTAAAAAAGGTCGCCCTTATGCTGATTCACTTGCTATCTCTGGGGTAGACCTAGAAGAAGGGCGTCTGGGAGACATGCTGCCAATAAGGTGGGGCTGGAAGCTCAGGGTCTGGGTGAGATCATAGCGCCGCCCCCCGCCCCCCCTCGCCTCCCCATCTGCGGCCTCCCTCTCAAATCACCTATTTGTCTGGTCAGGTCCCCCAAATGCCTTTACTGATCATCGCCACGAGGGGGCGCTCCCGCGTCCCCTCAATCCCTTAGAAGCTGAAACCACTGGGAACCCGGTAGCTTTTCCACTAGGTGAGCAGTGGGGCTTTCCCCAGGGAGAGGCTGCGTCTTCCCAGGGGGCCCAGGAACCCCACACCCCAACCCTCTAGAGAAGGGACAGGGTCCCCGAAAGCCCAGATGCATCTGTCATCTAGGAAGTTGGCTGTCAAAATGAAAAGCATTTCAGGGGAAGAGGAGGACACACATCTGCCTTGACGTTATTCTAAACGACGTTATTCTAAACGTTGCCTGGTTAAATACTGGAAACTCATGACGTTCTCCTAAGTACCACCAATGCAGAGTGGGGAGCGGATTCTATGAGGAAGAGGCCAGGGCTGCTGCAGACGGACTGCCCGAGGCTGGCCCCTGCTCCTGGGCTGGGGAGCGAGGGCTAAGAGCCTGGCTTCTGGCTGGTCTGGAAGCCCCAGAGCAGCAGCCGATGGGGCTAGGCCTCGGGTGGGAAACGGTGCTGGGGAGAGAGGCCCATGGGCTGCTCAGGGTTCCAAGGGTGCTGCAGCTAGAGGCCTGGTGAGAGGAGGGGACGGAATTGTCCCTGCCCGCAACCTCGGGCAAAAATGGCCAGTGTCCAGCACCCTGCCAGGAAGAGGTGTGGCCCTTCCAGCAGCTCTGGACGTCTCTGGGCAAGGACCCAAGGTGTGCCTTGGCCCATGGGTCCACAGTACCACCTGCTAAGGTCAAAAGCCACACGCGTAGCTCCAAACCAAAAGGCCTAACGGTGAGGAGGTGGGAGGAAAGCCTTGTACACAGATCTCCCTAGACTCCTAGGAGTCAATGTCTCAGCGGGCGGGACCCACATGCTTAACCTTGGATAATTCTTAGCCACAAGCCCTTTCCCGTGATGCTCCAGGACAGGCTGCACAAAAGCTCTGGCCCACTGGACCAGACGTGTAAGTCGAGGCTTAGGTGGAGGCCAGAGAAATCATTTGACCTGGGGAAAGGCCCCGCTCTCCCCATCTCCAGCCCCAAGCCACCAAGTTCACCTGCTGCCCTAGGGTCCTAGGTCAGAGCCAGGCTGAGGAACTGCAGGATTTGGTGGCGAGTACTGGGCCTCCTAGGCCAGTGGCCTGAGCAGGAAGGTGACCGCAGGGGCCTCAAAGAGCCCAAGCTTCAAAGTCACCCGTGAAAATGGAACTACTGCTCCTATGCCCGCAGGATCTGGGGGGCTTCCAGCGGAGAGAGAGGGCAGCCAGAGGGCTGGCAGATGCAAGAAGGGAGAGACAGGGGCTGGCCAAGCGGTCCAGCCTGCGGGAGCGGACACGCAAGTCCCACGCTGGCGGAGCCGCTCTCTGGCGGGGGGGGTCTGCTGTGAGAGTTAAAGAGCAGGAGAAGCTCTGGCCTCCTGGGAAAGTGCAAAGTGGGCGCCAAGGGCAATTTAAAGCGGGGGCCAAGGGTCAGCTCCTCCCCTCCACTGGCCGGGATAAGTCAGGAGGTGATAGGCTGCTGACTTCGCAAAGAAGAAGCAGGGATTCTCGATTCCGGCCTGGCCCTAAACAGTCTGGGAGGCTGCCTCTCACCCGGAAGCCTTCCCTGGGCGAGGACTAGTTCTGGGCCTGAAAGATAGCTCAAGAGTCCAGGAGGGACCAGGAAGCTCTGCGGGGAGGGACAGGGTGTGTCATCCGAGCACACACACCACGAACAGTGGCTGCTGTGTCCCTGAAGACCGTGCTAAGAGACAGAGAGTGACTCAGGCAGTGCCCGTGTCTGCTGGGGTCTGTAAACTTAGACACAGACCGCAGAATCACCAACTGCAGGAAACCCAAGCTTAGAATTAGACAGCATCAGCACGAAGGGAAGCCTCCGGATCCCCCAGCCCAGGCCTCCCAGACCCGCAGCAGGGGGAGCTGGGGCCAGAGGGTGGGGGGACCACAGTCACGGAGCAAGGGCCACAGCCTCAGGATCTTGCCTTCTGGTCCAAGGTCATCTGACTTTCCTGGTGACAGTTGTGGGCCTGCCCTGTCTCAGTGGCAGGCAGAGCTAGAAGCTTCCTGTGAGCACATGTGGGCCACAGCCCAAGAAGCCACCTGAATGGGATTGCCTGCGGCCCTTCTCTCTCCCCCGCTCCCTTCCGGCCTTTCAGCTAAAAGAGGGAAAGATACTGTGGTCCGCTGGACGAGGCAGGAAAGCAGGGTGAGCGGCTATTCTCAAAACCCACCAAGGAGGGAGAGGCAGACTTTACATCTGCTCACTCCCTCCTCCTTCTCTCCTTAGATTCTCGGTCCACCCCCGCCCCTTCCTGGATCCCAGTCTCAGCACAAGCCTCGCCACTCCCCATGGCGCTGCGAACACCAAAGCAAGAACTGAGAAACCGGAAGATGTCCCCTGTTTGTCCTCAGAAAAGAGGTTATGGACCCAGAGGAGGACACAGGACCGAGAGGTGTGTGAACCGGGAGCAGAGAAAAGAGATCCAGGAGGGAGGCATTCGAGCTGGAGGGAACAGTGCATTAGCCATTTAAGAAGCCCACCTTTCCCCTCTCCAAACATCGAGCACAGAATCTGGAAAAAAAAAAAAAGATTTTTGGCTTCTTGGCCGCTGCAGGCCACCATCCTCCCAAGCGCCTGGGCAGGTGGGCGAGGGCGTGCACGTGTAAACGGTGGGCCCCGCATCCCTGGGAGCATCAGACACACGAGGCAGCAGCAACAGTTACCAACCAATAAATAAAAGGTATCAATTATATATGTATAGAAAAAAAAAAAAAAAACTCACTTTCCCCACAAAAAGCACAATATTGTTATCACAAAAAAAATCATCAACATTGTAATTAATCATCCTAGCCGCGCAGGTGGTCTTGCTGCTCGAGGATGGGGCGCCAAATCACGACGGGCAGGTAGGCCCCCCACGCCCCGACCCCCCGTGGCCGAGGCCGTGACTCCCGTGGCCTCCCCCGCTGCCAAGGTCAAGGCAGGAGGCAGAGTTCTTTGACGTCCCCGAGGCCTTCTCCCCATCTGTCAGTCTGAATCTTCTAGGACAGAAGGTAGTTTTGTTTTTTTTTCTTTTTCAATGTCTGTTTGAAATAAAGAACGAAAGCACACACGCAGGAGAGCAGGAGGGACCGAGAGGCCGCCTGCGAAGCAGCCGAGTCCTTGGTTTTGCAGAGGGCTGGAGCCTTTTCCCATCCGTACTGTCGTTTTCTGGACAAGCAGAAGTTGGTGGCAATTGGAGCCGGTGGCTTCAGGCGACGGGTGGGTGCAGGGGTGGGTGGAGGAGAGCCCGGCCTCACGGTTCCAGGGCAGCCGGGCAGCCCGGTGGGGCGTGGATGCGGAGAAAGGCTGGGTGGACACACGAGGGTGGTGGTGTCGGGGCGGAGGTGGCCTCAGGGCACGGGAGGAGGTGAGTGGCTCCCAGGCATCTGGAAGACACAGGGAGGCGGGACGGGTTCAGAGCTGGCTGCCAGGGACACAGAGCAGGCGACAGTCAACTAGAGGACCAGGTGGCATTATATGTCACAAGTCCTAAAAATGTGCATGCCCTCCGGTCCACACATTTGGTGCTTACTATTTATCCTTAAGAAATAAATGTTTAGGGCTTCCCTGGTGGCGCAGTGGTTGAGAGTCCACCTGCCGATGCAGGGGACACGGGTTCGTGCCCCGGTCCGGGAAGATCCCACATGCGGCGGAGCGGCTGGGCCCGTGAGCCATGGCCGCTGAGCCTGCGCGTCCGGAGCCTGTGCTCCGCAACGGGAGAGGCCACAACAGTGAGAGGCCCGCGTACCGCAAAAAAACAAACAAACAAACAAACAAACAAAAAAGAAATAAATGTTTATGGGGGGTGGGGGAGGGATGGACTGGGAGTTTGGGGTTAGTAGATGCAAATTATTACATATAGAATGGATAAACAACAAGGTCCTACTGTATAGCCCAGGGAACTATATCCAATCTCCTGGGATAAACCATAATGAAAAAGAATATGAAAAAGAATGGATATAAAAAGAAATATGTATCTGAATCACTCTGCTGTACAGCAGAAATTAACATGACATTGTAAATCAACTGTACTTCAGTAAAAAATAAGTTAAAAAGACAGAAATAAATGTTTATGACAGTATCATCTGTAATAGCAAAATCAAAAGGGAGGGAGCAAACTCAGTGTCCACTATCAGGGGACAGGTTGGATAAATAAGGACAGAACCATAGGATAAAAAAGTTTGCAACCATTAAGAACAATGTGTGCAATGGCCAATAATCACATGAAAAGATGCTCAGCAGAATTAGTCATCAGGGAAACACAAATCAAAACCACAATGAGACGCCACTTCGCACCCACTAGGATCAAACCCGAAACTAACGAGTGCTGGTGAGGGTGTGAAGAAATTGGAACCCTCGACCACGGCTGGGAGGAATATAAAATGACACCGCTACTGTGGAAAAGTTTGGCAGTTCCTCAGAAAATTAAACATAGTTACTATATGACCCAGCAATTACACCCCAGGGATGGACTCTAAAAGCTGGAAAATAGGTACTCAAATCCATGTACACCAATGTTCATAGCACCGTGATTCCCAATTGCCAAAAGGTGGAAATGACCCAGATGTCCATCAATGGATGAATGGATAAACAAATGTGATCTCACCACACAATGGAATACTATTCAGCCATACAAACGAATGAAGTACTGGTACGTGCCCCAACACAGAGGAAACTTGACCACATGATGCTAAGTGAAAGAACCAGACATAAAAGGTCACATAGGGCTTCCCTGGTGGCACAGTGCTTAAGAACCCGCCTGCCAATGCAGGGGACACGGGTTCGAGCCCTGGTCTGGGAAGATCCCACATGCCGCGGAGCAACTAAGCCCGTGCGCCGCAAGTACTGAGCCTGCGCTCTAGAGCCCGTGAGCCACAACTACTGAAGCCCACGCTCTGCAAAAACAGAAGCCACCGCAATGAGAAGCCCGCGCACCGCAACGAAGAGTAGCCCCTGCTCGCCGCAACTAGAGAAAGCCCGCGTGCAGCAACGAAGACCCAACACAGCCAAAAATAAATAAATTAATTAATTAATTTAATTAAAAAAAATAAAAGATAAATAAAAAGATAAAAGTCACAGAGTAAATGATTCCATTTATATGAAACACCCAGAATAGAGACAGAAAGCAAAGTATGGTTGCCAGAGGCTCACTGAGGGGTGGGGGTGGGGGAGAAACTGCTTAAGGGATATGGAGTTTTATCTTGGAATGAGGCAAAGGTTCTAGAATGTACTAAATGCCACTGAATTGTTCACTTTAAGATAGTTAATCTTACGTTATGTGCATTTTTTTAAAAAAGCAGCAGCCTGGGGGACAGTTATGTCTGTTACTGTCTGTACCATCCAAAGACCCTTCCCATAACCTGCTCCAACCCTGTGTTTAAATCTCACGTCCCCACTCCCCACTGGACAGGTGTAGGTGTCTGATACAAAGGGGTCATTTTCCTGATTTGGGGAGACGACTTAAAAACATTATCTGCGCCAATCCGAATCTATGTGGAGGTGGCCCTGGGGGAGTAGGAAGGCCCTGCAGGACCAGAATTGGGGGGGCCATTATGGTGCAGGTGCCGAGGGAGAGAGAGTATGGAGCAACCACCCAGAGGAAGGCCAGAGCACCCAAGAGAGAGGCCTGGGTCCTCTCAGCCTTCCAGGTCCCCTGCCAGACCCTGGAGGTTCAGCTGGGTCTCCAATCACATGCTTTGCCTTCCGCGGTGATCTGTGAACCCCTGTGACTTGCATTATTGTATCTGCAAGTTAAGGGAATTCCCTGGCGGTCCAGTGGTTAGGACTCCAAGCTCTCACTGCCAAGGCCTGGGGTTCGATCCATGGTTGGAGAACTAAAATCCCATCAGCTGTGTGGCGTGGCCAAAAAAAATGTAAAAACAAGAAAAAAAAAAGAACTGCAAACATGATGAAACTCACCAAATGCATTTAAATCCCTAAATTCACAGTTACACATATATTTTGTAAAAACATCACTGGTCACCTCTAAGGATTTTAGAAATCCAACTTGTTTTGAAAACTGATAAAGAATCAAGTATCCTTCATGCCTTCCCTATGAAAACCAAGCCTCAGGGTAACCACCAAGTGGATGAGGGGAGGTTTCCCTTTGTAAAAGTAATCTAGCCAATGACGAAGAAGGAAAGACAACTTTAGGACGTCACCATTTTGCACCATGCAATGAATGAATGGACAGAGGTGGCGATCAGAAACAGCTGCTAATGTCACCGAGGTCACGTGCACCTGCTAGACACACACAACCCCGCTCATGAGGTGTTCTCACCCAAAGTGGACCAAACTCAATGCCAAGCCAGCCTGCAGATTTAACTGCCATTTCCAGGAAGAACAAGAAAGAGGAGAGCCTGTTAACAGCACCACGGGGCGCTGTACACAATGCTCTTCTCAGCAAATAGCAAGAAGGAGAAGGGAAGGGGGAAAACTTAAGAGACTAAAATAAACGTAGACCTATCAACCGCTTGCTAGCTATGGACTTCATTCAGATTCAGATTCCAATAAACAAAGTGAAAAAAATTGTGAGACCACAAGAAAGTGGAATGTAAGTGCTGATGAGAGCGTATTAAGGAATTATTGATGTTTTGGGTATTATGGATTTTTTTTAAAGAATCGTTATCTTTTAGAAATACATTTTGAAATAGTTATGTATGAAATGATACGATGTCTCGAATTTGCTTCAAAACAAGCCAGTGTCGGGGGTGTGTGGGGGAGGGTATAGGCGGCGGTGATTCTGAAGCTGGGAGATGGGTACACAGAGTTACATATCCTCTCTACTATTGCATGCGACTGTTCCCATAATAAAAATTGTTTTCATCCACTCTCAAATTTCCAACAACCTAAGTGCCCCACACCGTAAGACTGGTTAAGGTCTGGTCCAACCATAAACGGTCTGCTATGCAGCTATTAAAAATGATGATCTCAAACAACATTTAGTGACGCAAAAAATATGCATGATCTCAGTTCCTGAATAATTCAGTGAATTATATAACCGTAATTTATCTAAGAATTATGATCCACCAGGAATCTGAGGAGGTACATAAATCGCAAAAACGATGGAACACAAATTGGATATAATTACTCTCAGGCAGGATCTAGGAAGGCCTGAGAAAAATGGTACGGCAATTTTCGGGAGGCGCTATAGAAAAGTGGATCTTGTCACCCCGAAAAACTTGTCATGAAAATAAAGTTACATCGTGTTGGCCGACACGTTGCTGGTGAGGGTAAGATATATGCCTACATAAATTGCGTTATGGAAAGCCAGTGTAGACACAACAGGATGTGAAGCCAAGTTGGGTAAAACACATTCAAAATCTCTTTTCTTAGTGTTGGGTCTCCAAAAGGAAAAAATGGCTCCTACAAGTTGTTCCTTTAAAAAACAAACAAACCAAAAACCAAAAAACACAGCCAAGAGCGTATGGTTATGAACTCGTTGTTGAGGAAATATACATACATATATATTCATAGAAAACTGTAAGACAAAAACAAATAGGGTAATTCAGAAAGAATCACACACTTTAAAGAAATTAATTACACTGTACAACTTTTCCTTGGGGGGATACAGCAAGAACTTATGTTTGCACCATTCTTCCACGGCCTGGAGGAAATATGCAGCTGTTATATATA